>NC_056523.1:289039979-289099433 GCF_019175285.1 Sceloporus undulatus
AATAATAATAATAATAATAATAATAATAATAATAATAATAATAATAATAATGTATATAAAAACAAAACATCACTGGGTTTTTGATTTTCTTTTCTTTTCTCTCTTCCAATAGGAGAAAATTGGGGCACTGTATCCATAGACTTAGGCTATCCTCGGCCAGCTCACTCATTACTTACAAGTTACAATCAGCCTATGGGTTGGCTTTGGCTGTTAACTTCCTCGCTAGTTAATCTCTCAGCCTTGTCTTTGCAGAGTTCAGCAGGCACCCTTCTCATTACAAAGACTGAGGGAAGCAGTAAAGAGGGAGGAGGAGCAACAGGAGTGAGAAGGAAAGATGGGCAGGAGGGTGTTCATTTTTTATGTAATAAATAACCAGTCAGGGCAGCAGGAGCTTCTGTCTAGGCCAGGGAGTGGGTTTGCTAGTGCATAGGCTGGGTGGATTGCTAACAGTGTTGTAAACAAGCCTCAAAGATATACCCCGAAATGTTTTACCAAATCCAAAATCCCTGGAATTCCCTAATATTTATTATTATCATTCAGTCAGAATCCCCAGAAAAAAATTAAATTCCCCGGATTCTGAGGAATTTCCCAGAAATTGGCAACTATGTAGCTGAAATGGATTCAATTTGCCCCTGGGACTCTTCCAAGGTTTACTGACGAAGGGAAAGAGAAGAAACAAAGGTTTATGAAAAGTTAAAAGCTTTCTGTTACAGCAGTAACAGAAATATAAAGAGATCAAAGACCACTTTTGAACATGTATCTTTTTAATGCGGGTATCATTTATTTTTCTAATACAGATCAATATGTAGGCAAAGCACATAGCTTTTATCCAATGTGGTAAATATAGGTTTCTTCCCTTTCTCACATCATCATTTTAATTCTTCCAGTTATATATTAACCCATCTTTAGACAGCTGGAGGAAATTCTGGTTAGCTGTTTTCTCCAGGTGGAATATAGTTTTCTTTTTTCCTGGCTTGTGTTGCCATGTTGTACTTCCTCAAATGTGGGCGATCATACAAATTATGCAAATTCAACACATTAATTATTGCTCCCCCCACCTTACACTAGGTTTCCGTCTTCACACTGTTTTTAAAAGTTACAGCTCGTTTGAGAGAACCAGCGCAGACTAACATTAAGTATTGGGCTTGGAACAGGGAGATCCAAATCTCTGTTCATGGAATTTACCATGTGACCTTGGGCCATTGTTTCCTCTCAGCCAAACTGCCTTGAAGTCTCCTTGCTCCTTTTACTTCTTTGCTCGCACCACTCATCTCCATTCCTACTCCCTCCATTGCCTTACGTTGCATGCTCACAGCAACTCCCTCTGCCTTGCTTCTTATACACTGCCACTCACACAGCTCACTCTCCTTTCTCTCCATTACCCTCCATCACCTCACATTAAGCCCTGGAAGGCACCCTCTATTTCTTCTTACATGCTGCCACTCATAAGACTCGCTCTCCCTTCCCTCCTGCTCACTCTCGTCTCCTCTCTTCATACCCTCACAATACCTCCCTCCCATTCTTCATACATGTTGCCATTCCTCCTACTCCCTCTCTCACCTTATGTTTCTCAGGGTTCATGTGGGCCCTTCCCTTGTGGCTTGCACTCTGTGGCTTGCACCACTCATTCTCCATTCTCTCCTCCTCCTTCCCTTGCCTCATCTGGCACCCTTGCAATATCTCTTTCCCCTGCCTCTTAGATGTCACTGCTTGCAGTGCTCCCTCTCCCTTCTCTTTACTCCTTCCCTCATCACACCTCACGCCTTTGCAGCACACTCCTCCATTTCTTCTTACATGCCACTGCCTGCACTGCTCACTGTCCCCTCCCCCTACTCTCTCCATCACCTCACCTCTCAACCTCACAGTGCATCCCCCTCCTTTCCCTCTTGCACTCTACCACTTGCATTGCTCATTCCCCCTTCACTCGTACTCCTTTCCTCACCTCACCTTGTACCCTTGCAGTGTTCTTTCTTCTTACATGCCACTCCTCACTCTCCTTTAACTCACATTCCCTCCCTTCTCTCCCATCAGATCCTCACAATGCATTCCTCTATTTCTTCTTATGTGCTGGTCTTGCAGTACACATTCTTCCTTCTCTCCTCCTCCCTGCTTTGCCTCACCTCACATCCTTGCAATGTCTCTTTCCTTTATTTCTTACAAGCTGCTGCTAACATCACTCATGCTTTTCCTCTTGCCTGAAAGACAATTTCACAGACGAATGGTTCCACATTTTACCACATATCTTGGCTCTGACAAGGGCTAGAGGCTTACTTGTTGTAAATAAAAGCTTAAAATCTAGTCCAGATGATAGCACAAATGGGCACCAGGTGGCATGCTTAGACTCAGGAAAGAGCCAGTAAAATAGGGGGTATGGCTTCTAGTTTGCTCATATTTTTATTATCAACTTGTTTCCATGATTGCCATTTTAAACATTTTTCTTTCTTTATTGAAAGAATAGTTTTGCTATAATATTTTCGTACTTCAGGTCAAATGAGTTCCAAGGAAGAAAGTGTGGAAAACAGTATTTAATTTCTTATTTTATATTCATTTATATATCTGTATTCATTCTTGTTTCTAGGATGACCATGTTGTTCCCCCCTCATTATGAGTGGCATTTGTTCCCCTCCTCTGTTTTGGTTGATGCACTAGCAGCCAGCCAGCTTTAAAACAACAACAACAACAACAACCACAACAACAACAAAAACAGTGTTTTGACACCATGCTTGCCATGGCTCAATGCTGTGGAATTCTGGAATTTGTAGATTTTTAGGCTATCTGGCCATCTCTCTCAGAGAGATCTGATGCCACAACAAACTACAAATCTCTGGATTCTATAGGATGGAGCCATGGCTGTTAAAATGGTGTCAAACTGCATTAATTTTGCAGAGTGGCAATAGTCATACATATAGGTATATCTGACTTCAAACATGCTCTCGTTTCCCCAATTCTGAAGAAACCGTCTCTCGGCCCCTCTTCTTTGTCTAGCTATCATCCAATTTCTCTTCTTCCTTTTCTTTCTAAGGTCCTAGAACGGGTTGTTTATTCTCTCTGTATTAAGTTTCTTGAAGCCAACTCCATCCTGGACCCTTTCCAGTCTGGCTTCCGCCCACGGCACTCTACAGAGACAGCCCTTACCAAGATCTCAAACGATCTCTTGCGGGCCAAGGCAAATGGCCTCTACTCTATTCTCATTCTTGATTTGTCTGCGGCCTTTGACACTGTTGATCACTGTCTCCTGGTTGATTTACTTTCTGACCTTGGGTTCTCCGACTCTGCTCTCGACTGGTTTAAATCTTACTTGTCAGATAGATCTTTTGCAGACGTCATGGGTGGTCAGACTTCATCCTCTGTTCCCCTATCTGTTGGAGTTCCCCAGGGCTCTGTCTTGGGTCCCCTTCTGTTCTCTCTATATACACTGTCCCTAGGTAAACTCATCAGTTCTTTTGGTTTCTCCTGTCATCTGTACGCTGACGACACTCAGCTGTATCTCTCCACCCCTGACCTTTCGACGGGGCTTGAACAGCAAGTTTCTTCTTGTCTGACTGCCATCTCTCAGTGGATGCAGCTTTGGCGCTTGAAGCTCAATGTGTCTAAAACTGGAGCTTTTTGTTCCTTTCCACCTAAACCCCACCCTTCATACTGTATTCCTTTTCTGTTTTTCTGCGAACGACACTCTATTCAACCGGTTCATCAAGCCCGCAGTCTTGGCTTCATTTTTTACTCTTCTCTGTCATTTATTCCCCAGATCCAGGCCACCGCCAAGGCCGGTAGATTCTTTCTCACAACATTGCCAAGATCCGTCCATCCTCTCAGCCTCTACTGCCAAGACTCTAGTCCATGCCCTAGTGGTTTCGCGACTAGATTATTGTAACTCCTTCTGACAGGGCTTCCTCTTCACACCTCCATCCTTTAATCTCTGTCCAGTATTCAGCTGCCCGTATTGTCACATCCGCTCGCCGCTTTGACCATGTTTCATCTCTTTTATCCTCCCTTCATTGCTCCCCTTCCCCTCTGCATCCAGTACAAGCTTTATTATGACTTTCAAAAGCCCTCCATGGATTGTGGCCCCTCCTTACTTATCTGACCTTCTTTCCTACTTCCTACTTGCACCCTCCGCTCTTGTAGTCAAGGTCTCCTGTCACAGTGTAGGACTACCACTGCCCCCTCCCGAATTCACCCCTTCTCGCTTGCTGCCCCTTACTCCTGGAACCTTTCCCCCACATGCACACCACATCACTTCTCTACCCAGTTTCAAAACTGAGTTAACGACTATATTGTTTAGAGAAGCATTCCAGAGGCTAGCCCCTCTCTGACCCAGGAAGCCTCCTTTTAACCATTAATTAAGAAGCCAAGCACTTCCTCCAGTCCATCTGCCTTGGTCCAGGCCTCGGAGGTGGGAGAACTGCTGGACCTGATCCCATTCCACACCACCACCCTCTTCTCCTTTTGTGTCGTGTCTTTTTAGATTGTAAGCCTGAGGGCAGGGAACCGTCTAACTAAAAGATGTATGTCGCGCTTGTGAATTTACAGCGCTTTAAAATAAGGATGATATAAATATAATAACTTTTCTCTGTTCCTGCTACCAGAATAATAAAAAACCATACGTGAGGTAAACAGTTCAGTTTTTACTTCCTGTATGAGAGAGGAATTGAGTTCCAAGTTGGGGGTTGCTATAAAAAAACTCTTTGTCTTGTGTACCTACTAGTCAAGCCTCTCTTGGTGATGAGGCACACAACATGGCTTCTGATGAAGGTGCCAGGTTATGTGGCTGTTTCTGTACCCTAAGGATTAGATTTTATTTATTTATGGACCATTGGTTTAAGAGCCACCTTCTTTAGGCAGTGGTCCAACTGTTGCATGAGACAATGCAGGGAGAATATGCCCCTGGTCACAGCAACTGTCTGGCCTGCAGGAACAATAGTGGATCAAAGAGTATCCCCAAACTGTTACCCTTGTCCTTTGGAGAGAGTGTGTAAATCTGTCAATAACAACTTGGCTTTATATGCTGACAAACAGCACCTCTTTCTTGTTTGAACTGAACCTTCTCTCATATCCAACCCATCAGCATCAGCAACAGTTTTGGGCCTTCCTTAGCTTCTTTGATATTAGATGAAAAAGAGGTAAAGCTCCATAATATAAGATCCAATCCTTAAGCTCTGGATGACCTTCTCCACTATACTGATGACACACAAGCCTAACCATGATGAATAATACCCTAAACCTTGAGGCCAGTAGGAATTCTAGCAGAACCCACAATGATGCACTTAGTAAAATGTAAATGGTAATTTTTATGTTTGAGATTGTGTTTATTGATATGTATAGTTTAAGCGTTGTGTTGTAATTATGTGTAGTGTGTGTGAGAGAGAAAGAGAGAGAGAGAGAGAGAGATACACTGGCTCTGTCTAATTACTGAAATAGTTATCCTAGACCTAGTCTTGAGACTTGCTCATTGAAAGGGTTATTTTATTTTAAAAATACTATTTTATGCTAGTGCATTATTCATTCATTAAAAGATATACATCCAACCTTTCAGCTTCTCATGCAACCTCCAAAGCATCTTACAAAATCAGTTAACCATCACAAAAATGAGGATGAAGGAAATTAAATCTCAACCTTAAACCTCAAATCAAATCATATGAAAGGTATAGTGCAGGGCTGGATTAACCATGGTTCAATAAGTGCAAGTGCTCCAAGATCCTCACTGGATAGTGGCTACTGGGTACGGGGTTATTTTTAGTATAAAAATGCTTTGTTATAAAAAAAGCTTATCCCCCCTTCTTCTACAGTCACTTTGTCAATCTCCCAAGATTTCTGTTACCATCCTTTTGTGTGTTACTTCAGAAAATGAATAAAACTACAAGGGATCAGGTTGCCAGTTTCAATGAAGCTGCAGGAATTAAAATGGATTCACACATGTAGATTTTTGTATTGCTATCTATGCACTTTCTACTTTCTCTGCTACCACTTGTAGAATAACTGATATATGTGCATAAAAGAGAATTTATCTTGGGTCAGGACCCCAGGATCCCCAACCTAATGTGGCCTTGGTGTAATGGAACAACAACAACAACAACTTATGAATGCATGAGGAACTGGATCAGCCAGTGTGAAATTCCATATACTGAGTGTCATAACTCTATAGGCATTCCCTGGCAGACACTGAGCAAATATAGTTGGACTAGGGAGGCAAGTTTGAGAAGATAAGTCTTACCAGTATGTTGGCATCAGACAATACATAGGTAATATATAGCATATATTCATTGAAATTCTGTGTTAAACGTGTAGGTCAAGGTAACTACTTTTGTGGAATTCCATTCTCCCACCATAGTGTTTCTGTTTGCATGTGTACAAACAGGTGGGGTTCTTCCATGTGTAGATTTCTGGCTCCATGTACAAGAGAGGTTACCAGACGCACATGACTCTTTCCCATTTTACAACAATATCTTAGAAACATCAGAACTGCCTTGTGGGATACAACCAGCTTGGAAAAGTAGTTTTTTGAACTATAGTTCCCAGAATGCTTTAGCCAGTATAGGCACTGGCTGTACTGCTGAGGGATGCTGAAAGTTGTAGCCCTAAAAGAAACTTTTCCAGCTTTAGGTTCAGCACCAGTCCGGCATTTCAACAGCAAGTAGAAAATCAACAAGATGCAGTCGGAAGCAGGACATGTATTACTGAGTCTCCTGAAAATGCTGTTAGGTTTACCTTCTGTTTTTATTTTTGTGAAATTGCAGGTGTTTATGTTAGCAATCTGGTAAAGTGGAAATAAGCTGATATCTTGATTTCAGTGCAGTCTTTCTGTCTTTCTGTCTTTCTGCCTTTCTTTTAACAAAACAGGTTGTGAGTCATGAGTTTGCCAGAGTCTTGCTGAAAGGAATTTATGGAATTATAGGAATGTGATTTACAGCCTGTACGTTAGATGTTGATTTGTCATCTGTTAAACTGCATTGTGTCTTCCAGTAAAAATAAATAACTGTTAGAGTCAATGTGTAATTAATTGTGCTGTCTTGGGGGTTGGGGAAGTCTTGAAATACTTTTCTTGTTACAGTGTCAGTTATTTATGCACAAAGAACCACAGGTGAGGTATGTTCTGTGAAATAACTGGCGTGGTTGTGGAATAATTTCCTGCCAATATGCAGTGGAATTGTTAGTGAGTTTAGTATTAAAAAATGAAGCATAGCGTATCATGATATTCCAGATTTCAGCCACCCACTGAGCCAGGGACAGAATGGACAAAAGTCAACCATAAAATACCAAAGAATAATTTACTGCAGTGAGCCTGATATTATGTCCTTGCACTCAAGTTAACCAAGAGATGAAAAATCCAGGGTTTTGCACTTTATGTAGGCTTCTGAGTCTCACCCACCTTAATAAAAGATACTATTGACTTATACAAGGAAACTGACTGAGAATTGGTGGAGTCTCACAGAATAAACAGCCAAACTGATAGTGCTCCCCAATTTCATGTTGGGTAGGAGAGGTTGAGACCTCTGTGTGTCTCTTTCAGACTCATTCCAAAACCAGCTTTGTTCCCCTGGGAGTGATGGACCTAAGTCTTGATTTCCAAATTGTTCTTCCCTTGAAGAAAAGCCTTTATGTTGAATGATCTCTCATTAAGAAATGAAAATGCCCCCCCCCCCATCACCGTGGCAGAGTCAGCTAGATGATTTCCAGCAATCATGTAGGTTCCATTAATCCAGGGGTAAGAAGCATACACCCCTCAAGGACATTTATTCAGCTCTTTGTTGTTATTGTGTGCCTTCAAGTCGTTTCTGACTTCCTGTGTCCCTAAAGCGACCCTATCATGGGATTTTCTTGGCAAGTTTCTTCGGAGTGAGTTTGCCATTGCCATTTTTAGACTTGGTGGTTTTTTTTTAATTTGAATAGCATACGCTTTGTAACTATGGTGATGGTTAATGTATCATGATTGTTGGATCCTGCTGCCTGTGACATTACTAGTGTCTACTTCCTGTGACATCAAAAGGGAATGTCTCCCTAGGTCTCAGGTTTTGGCTCTGAAATCTCAGGGCCTGGGATAGTCTCACCCTGGCAGCCCTAACTGGAAGTCTCCAGGAGGAGCAGTTTCTTTAAATGGTTGTACAGGTTGAGTCTTGCTTAGCTGAAAATCTTAAAACCAGAAAGTATTTTGGATTTTGGAATATTATGGATTTTGGAAAACCTCTGTTTGCATATATGTATATATTAAGATATCTTGGAGATGGGACTCAAATCCAAATATAAAATTTATATGTTTCATATATAACTTCTAGACAAAGCCTGATGATAATTTTAAATACAATATTTTAAATACTATTGTGCATGAAACAAAGTTTGTGTACATTGAACCATTAGAAGGCAAAGGTGTCACTGTCTCAGCCACCCATGAAAAACCCCTCAATCTGTACCTTTTAAAAATAAAAACAAAAAAAGTTCATAATTAGAACTGCCTTTTTAGCCATTCTAGATTTTGTTTTTTCTACATTTGGGGGGATTGTAGTAAAGCCCCCAAGACCTGCAGGTAGAAGGTTGGCCCTCAACCTCCAGAGCTTGTCCACCCTTGCATTAAATCTCTTCAGGCCAAGCCCCAGTCATACAACCCAAATTGACAGGTCTATAAGGGAAGCACCACTGATGACATCAAAACTAGCAACAAAGAAAGAAAGTTGTCTGTATAAGCTTTTCATGTACTAATTTTTCAAGGCAACATATATCTGACCCGAAAACTTGAAAAGGAAGTAATAGTGAGATTCGCAGCATATGAGTAGCTTTGAAACAGAGAGGTCATTTCTCACATTGAAGGTGCCAAATTGTACATGCAACTTTGACATGAATAATGTGGATTTGCTTAAGATACCTTAACATGTGGTAAGGAACAGGAAGTGCCTTTGATAGATGTGGCAGAACTTGAATGTTAACAGAATGGTATTTGAATTTCTAAACCAGATTTGATTTTGGCAAACTCAGAATATGAGCAGACAGCATTATTGGTGGTAAGAGATAGAAATGGGGAAGTCTGTGGTTCTGGAATTTTAATAGATTTCTAAAATTAATAATTACACATGAACTTGTTTCCAGAAGGAAAACTATGCACAGGTTGCATTCTCAGCATCTCATCATTAGCTCATTTCTTGATTTATTGCAATACTAGGTATGTGATCACTTATTAACTCCATTATAGCTGCACTCAAAGGAATGTTGATGTTGTCATCTTTCTGCTGTAGCTAGTTTTCTTCTGGCATGTCCCTGTTTTATTCAGTCAACAGCCTAACCTTCTAAAAAGAATTCTGTTGATCATTGTCTATAAGATCTGTAGGAGATCCCATATTGAGGAGAGAGCAACCTTGTTTTCTGCTGCTCCAGAGAATAGGACCTGGAACAATGGATGCCAGCTACCAGAAAAGAGATTCCACCTCAACATTAGGAGGAACTTCCTGACAGTAAAGGCTGTTCGACAGTGGAACAAACTCCCTCGGAGTGTAGTGGAGTCTCCTTCCTTAGAGGTCTTTAAACAGATGCTGGATGGCCATCTGTCGGGTATATAGTACTTTGATTGAGAGTTCCTGCATGGCAAGGACTAGATGGGCCTTGTGGTCTCTTCCAACTCTATGATTTTGTGATTCTATGATTGCAAAAATAATATTTTGTCATGTCCCTGTCTCTAGTTGTGGTTTTTTCCTCTCTCTTTCAATTTGGTTACATTGACAGTCAACCTTTTCCCCATGATTGCATGGTCACATACATAACTTCCCCCCTACCACTTCATCCACACAATAAGCTAATGAGGCAAGTCAGGACCAATGTCACCCAGTATATTTCATGGCTCAGCAGGGATTTGAACCTGGATTTCCTGAATCCCAAACCAATGCTAGATTAGAACTATGATTGAGATTGGACACATTACTTTTTGATCTACAGTTTACCGTAATCCTCTAGCTAGCATTTCCAAACTGATAAAATACAATAAATATTTAAAAATATGTTTTGGCAGATTCTTTCCTTGTGCGTTTAAAATGTTTTTCCGTAGTGAAAGCAGTATAGAAGAACATGTGGGATAACATCATAACAAATGGGGAGCCTCAATAAATGAGGATCAAATGCTAATGATCTGAATCTTGGCTTTCTGGTGGTCTCTTCCTAACAAAACCTGGAAAAGTTAGCTTGTGGTACTACAGATTCTCCAGCCATCATGGTCAGTGACAATGCTGGGTGGGACATTTTGGGAAGTGCAGTAGAAAAAGTAACCTCCCAACTTTTTAATATCATCAGAATCAAAGATTATTACTTTACTGAAGGCTTTCTACTTTGTCAACAAAACAACACTAACATGCTGTACTAATTAAAAAGTTTTAAAATGGAAGTAGCAGATAAGCCCCTGTTAGATCTGAATTCATAGGCCTAGAATCTACTGCACACCTCTTCCCAAAAATCAAAATTATGAATTTATCAGTATGAGACACTTTCAGCCTGTAGGAGTGAGAGGCATATGGTGCCTCTTTCAAGGCTGTTGCCACCACCTGAGAAAGTTTCTTGTGTTATGTTTACCTTCAGAAATATCAAGGTAACTTTTGCTGGGGCTCTGAAAGCTGTCTGTATTAATCACATAGGAAATAATTTATTCCAAGTGGGCCATATTTGATAGGTAATAGTATGCTGAATTGTCCTTTTAAATAGTTACTATTATCATGCCCACAAAGCCAAACCAAAATAGTATCAAAAAATCATTTCTTTTATCCTCCAACCCTACAACTTCCACTATTGTAAGCAATATCTTCCTTGAACTGTTCACAACATGGGACTATCCAGTTTTATCTCATCACCACAGCCACTCAAAACACTGCATTTGTGCCCCTTCCTCTTTCTTAATAACAGAAATTGGAAATGTTACTTTTTGGCACTACAGCATTCAGGATCTCCACTGCCCATGCTGGATGGAGGACTTTGGGAATTGTAGTCCAGAAAGTAAGATTTTCAAACTCTGCATAAAAACTGAATATCATCCTGTTTTTTCAAGTAGAACTTTAATAAAACTTAATAGTCATCTATTTCTTCTCCTAAGAAGACAATGGTAACATTTTGTAATTGGTTTCATTGAGATAACAGTGCTGGAGGAAGAGTTAAAGCCAGCAGTTGTAAACTTACTTAACAGGTTATTTTACCTTGAATCTCCAACCCAGTCTAGCTATTGCCTGGAATTGTAGTTCAAAATACCCCCCACCAGTCTTGTAGTTAAAGCACCATTCCATTTCTGGGTTCAGTCTGAATGTGAATGTATCACTCCACGTACACAGACATCAAGTGGTAACACTGCCTGGTACATCCATTTTGGTTCCAGATTGTAACACCACAAAATGTGGAGAAGTCAAAAGGAGATAAATACAACTGCTATTTTTAAAATTAAAAGTAGTGGTAAATTTGAGTAAAGATCTTCCCACCCTAGTAGTATGACCTTATTTTGTTTAGTAATAATATGGATAAGTTGATAACAGATGTAAATTCCTACACCAAGGAATTTGTGCTTTCACTGAGACAAATAGGGAACGCAGCTCACTGTTTATTTCAACAGACTGCTCCCTGGAGGAATGAACTGTGAGAAGCAGCATGTTTTGTAGTCTGTAAAGGACAAACTGGGCCACCACAGTAGTAGCTGCCTATTATGTATATTTCCTACCCCATGTCTGAAGTTAACTACATTTGCATTAGCCTCCATTTTGAAATACCTTACAGCCAAAATAAGCAACAGAGATAATGGTTGCATTATTAAATCCTTTTGTCACCACTTGGCATAGTTGTGAAGGTTTTGTGTATGGTGCAAAGATCAAGGAAGCACAAAATCCCGGAAGCAGTCTTATTCCAATAAAGGCAGTCTTTTGTGTAGATGAGGGCAAGCAGGAAGCCATAAGTCTTATACACCAGACCTGGCCAGTCATAACTAGTGTCTGTAATTCTCTTGGAAGGCATTTGTGTTTTTGGGTATGCATCTTTAAGTTGTCTGTCAATTTATGGTTACCCCATGATTTAGTTCAAAGCAAAATGTTACTTGCATTGCTTGATTTTTAATTTCATTTTATTTATTTAGCTGGAAAATCATAACATGAATAGAAAATGTGAAACAGATATAAGCTCTGTTCAGTCATTACTGAAGCGTGTTGTGTCAACATATGAAGTAAAGGACACTGAGTATCTTCTCTGTCACTTCTATCCCCTCTACTATGGTCAATGGGTTTAAAGAATAGAACCTCCATGAATAATACTAGCTCTCTGCTTCATACTGTTGAGGTATAAGAGGAGATGAAACCATTAACTGGTCTTAAACATTCCTTTTTTGCACAGGCCAATACAACGTGTTTCAATAATAATTAAATAGGGCTGTGATGAAGTCAAATGCCCTATACTTGGTTCACCTGTGAGTGAAAGTCCAGGTATGACCTCAATGCTAATCACAGAGGATTTAAATTTAAAACCAAGAATGGAGGTTGGAACTTTATCCTCCCTACTGATCAGTTAGGATCAGCATTGAGAACTCTTACTTTTTCCCTTAGGGAAATTTGATGGATGGGTACACAAACCTGGACAACACTGTCAGGGGTGGCATTACAATTATGGATTGACTTCCCTGTGAAAAACTAAGGTGCTCATATTTAATGTTCATGTTTAGGTGGTTGCTGAAGGCTCCCCAACCGCAAGATTTGTTTTTAATATTTAATCTTAATATTTCCTTTGCTGATCATTGCTTTTAATTTGTCAGCTACTTTTAAGAACTGTACTTTTATTGTTTATTTTTGTATATCTTCTTTGTATATTATAATTGTTGTGCATCTTTTTTTATAATGAAGCAGGATTGATAGTGGTAATAATTGTAATGCTAAAAGTAGCAGTCAGCAAGAAGAATATTTTTTTGACAACTTTTTCATACGCCTGAAAAAGTTGTCAAAAAAGTTGAAGTAAAAATCCAATGGGACTTCTGGATTGAAACTGATAAATAATTAGAAAATAATATGCCAGATGTGTTTGAGAAGAAAAGAGCCTGAGTTATGGACATGGCAGCCCTAGGGAACAGCAGAATCAAAGACAATGAGAGGGAAAAGATGATGAAATATCGAGACCTACAGACTGAGATCCAGCATTTCTGAGAAAAGAAAACACCTGTGGTTCCAGTAGTGATAGGCACTCAGGGAGCAATTTCAAACTGACTGACAAAACGTCTGAATGAAATTGCAAAACATAGGATCACAAAAAACATAATTACAAAAAGCAGCTCTGTGGAACGTGCCACATTTTCTAGATTCTTGGATGCAGTCTGAATCATTGATGGTCCAAAGTTCCAGTTAGTTACACCTGATAAATCATGAAGCCAAATGTTGTTTGCAATTATTATTATTAATGAGTGAATGATGAATAAGAGATTCTGATTATATCTCCAATTATTGGAGAACTTACATTTGAATTGTAACTCCAAGAATCTTCTAGCAAGCATGGACTGTAGTCCAAAAAGTGACTATGGCTGCTGCCTCACTGCAGAATCAGTGCAGTTTGACACTTTTAAAAATGTTATGGCTCCATCCTGTGGCATCCTGGGATTTGTAATTTGTTGTGGTACCATAGCTCTCTGACAATGAGGGCTACATATCTCACAAAATTACAAATCCCAGACTTCCATTGCATTAAGCCATGGCGATGTCAAATTGCATTAATTCTGCAGTGTAGACGAGGCCTATATTGTGTAAAAAGCCCCTACAAGTAAAGGAAGCTCCCAACTATAAACTTTAGGCTAAAGATGTTAGTACAGTGGAGCCTCATTGCCATCCATGGATTTAAGTATCCACAGATAGCAAGCCTCATTGTCCCCAAAGGTGGCACATGTATGTGGCCGCACCACCATTAAGATTAATGGGATTTGAGGTCCCCTATTTTTTGGGGAGGGGGGGGGGGGGGGCTGGAACAGATTCTCCCGACAGATACCAAGGTTTGATTGTAGTAATAGTGAGGACAGAAGGGGCAGTACAACTTTAATATTAGACATTAGGTAGAGCAAGGCTGCAGCCTCAGGCAGCAGGTGTAGGGGGTGGAGAGCATATAGCTGTGGCAAGGCATTGGAACATAGAACTTACAGTATGTTCAGTGTGGCTCTCCCTGCTACCCATAACCTGGTACGCTGACCTCAGTATTTATTTTATTTATTTATTGTGGTATTTATATAGGCTGGTATCTTGTTACCATTTCTTAAGTAAAATTCAACTATCCGTCTGGTTGTATTCTTTATATACAGAACCATCATATTCATTGTCTCAGGCAGCAAAATATTTTGAATTGGTCCTGGTTTTGGGAGGAGGGCTAAACTCATGACATCACTGTCCCTTTCATCATCAAAAACAATATTGTGGGCTTGGAAAAGGTGCAGAAAAGGGCAGCAAGTGGCTGGAAAACTCCTGTGATAAAAGGTTATATTGTTTGGGCTATTTAACTTAGAAGTATGGTCAGTAAGTTGGAATATGACAGATTAATATAAAATAATTAATGATATGTTGGAAGTGGCTCGAAAGAGAGTTTCCTCCCTTTCTCATAATACTTGAACCTATTGTAAATTGAAGCTAAATTTTTATTATCCCCTCTGTTGTAAACCGCTCGGATTCCCAGTGATTGGGCGGTATATAAATAAAACTTATTATTATTATTATTATTATTAAATGATAGGAGATTCAGGATAGATAAAATACTAGGACAGACAAGCACTCCTTCAAACTTTAAACATGAACCGTAGAATTCACTACCATAAGATGTGGTGATAATTACCAACACTGATTAAAAGAATGAGTGGAGGCTCTAAATGACTGTGTGTTTGTATTTGCCTTCAAATTGACCATCAACCTATGGCAACCCCATGAATTTCATTGGGGTTTTTCTGGGCAAGGAATACTCAAAGGTAGTTTTTCCAGTTCCATCCTCTGAAATAGAGCCTACAGCACCAGGGATTCATTGATGATCTTCTATACATGTACTAACCAGAGCTGACCCTGCTTGGCTTCCAAGATCAGATGGGATCTGGTGCCTTTAGGGTATGCAGGCTATACTAAAAACCACTACAGAGATTTATATATTTCCTGTAACCAACTCTCAATGTGGGGATGCTTTTGAAAAGTGCTAGGAAACATCAGCTGTTCTAGAATGCTGCAGCCAAACTGTTGATGGTTTCTAGTTACAGGAAACTCATGGTGCCTTCACCACATTCTGTTTTTAGGTACAATTCAACGTGCAGATTATGATCTTTAAAGCACTGTATGATGTGAGTCCACATTGTTTGAAAAAACATATTCTCCTGTCAGCCTCTCCAGGTTTTGATATTTTTGGTGGGGAGGGCCTTCTCTCAGAGACATACATGGTGGGATAAGATAGGGCCTTGTTGGTGGCTGCTTCCTCGATGGAACTCCCTTTTGTGGAAAGCTGGGCTGAACTTCTCCCTGTTCTTCTGCTGGTACCTTTTTATTTAGTCAGGGAGTTGCTGGCTACTGAAGAAGGGGCTTTGCTGATCAACTCATTGAATAATGAGACCAGACACAGAGAACTGGGTTGTAAAATGTGCAACTTTATTAAAACTCAACCTATTTAATTTTATTTCTTTGAGAACTGCAAGCCCAGGCGGGAGAACCTTGTGTAGGAACAGCTGGCGGATGGTCTGCTCCAAGACCAATTCCCCAGCTTTCAAAGGGTGAAAACACCTGAGCCCTAATGGCAATCCATAATTTGGCTTGCTCCCCGGCTGGCCCTTATCCGGAAGGCCAACCCAAGACTCCCCCACTTAACTCTCAAGACTTAAGTGAGAGTTTAAATCTCAGGCCAGCCCCAAGGCAAGACTCTGTCCCTTTGTGTTTAGTCTCAAGACGTAAACCTCAGTTCCAGAGACTCACCTTCACCCTTTAGGAGTGTGCCAAGGTGTTCACCGAAATGTCTATCTCCCCCCGCCTATGCCATGAAGCCTATTTATGACCACGCCCTAAGCCAATTGTCCAATTCCTCAATTAACAGTGTAGGGTAGGCAAAAAACCCTTGGATAAACCAGGGCAAAAATTCCTACCCCACCCCGAAGTGACCAGAATGAATCTCACACTGTTGTCGAGGTGGGAGGGTGGGCCAGCGATCAAGGCAAGTGACAGGGAGATCAGGCAGGAGAGCCTCAAGCAGGCTAAGCTCTGCCCACTCCCTGCTAATAGCCACAGAAGCGCGCCGTTTTTATTTAAATTTCTGGTCTCTCCAATGAGAGGCCAGCAAAGCCTTCTCCCAGGACCAATAGGTCGGGAGAAGTATTTAATGTACAGGTGCTGCATTTTTATTTCTGTTTTTTTAATTGTTCTTAGTCCAATTTTGTTTTACTATTATAATTTGTCTAACTGGATTTTAATACTACAATTGCCTTTTTTAAAAAGTTAATCTTATGTGCAGCCTTGAGTTATGGTCTTGAAATGAAGATAATTTCTTATCTTATAATGTTTTATTCCAGTTCAGCTGCATTCTCCATTTGAAGCTTATAAGAAAACTTCAAATCCTTCCACCTTCTTTGCTGCAGCCAGACTTTCTGCTATGCTGAATGGAAGTGATGAGGTTTACGCAAACCGCATGGTAGTGGATCAAGTAAGATTGACAGACTTATATGTATGCTAATTCTGTATTTCATATCCTGGGCCTGTTAATGGATGAACTTATTGAAGAAAATAGATCCGTCAGAATCATTATAAAATTATATTGCAACCTGAAGTACAATCAGTTTCAGTGAAGTTTTATACAATTGTACTATTGTTTGTGACCATCCCTTCTTAACTCATGCTCATGCAGACCTAATACTTTATTTTTATAAACTTGGTGCTCAGATATCCTTTTGACAGAAAGGGGAAAGATTAACATTCAAAATATTAATTAAGCAGAATCATAAGAACCATACCTCAAGCCAGGTCTTTTGTGGTGCACCTTTCTAGTACCTCAAACCATTTTTTCTGGTGGCAATTAATTTAAATTCTTGGTAGTCATATTCAACAAATGTATTTTACAAAACAGAAACTTGCTTGCAGTAAATTTATCAGTTATTCTTTTAACTCTAATTTATGGTTCCTGCCTCTGTTTTTCTTTCAGCATACAGAGCTTGGAACTATGAAGTTACATGTAATGTGGCTACTTACAATGAACTATTTTAAAATATGAGGCAGGCATTATAAACTTAAATGTTAAAAGTAATGATGAATATGAATAAGATTTCTTCCTTGTAACATTTTCCAATTACTTTTTAAAATCTTGTATTAAGGGTATCTTTGGGCTTTTTAGAAGTACTTTGACATACGTCTTCAAGTTCTTTGCCATTCTGTTATCAATTATAAGGGCTTTTTAAAAAGAAATAAAAATGACCTAAAAGTAATGAGCTTTGACATAGGTAACGCTGCAAATACCACTTTTGTTACAATGTAGTGAGTAAATGGTACTGACCTGCTTCCTTAATTGACTGCTTCTTTAAAAATTATAATGAGTAAGTGGAACAAATTATATCTTAAAAATTCAGCTTTCAACCTCTGTGATCAGCTATCTAGTGAGTGAATGATGGAAAAATATCTCCCACACATGCATATTGTCTATCTCTCTCTTATGCATTTGAATATCACTGACTTGTCTGCCTCTCTCTTTCTCATTCCCTCTCTCCAGCCTAAAGTAACTACGTGTCTTGTTCATAACTGCTACAAGTACATATATAATGCAGGAATTTCCATATCTGATAAAAGGAAAACATCTTATTTCAATTCTTTAGGTGTGATATGAAACTGAAGATCAAATCTCAGTTGTGGTACTAAAGAGCTCAGACAAATAAGTGGTAATAATAATAAACAAAAAATCATAAATGCGTACCATTAGTTTTGATTTTCTTTCCATGTTATTGCACTTTTTCTTTCTGTGGATTTACTACACCCCATTCTGCTTCTGTTGGTCGCAGATGTTTCTTATAGTGTCTGGATGCCCGCTTACCTTACTTTTGAATGCTTGGGAATCAACTAAAGTGAAACAAAAGAAATCAATAAAAGAAACCAGCTGTTTTCTCCCTAATACGATCTGTTTATTTAAGCACAATACGAGTCATACTCTCTGCACTTCTCACTAGATTGTATTCTTGCACAGGGCCCATCTGGCCAGTATTTTGTGGGAATGCTGACTTAAGCTCAGACCTCAGGTACAAATAGAGATAAGTACTTGTACCTGAACAAGTTCAGATAGATCACATGAATCTATGGAAATTCCCTAAGTGTTGACTTTCCATGTTCCCATTGATTCAGTTGCTCTACTGTAGTTGGGACAAAGAGAGAGAGAGAGAGAGAGATTTAGGCTGCATCCACACTGCAGAAATAATCCAGGCTGACACCACTTTAGCTGTCATGGCTCAATACTGTGGAATCCTGGGAATTGTTGTTTTGTGAGATATTTAGCCTTCTCTGTCCGAAAGCTCTGGTGCTACTACAAACTCATGGAATCCATATGATTGAACCATGGCAGTTAAAGATGTGTCAACCTGAATCATTTCTGTAGTGCACATGCATCCTTAAGTCTTTTGATATATAGAAGGATATAAATAAGTAGCCCACAGCACTTCAGCAAACTACATTCAGAATCAGTTGTTTTTAATCGTTTGTAAATACCACTAAGTTGGTGTGATGTTATATTTTAGATGGAAGATGCTGGTGTCCAGTGTGATGATGTTGGCCACTCTGCATCTGAAACATACACAGATGTCATAGACCCAAATGATGACCCAGAAGCCCTTGCCAGTAGCATGAACCGAAACAATCCATCACCTTTCCTTCAGTCTAATTTGGATGCAGCAGATTCATGCACACCTCTCAAGAAGACACTCACATTTGCCAATCAACGAAATCAACGCTATTCCATCATGAAAAAAAGAAGGTAAGGAACTGGCTTTGATAGTATTGTTATGAAAAGAATCCTTTTCAGACTAGGCACATGAAAAGGATAACTATAACAAGGGAACTATCAAAGGGTTTCTCCTGAAGAAAATAAAGTAATGATTATATTAGACCATGGTGGACAAATTTGCAGGGCTCCTGGAGACTCCAGTTTGGTCCCATACCATGTGGGGGTCACATGGTTTGTTTTAGGCTGAAGTAGGATTTTTCTTGAAGTGATCTTTGCTAATTTCTTGGTTCAGAAACGGGCCTGTCCTGGGAGGAGGCTTTTTGAGTAAAAAAATGCTTCTTTATAAAAATGTTGCAGCTCTCCCAGCACTGCGCATGCAGACCCCAGAACTTGAGCAATTGCCTACCCCCTGGTTTAAACCATTGGTTTGTGATGACTTCTTTGTGAAGCATCCAAAAGATACTCCCCACTGTCAAAATTACCAGTGAAATAACCCTGATAATGTAGTTGCTGATTCTCGAAGCACCGCAGTTTGCTTGCTTGTTGCCTATTCTCCTGCCCATGCTTGCTGCTTTCTACTTTTCTTTGTCCTGAGTAAAACCTGAGAAAGGTTTGCATCTGAAAGCTGCTCAGTGCTGGAATATGCTTTGTTACTGCCCTGTACAATAATCCAGGCAGCTGGGAGTGCTGAAAAGTCAGCTCTGCAAATCTTTCTAGTTATGGTCACTGCTGTGGGATGGCAGCTTTAACCTCATCTTCACCTCTAGTAACATTCAGTATCATTGGAGCATCTTTGAGACTAATTGAAAGAAAGACACTGGCAGCATGAGCTTTCGTAGACTTCAGCCTGCTTCTTCGATGCATTTGGAGGAAGTAGACTGAAGTCTATGAAAGCTTATGCTGCCAATTTCTTTCTTTCAGTTAGTCTCAAAGGTGCTACAAGATTTCTCACATACTGATTCTACAAACAAACAAGGCTATATCTTTGAATTCAGTATCATTGTGATCAGAGGGAGGCTAAAGTGTTTCCTCTACTCCAGAAAATCTCTGTAAAGTTTGAGTGGATGATATGGATAAATGTTTACACATAACATGAAAGTGCAAGCACTAGTTTGGGTCCCCATGCCTACTAACTTAGAGCAGGTGGGGACTTTGGCTTTCCTGACTGGTTTAGACAGATCTTTGAAAACCCGGTGGCCATGTTAGCTGGGAGATTATGGGAACTGTAATCTCCAAAAGTAACTTTTCCAAGATTTGGGTTTACACTTTGCACCGCCTCATTTTGTACCCCTACAGCGAATTAAAAATAATTTAATTGTTCTTGGGAGGGTGTTGGGAACAGAGGTTAGAGAACCTAAGGATGGCACAGTTTAATTTTAATTTTGCATAATTATACTGGTTTGTTTGCACTTTTAATTTTTTCTGTGTATGTCCTTAGTTCCAGTCTCGATGACTTGGATGTAGACAATGGAGCTGAAAGAATTTCTAACCAGTCCCATAACTGCTACCCTTTAATGTCCTTCAACACGCCTGTAGCCTTGAGTCGAAGGGGTGTTTTAGGTTCTTCAGAGACAGCCACTGAACTGGATTTTAACATGAGCAGGGCTGAATCACTTCCTTTGTCCAGCAATCTGCAGTCAAAGGTATTTATTGTTGTTGGTTCTCTACAAAATTAATAATAACTGAGATTACTTTACTGATATGAGATCCTATCCATAGTTAATAATTCCATAAACATTGTCGAGCCATTCTTTCAGCAGTTGGTTAGAGTACAGAATTAAAGAATTCTTCATAAGTACAATAACCATACAGAAAATAAAGTGTGGATCTAGTTTTGCAAAACTCCTTTTTTATTTTATTTTTTAAAAAATACTATGAAGGTTAAAAAAGAGATGGAAAAAATTGGATTTTGGCTGCAGTTGCTAAAAATCAGTTCTCTAAATTAATGAATATCTTCTAGGAATCAGTGTTGTCTGGAATCCGATCTCGTTCATACTCTTACACTTCACCTAAAGTCTTACCTCGGAAACCCTACTTTCCACAGGACTTATGTGATTCAAATGATGGTGAGTGTTAAACTATTTTTGCTTTCTATGCTCTTTTATTTTTACAGCAATCTGGAATTGGCATCCTTTATTTTTTCTGATAGTGAATTTCCTGGGGATATGTTTAGTGTGCCTGTTTGAATAAAGCTGGATTTCCTAGGGAAGAAAATTCAAATTGCTTGCACTGCATTATGCCACTCTCTTTAAAACGGGGCTCTCTTTGAAAAGAGAAGCATTACAATACAAAAATTCTCTGTAGATGTTTAAAATCTGTAAATAATAAAAACAGTGGGGGGAAGGGGCAGGCTTCCTATGTATTAATTGAATGAAGCTTGTAGTTCCCATGTTGTTGGTCTGTGAATCCACTCCAGGGTTGTTGTTGTTGTTGTTGTTGTTGTTGCTGCTGCTTCTTCTTCTTCTTCTTCTTCTTCTTCTTCTTCAGCTTTATTTTTAAAGTGCTTAAATTTACACAGTGCTGTACATACAATCAATTAAAATAGATAAAATAAACCTGCCTATGGTGTACATTCTACCAAAATAATTAAACATAATACACATTAATACATCTTATCCAACAATAAAATATAGCAGACAACAATTAAATACATCTTAACACTCAAACAATAAAATATTGCAGACAACAATTAAAATAACATTGGATAACAATCATATAATGTATGGGAACATTTCCCTGAAGAGTATGGTCTTTAACTCAGTTTTGAAGCTGGTTAAAGAGTTGATGAACCATACTTGTGCGGGGAGGAGGTTCCAGGAGTGAGGGGCAGCAAGTGAAAATGGGTTTTAAGGAATTCAAAGTGCTAACCCTACTCCTAATAGGTTTAGTACCTTGGATAGTTCATTTGCTATGATACAAGCCTGGAATGGAGTCACTGCTCTACTGACATGGGAGGCATTAGCTGCCACTGAGTGATCGACTCCTCTGCACATATCCAAGGATATTGTACATAGGTATAGGGTCTCCATGTGCTTTACATTTGTACAGCCAAAATAGCATCCCAAAATAATCACAATTGTGTGTATGTATTAGAGAGAGGGACTATTGATTTGATTTAAAAAAAAAAGACATTTCAGCCATTGTTAGCATGCAACAACTGAACATATTTTAGAATGGGAATCCAGTGCTTCAGAAGAATTAGTGAAAATGGTGGTATAATTACTTTAAACCTTTAAAATCTTTTTTGTAGATCAACAAGCATTCAGCTTGTCTGAACAGCCAGACAAAAGGTATGTTTTTCATTTTCAACACATGTTTATAAATATATATAATTCTTTTGATATAAGCAATAGCAATCAAACAACTACAACACTTTTAACACCAATAATTATAACGTAATAAAACTATCCCAAAACAAATCTGATGATAGCTGCATAAAGTACCACACCTCATTTACATAAAATTAAGGTTTCACATTCAAATTAGGAATGTGAAATTTCATTATTTATTCTCATCTTGTTTTGTGACGTATGTTTCCAATAACACAGTCATAATCTCTTTGAACCTAAGTGGACATGCACAGCATAATGAATGATTTACTGGTGGCATTTTAGGATTCAGGAAGAAGAATGGACTAAGTACCTTATGCCTACAAAATCAGAATCTGAAAAATATAAAGTCAGTCGTACGTTCAGCTTTTTGATGAACAGAATGGCCAGTACACGAAATAAATCCAAGGTAATTTGAGATGATGTTGCTACATTACAACATTCTTTAAATGAGAAGGACTTCTATTACTATCAGTTGGCAGACAGAACCATAGCCTGAAAGTGTGGAAAAATTACATTTTTGGACTACAGTATCTAGAATCCCTCAACAAGCATGTCCAGTAGCTACTCTGGTTGAGGACATTCTAGGAGTTGTAGTTGGAAAAGTAACTTTTCAAAGCTTTATGCTTCTTTCTGTTTATCAGCAGAAAATGAAAAGTCTCTGTTTTTAAATGCTTTGGATGATCTTATTTAGTACAAATTTCTGTTGTCTACTGACAGCAGTATTTGTAATGTGGGCACAGTAAAAACTGTGTTCTTCTCTCATCTAAAGTCTGAATGGAACAATCCTCTCTACAACCCACTGATAGCTGTTGCCTACTGTGGATGGTTTTGCAGAGGGCTTAGACACAAGATGGAGGCAACTGCATCTAGTTAACTACAGAGCATCCTCCCATGAAATATCTGAGTACACTTTGTAGCTTCTCCCACAGAGGGCTGTATCACTGCTTCCAACTTACTCTATAACAAATTTTAATGTATTGTAATGTTCATAAGAAAAATCCAACATCCCTTTTTTGTTTGTGGTTCATTTGTTGCTAGTAGACATGACAGCAGCTAACTACTGTATATGCTCGACTATAAATCAGCCTCATGTATAAGTCAAGGGCAAGTTTTGTGGCCAAAATTATGGATTTTGGCAAGACCTGTGAATAGGTCAAATGTAAAACTTGGAGGCTTCTGTAACGAACAACTTTTCTATTGTGGCAGGTGCTTGGAACTTTCGTTATCCCACTGCTGCCACCAATTTATGCAACGTACTCCACCCCAACCTACTTCTATTCCGTCTTTAACATACAGTAGCGTGTTGTTGTGTTTTGAACACTCAGGCCAAGCAGTTTCTTCAAACAATAATACACGTTTATTTGAATAACAGAAGTATATTAAGTAGTTTTGAAGAACAGTTGTTATTGTATCTTTACTTGGCAAATTAGTTACAAATATCTCACTACTCTCTCTCAGTAGTAAACCAAAGTCAGCCACTCAGGCTATGGTATCCCTCAGCATATTAATCAACCAAGACCCCTCTTCCAGAGTCTGGCTAACCCTGAGTCTCTCACTACAAGACTCTCAATTGGACTACTGTCTCTTCTTGAGACCACTAGACCCTCTCTTGGTCTGTAATCAAAACCCACTCTCTCAAATTATTGTTCCCTCAGGAACTTCTGGAACACAGTCCTCTCTTGGACTCTACTGTTCCCCAACTGAACACCAGCTTCATCCTTCAGGATTCCAAACCCTAACTGACTCAACCCAACTGCCAAGCGGAATCTTCAAACTCCTCAGCCAGCACCTGATTGGCTTAGGGTCTCTGGCTTCTGATTGGCTGGTTTGTGAGTCAGTTCATCACAGCTTCTTCAGTGTGTGTATGCGAGTAGCAAGAGGGAAGTAGCAATCAGTACGAGGCTTCAGTGTTTCAGCCTTCAGTCAGGGGTGGGAGAGGGACAGTTAAACAAACTGCAATCAATCAGTCACCAAGGACTCTATCTGCTTGGATCAGTACAGAAAGAAACTGGGAAATCTGAAAGAGCTGCTATCCCATTACCATACTGACCCGTAAATAAGTCAACCTAGGATTTTGGGGTCAATTTTTGGGCATAAAGTTTTGGACTTATAGACAAGTATATACAGTAAGTAGCTAATGCTAAGTAGAAAAAGTGGGATTTGAAAAGTCAACATAACCCAGTGGAGGAGACAGAAAAGCATCTACTTTATAGATTTGGTAATAAGTGGATGGTGATCTATAGTACATTGTTCTACAAAACCAAAAAAGTGGAGAGCAGACAGTGGAAAAATTGCATGGAGTCTGACAAGTTCCATGTCTATTTAATGGGGCTATGGGTGACTAAAGAAAGGTAGAATTGTCCCTGAGTGTACTGATACTGTATCATTTTGGCAGCTAAACAAACCTGTTTTAATTCATTTCCTCCCATTTTGGTTATAAAGGCCAAAAATAAAGAAGTAAAAGAGAAGGAGAAATTTAACAGGCACCAATTTGTTTCTGGGACTTTCACTGGAGTAATGCCATGTTTTGCCTGTGAGAAAGCACTTTTGGGGAAAGAGTCCTTGCAGTGTTCTTGTAAGTAACTACACATTTATCCAACACTTACAGTACCTCAACATTATCTAGAAATTTTCCTAATGCAAAAGCTTAAGGCTTCTTGAGAAACCCACAAATAACCCCTCCATACCATCTGAATTGAGAATAATAATAAAACACAGGCCTATGACTAACATCTTCAATTCCCCCCTCTCCTGTATGGTTTTTAATATCTTGTCTGATGAAGAAGCCAGTACAGCTTTGAAAGCTTGCAACATGTAGATTGTACATTTTGGTTGTTCCAATAAAGGTATCACTGTTTGGTGGCTTTTGGATATTACTGGACTACAATTTCTTCTGTACACATTTGCTCCTCAAAATATTTACAGAAAGTTGCTTGTATTTTGTTTGTGGATCCAGATCTTGCTGTAGTTATCGAAATCAGCAGATCTTAAGCTATTCATGCTTTCAGCTCCCATTCTGCTCCTTCAACTGCTTCTTTGCAGGGGCCAAGGAAACTCTGGTTGTGACATTATCATATGCATTTTCTTTAACTAAATATTACTCAAGTGAAGTGTTGAGGAAATGCAGGAATTTTAACTTTTAATGGCAGCTACACCTGCTTTGGTTTTTGATTCAAAACATATTTATTTTTTCAGCATAATATGGAACATTGATTGTACCTTTTGCCCATTCAGATGGTCTTTGAAGAAAATAATGAGTCATCATAGCTGGAGAACAGACTAAAGCACAGATGAGATTTATCTAGAAATGAACTTTTAGGACAATGCTTTATAAACTTTACATTTAGAAAGCACCTTTCTGTTTTTCCTTCTTTCTTACAGATTGCAATGCCATTGTGCATAAAAATTGTAAGGAATGTGCTCCTGCATGTACAAAGGTAAATTTTAAAATCTTTGGAAGATAACATCGTTATGCTATTTTCTGATATTCCTTTTTTGCACTCAGTCCATACTGTCACTTTCTTTTGTGCATGATAAAGCACCTCAAAATGGTTGTTATATAATTACATACTTCATGATGTCATTAATGACTAAAAGAATAATTCCATTTAAATAATAACTGTTGCTGTTCAGCAGAAAACCAATCCATGTACTACATAAAATCAAAGATACTGCAAATAAATAAATATTACAGGTTAATTTTAGTTAGATTAGTTGCTACTGCAGAATAAAATAGCTACTGTGGTAGTCTGTCATTCAGACTTAATGCTTTTTAACTTTTCTACTCTATATTGTTTGAAATGTTCTGTTTTAATTTATATTGTAAGCCACTTCAACTCCTGTTCAGAAGAAAAATGAGCTATAAATAAATAAATAAATAAATAAATAAAATTTTTTGTATGTCTAATGTTCTTATATGGGAAATTCCATTCATGGATCTCTCAAGTAAATTTCTCAGATTTTAATAATAAGAATTAGCCACCTTTCTTTCTTTCTTTCTTTCTTTCCCTCCCTCCCTCCCTCCCTCTGTAATGGGCTGAGAGTAGGGAGCTGTATGGAATACAATTAGCACAGCTGGGGTGATGCATTATGAAGTATAGGACCCGTGGAGTAATAAGCTTAAAAATAGTGTGGTTGTCGATAACATTAAAGTGTGATCAAACATTAACATTAATATGAATGCATTTTTATTTATCAGAAAAGCCAAGATAAGTGCCAAATGAAGAACAGGATGCAAACTGTCCAGACAAGTAAGTGTTGTATTAAGAAAGCTAAGAGATATAAATCCATATTTTTCATTTGGGGGCAATGAACATAAGATATAATAATCTGGTTAAGTAGTGCCCATTCTGGGAGATCTCCTTGCACTCACAGAAGGAACCAAGATTCAGCTGGGCCACCCTCCTGGAAGGAGAAGGCAGAGAAGACAGCTTTGCTAGTTTCTTTCTGTAGCCACCTCACATGCAGCTCCACAAGGTCTCCTGACACACACTCCTTGATTAACTATTTGAGAGACACAGAAGCATGGCAAGGGCTGCATAGGAAGGAGAATTTGAAAAGCATTCCTTTCTCCTTCAGTGGGAGAGTCCCATGGACAAAACTTGGCCCGTAGATTCTGGATTGAGAATGGCAGCAAATCAAAATACAATAGAGTAACTGTTTTATACAGCTTCCCATGATATGTGAGTTTAACTTGAACACCTGTGAGTCTGTGGCCATGTTTAAATAATCCTCTAAATCAGAAGTGGGCAATTGTGACTATCTAGATGCTTTTGAACTGCAATTCCTACAATTCTTCACCTATGTCTTGGCTGATGGGTATTGTAACCCAGAAACATCTGGAAAGTCACAGGATTTCCTCTCCTATTTTATACTATAGTTGGGGATATTGGATACGTGTTGCAGGCATTTATGCTCCTTCCCCCTACTTTCTTTGTCTCTCCCATGCACAACTCCCTCCATGATAACTGTCATCCTTAGCCTGTGAGGGAATGAAGAGGCAGGCCCAGTTCCAGCTAGCCTGAAGAAAGAGAGCCCTCCCTCTATGATAACTGTCATCCTTCAGCCTGTGAAAGAGTGAACAGGCAGGGCCAGCTCCACCAGGGCTAGCCTGAACAAAGACAGCCCTCCCTCCATATTAACTGTCATCCTATGGCCGGCGAGGGAGTGAACAGGCAGGCCCAGCTCCACCAGGGCTAGCCTGAAGAAAGAGAGCCATCCCTCCATGATAACTGTCATCCTTCAGCCTGTGAAGGAGTGAACAGGCAGGCCCAGCTCCACCAGGGCTAGCCTGAAGGTAAAGAGTCCTCCCTCCATGATAACTGTAATCCTTTAGCCTGTGAGGGAGTGACCAGGCAGGCCCAGCTCCACCAGTGCTAGCCTGAAGATAGAGAGACCTCCCTCCATGATAGCTGTCATCCTTCAGCCTGTGAAGGAGTGACCAGGCAGGCCCAGCTCCACCAGGGCTAGCCTGAAGAAAGATAGCCCTCCCTCCATGATAACTGTCATCCTTCAGCCTGTGAAGGAGTGACCAGGCAGGCCCAGGTCCACCAGGGCTAGTCTGAAGAAAGAGAGCTCTCCCTCCATAATAACTGTCATCCTTCGGCCTGTAAAGCAGTAACCAGGTAGGCCCAGCTCCACCAGGGCTAGCCTGAAGAAATAGAGCCCTCCTTCCATGATAACTGTCATCTTTCAGCCTGTGAGGGAGTGACCAGGCAGGCCCAGCTCCACCAGGGCAAGTCTGAAGATAGAGAGCCCTCCCTTCATGATAACTGTCATCCTTCAGCCTGCGAGGGAGAGACCAGGCAGGCCCAGCTCCATCAGGGCTAGCCTGAAGAAAGAAAGCCGTCCTTCTGTGATAACTGTCATCCTTCAGTCTGTGAAGGAGTGACCAGGCAGGCCCAGCTCCACCAGGGCTAGGCTGAGGATAGAAAAACCTCCCTCCGTGATATCTGTCGTCCTTCGGCCTGTGCGGGAGTGAACAGACAGGCCCAACGCCACCAGGGCTAGCATGAAGATGAAGAGCCCTCCCTCCATGGTTACTGTCATCCTTCGGCTTGTAAGGGAGTGAACAGGCAGGCCCAACTCCACCAGGACTAGAGAGCCCCCCCTCCATGATAATTGTCATCCTTCAGCCTGTGAGGGAGTGAACAGGAAGGCCCAGGTCCACCAGGGCTAGCCTGAAGATAGAGAGCCCTCCCTCCATGATAACTGTCATCCTTCGGCCTGTGAGGGAGTGAACAGGCAGGCCCAGCTCCACCAGGGCTAGCCTGAAGAAAGAGAGCCCTCCCTCCATGATAGTTGTCATCCTTCAGCCTGTGAAGGAGTGACCAGGCAGGCCCAGCTCCACCAGGGCTAGCCTGAAGAAAGAAAGCCTTCCTTCCATGATAACTCTCATCTTTCAGCCTGTGAGGGAATGACCAGGCAGGCCCAGCTCCACCAGGGCTAGCCTGAAGAGAGAGAGCCTGCCCTCCATGATAACTGTCATCCTTCAGCCTGTGAAGGAGTGACCAGGCAGGCCCAGATCCATCAGGGCTAGCCTGAAGAAAGAAAGCCTTCCCTCCATGATAACTGTCATCTTTCAGCCTGTGAGGGAATGACCAGGCAGGCCCAGCTCCATCAGGGCTAGCCTGAAAATAGAGAGCCCTCCCTCCATGATAACTGTCATCCTTCAGCCTATGAGGGAGTGAACAGGCAGGTCCAGCTCCACCAGGGCTAGCCTGAAGATGGAGAGCCCTTCCTCCATGATAACTGTCATCCTTCGGCCTATGAGGGAGTGACCAGGCAGGTCCAGCTCCACCAGGGCTAGTCTGAAGAATGAGAGCCCTTCCTCATAATTACTGTCTTCCCTTGGCTTGTGAAGGAGTAACCAGGCAGGCCCAGCTCCACCAGGGCTAGCCTGAAGAAAGAGAGCCCTCCATGATAACTGTCATCCTTCAGCCTGTGAAGGAGTGAACAGGCAGGCCCAGCTCCACTAGGGCTAGCCTGAAGATAGAGAGCCCTCCCTCTGTGATAACTGGCATCCTTCAGCCTGCGAGGGAGTGACCAGGCAGGCCCAGCTCCACCAGGGCTAGCCTGAAGATAGAGAGCCCTCCGTCTACGATAACTGTCATCTTTCAGCCTATGAAGGAGTGACCAGGCATGCCCATCTCCATCAGGGCTAGCATGAAGATTGAGAGCCCTCCCCTCCATGATAGCTGTCATCCTTCAGCCTGTGAAGGAGTGAACAGGCAGGCCCAGCTCCACCAGGGCTAGCCTGAAGATAGAGAGCCCTCCCTCCATGATAACTGTCATCCTTTGGCCTGTGAGGGAGTGAACAGGCAGGCCCAGCTCCACCAGGGTTAACCTGAAGAAAGAGAGCGCTCCCTCCATTATTACTGTCATCCATCGGCCTGCGAGGGAGTGAACAGGCAGGCCCATCTCCACCAGGGCTAGCCTGAAGAAAGAGAGTCCTCCCTCCACGATAACTGTCATCCTTCAGCCTGCGAGGGAGTGGCCAGGCAGGCCCAGCTTCACCAGGGCTAGCTCGAAGAAAGAGAGCCCTTCCTCCATGATAACTGTCATCCTTCAATTTGTGAGGGAATGACCAGGCAGGCCCAGCTCCACCAGGGCTAGTCCAAAGTTAGAAAACCCTCCCTCCATGATAACTGTTGTCCTTCAGCCTGTGAGGGAGTGAACAGGCAGGCCCAGCTCCACCAGGGCTAGCCTGAAGAAGAAGAGCTCTCCCTCCAGTCGATTTGCCTTGGCCCAGGCCTCAGAGGGAGAAAATAACCACTGGACCTCATCCCCTTTCTCACCACCATTCCCTTCTCCTTTTGTGTCAGGTCTTTTAGATTGTAAGCTTGAGGGTAGGGAACCGTCCAGTTAAAAATAATAATTGTAAGCCGCTCTGATAGCTTTTAGGGCTGAAGGGCAGGATGTAAATACCTTTAATAAATAAATAAATAATACCAAAAATCCAGCCTTTTCAAAGGTGTATTTTGAAGCTGTTTTGATCAAACTAAAATTTGCATACAAAACAAGGGGCAAATATGATATTTTGTAAGTGGTCTTTTTAATGAACTTTTTATGTATTTGCCATTATGTATGTTTATTGTTTTAAAATTTAGACCTTTGCTGAAGTTGACAGAAAAATTAGCCAAAGTGAATTAAAATAGATTAAATTTTTATTCTAAAACCCATATTAACCTATGAAATATGATTCACGAGTCTGTAGAATTTAAGAATAAAATTCCTGTATATTCTGTATACTGTACTAGATTTATATATAATTATTATATATAAATATTTAAAATAACAACAAGTTTATTTATTAGTCAGCTGACCATATCAATAGAATGCTAAATACAGTTACAAAATTACAGCATATAAAATGCAAGATAAAAATATCATAATGTCTGCGTATCTACAAAGATAAAACCGAGTCACACTTAAAACTGAAATAAGGGGTTAAAATGGACTCAGACTAACTAAAAGCAAATTTTAAAAAGTAGGATACACTATATAATTACATTGTTTGCTTATTTTATTGTAGCTTGTATTACTATCTACTGTTTTATGCATTTGTTATTTTTTAGATTTTACGCCACTGACAGGTTTTATTATTCTTATCCTTTTTATCCATTCTTTGTACAGTGCTGTGCAATTTATAAATAAAATATAATAATAATAATAACAACAATAATGTCCTGTTGTTTCATTTCATTCTTTGGCTCAATTCATCATTTCAAAGTTCTAAGATCTTTGAATAATAATTACAAATGCTTTTTAATCTTCAACATGTTTTTCACTCACATAATCAAGAATGCCATGGGCACAGCTCCAAGGATTCATTCTGCCAGTTCCATTATCCAGAAATGATTTGCATATGTTTCTTGTGCAGCAGCCCTCCGTGTTACATGAAGGGCTCTTGAAAGTGCATGTTGGACTGCATAATCCTGTCTGCTTCAGCTTCCTATTAAGATCAATAGGGCCTTGGTGGTTTTCTGAAAGAGAAAAAGAAAGAAAATGGTGGTGAATAGAATAGAAAGGCTAGAAAATGAAAATGTACTGTTTGGTGAACATTTAGAGATCCCTTGACAACCTAAAATAAAGTATGGCTGGAAACATGGGAAGATTCCTTATACCAGACCAAATCATTGGCCTGTCTAGTTCACTGTTATATATGCTGACCAGCATAAGCTTTTTTGGTTTTCATACAACAGTCTAATCTAGCTTTACCCAGTGGTGTTAAAGTTGGCTGAAGCTGTGCAGAGGGTGAATGTCCTCTGGATTGTACTGCTGCTCTGCCCGTAGCTGCTCCAAGCTAAATGGGAGCACAGCTAGTGACAAAGCAGGGTCCAGTGGGCAGAAGCTCTTTCCAGCTCAGAGCACCTGTGGCAGGAGTGGCAGTGAGCTCCCCAGCAGTAGCTCCATCAGCTAACTCTGTCTGGAACCTTTTATGTACAGACCATGTGCTTTACCTAGGAATGTGTGAGACATCTGTATCACTGAATTTTTAAAGATGGTTTTCCTGGTTTCTTAACTCCTGAACGAACTACAGAATTGAATGCAATCTGGATTTGGAAATGTGTAAATTTCTGGGCTTGTGATTTATTCTGCACCAAGAAATGTGGATGCAGGGTGGGGGAAAATAATAAAAGCTGTCTGCAACATATGTATGTTTTAAAAGTGTGGCAAAAACATAGCATTGGCACATTTTTAAAAATTTGCAAAATACACTGTATAGATTTCCAAAATGAGCACTAGCACACTTTACTCAATGAAGGCATAGATATATTAATGCATATGTTTCAAAAGCACACACCATTTTCCCTGTTTTTAAAACTAATTTGCACATACTTGAAGGTGAGGAAAAGAGGGAAGGAAATGGACTTGACATATGTGCCCATTCCTAGATCTGTCACTGAGTGTTCAGCCCAATGATAGAAACAAGAACACTGGCTTGATATTACCCAAGAACTCAAAATATATATTTTAAAAATGTCTTTACAGATCCATCATTCAGAGATATTCCACAGCCAACATTCTCCACAGTGCAGCCTTCTACCTCAACACCTATTGGATCATCTACTGTAAAAAAAGATGTGTTGCAACAACAGCACTCCTTATCCAGAAGTGTTCCAAGTACTGGCTTTGAAAGGCAAATGATACTCTCTAATATCTTGCAGCAAACATGTTCTGCTTAAAGAGAATCCATGCATGTGTGTGATAGCTAGATAGCTGTATCTATTTTTAAACCCTTAGAAAATATGTATCACCTTTGGAGGCAGATGTGAATACCAGCAGCTGGAGATCAAGATCACACTCTGAGGAGCTATTGCAGTCAGTAGGGACTACTTCATCAGTTGACTCTTTGATCATTGAAGGTATGTGGGGAACTCCACATCAAACATTCTCCATGCAAAACTGTTTGATTTATTAACTGACAGTGTAAATTAGCACTGCTTCCAAAAAACTCCCTAAGAAAAAGTCTTTATGCATTGTGATTGTAATGGACAATGTCCACTGGGGAGTAAGACACAAATAAATAAATAATCAAAGCCAATGCTGTCCACATGGTCTGAACTATTTTTTGAAGCATTTTAAAACTTGGACAATTGGTTTTGAAAGCTGTTTGTCTTATTTTTGCATGATGCCTGACAATGGTGCAATCAGTGCAACCAGTCTGCACAGAAGCAGCAGGTCTGTTACCAAATGGGAGCTGTCTAAACTCCTTCATAAATAGCCGGCATGATATATATAGTGTTGCACTGGGACTGTTCCCAGGTTCTGTTCTTGACTGAACTGTGAAATTCTCTGTATGATCTTTGGCTCATCACTCTTTCTCTCAGCCCGACCTACCTCATCATGTTGTTCTTGTGAGGATGACATGGGAGGACAAAAGCTATATCAACCACTTTGAGCTTATTGGAAGGATGCTATGATATAAATGTAACAAATGAATGATAAATATTTCAAAAGCAAAGGGAGAGAGCAAAAAATAGAACAGGTAATGATGATGCAGAGAACAGGGTGTTTATACAACTCTTGTTTAGAGCTTGAGGAAATTACTTTTTTAGATTACAGTTCTGAGAGTGTCCTTAGGAAGGATAGCAATGCCTGTTGAGGAATTCTGGAAGTTGCAGTTCAAAGATGTAAATTTTTCCATTCTTAGTTCTTGCTATCCTGTCTGACAACAGCCAATTTTTATAAACTCAGAAACACTCTACAAGAGGGGTAAAGAAAATTCTTGTGACTTCCCCCCATATTTTTAATCCTGAAATGCCCTCCTAGTTGATGTGGGAGACAATATTGGTACAATCTCCATTAAGCAATGTTAGCCCAGGAGAGGCCTTTTTTCTAAAAAGGAAAAGGCCTAAAAGTTGGTTTGTAAATCACTTCCTGCTGGAAGAGTGACCCAGAGAATGCCACAAGCATAATGAATTTGCCTATAGGGGTATTGGAGAACATTTGGGGGAGGGGAAACATAAAATAATCAGGGTGTGTGGGATTGGAAGTCAATACTGGCCCCTGACCCTCAAGAGTTGTCTAGCCGTGCTCAAGAATGAAGATAGTATGAGACCTTACAAGCTGAGCTATGTAGTTTATGGTTGCATGGAAAAGTTTTCTTTAATCTCAGCATCTTCATTTTAAATAAGCAATAATATTCTAGAGACAACTGTTTTTTCTGTTTTTAATGGATTTCATACAAGCACACATTTGCAGGAATCGACACCCATATCTGTGAGCTCTGATTCACAAATCACACATGAACTTTGATATGTGAGACTGATCAATATTCATTGTGTGTTCCCACAAAATGAGTACATGGACCATACTTTCAAAAAAGAGTGTTTAGGGGTTAGCATTCTCTAAAGATGCCAGCCACAGATGCTGGCGAAACGTTAGGAATAAACTCTGCTAGAACATGGCCACACAGTATTTAGTGGTCTTTAACTGCTGACGTAACCCTGCAAGTCTTCATGTTTTTACATAAAGCTTCAGAGCATTTTCTTTCCTTGCTTCAGATGACGTTGATGCCTCTTTATGGAGCAATCTCAGCACTGACACCTTGGAATTTGAAGCTGAATCTTGGAGTCTTGTTGTGGACCCATCATTTTGTAACAAACAAGAAAAAGATGTTATCAAACGACAAGATGTGATTTTTGGTCAGTATGCTCAAGATTCTTCAGAGCAACGCTCACATAAAATCTCATGGGATTGCCAAGGGAATAAAATGAAAATGCACACAGGTTTTAGAAATCAGAATCAAGACCTTGTTTCTGACTTGACTGTGCTTCACTCTTGACTGTTCTGTGAAAACTTGAGAGCACAGTTGAGCAACCTGCTACAAAGTGTTGCTCCTATTAGAGGTTACAGACGGATCTTATCCAAGAATACACCATTCCAATCATTCCCCTCTGTCCCCGGTTTTCTGGCATTCAGCTATTGTGCACCCACTAAGCATGTTTAGCTCTTATCAGGCTATATTGACCCCACCACACACTCCTTTAGGATCCATCCCCCAAATTCCAACATGTCCTGGAATGTGTAGCCTACTGATACCTCCATCTTATTTCTGGATGGTGCCATTTCAGTTAGGTAAGCGTTTGTGCTCAGAGTTCATTCTTAGTACACAGACTGTCTTTTATTTTGTGTTTATTTTATTTTCACTGCAGAGCTGATGCAAACTGAAGTTCATCACATCCATACTTTATTCATTATGTCTAAAATATTCAGAAAAGGAATGAAAGAAGAATTACAATTGGACCACAGCACAGTGGACAAAATATTTCCTTGCTTAGATGAGCTTCTAGAACTGCACCAGCAATTTTTCTGTAGAATGAAAGAGAGACGTCAGGAATCCGCTCAGGAGGGAAGCGATAGAAATTTTATAATCAACCGAATTGGAGACATCCTTGTACGGCAGGTAAAGCAGTGAGCAGAACTATACTTTCATTATACAACTTGTACAAAAGAGAGAAAGGATGCAAATTTTATAGAAGGGCAAACAGGATATCTTGAAGCCTTAATGGTGGTGGGAGAGAACCTCTGGCTCCCAAGTCTTAATTTGAGCCATGGCTAGTCCAAATCTAGCATGCAGACATTCTGGAGGGGCCATCTACTCCCCATTGGTTGGAGAGAACTTGGGGAAAAAATAATTTATATCATTCAAATAAATACTTTTGTTGCTAATTGAAGGCATTTGTTTGATGAAGGTCAATTAAATTAAATTAAATCCCAATACATGAGAATTCGTATAAATTGATTGTTTCCAGGTTTGGAAATTAAGAATTAGCCTTCTCTGAATGAGATTCAGAAGCAAGGGCATAATCTCAGGGGGATATTTTCCACTAGTCTGGAAGCTCATGTGGCTACTGTGGCATAGATTGCTGACACCCCACTCCATTTGTTTCACTACCATGATGATTCCTTGACAGGGATAGCCTGGCCCCAATAATCTATGATATAGGTATCTCTTGGTTAGACTATTGTAGTGTTTTCTACGTGGGGTAACATTTGAAGATCGTTCAAAAATGGAAACTTCTGCAAAATGCAGCCACCAGGGTATATTGACTGAATCAGTGATGTGACTCAGTGATGTGACATCATATAGCATTGTTTCTTAAAGAATTATACTTGCTGCCTTATTTGTTCATGAGCCAAGATGAAATTTTGGGTTTAATGTAAAAATACCTAAGAGCTGTATCACATTATTAAATAAACTTGGCAGGCAAACGAAAAGACATGTTTCCCCCCCTCCCTCTGCATAGTCATTCTCTTTCATTCTCTTTGGTTGTAAAATTGTGGGAGAGGGTCATAAAAATGTTGTAAAAGTGTCCCATTTGCCAAGCTGAAATGATCTGCTTGGAAAAAATGATGCTTTTACAACCCTCTCCTATTCTTTTACAACCTGAAGAGAACTGGAGTAATGTGATGTCTTTTCATTTGCCTGCTGGGTTTGTCTAATAATGTGATAAGGCTCTACATGACTATGTAAATCAGGGGTAGGCAACTTGCAGCCTGCGGGCCGGATGCAGCCCGGTGAGGCCTTGGGACTGGCCCCAGCCCGGTCCTGCCGCCAATTGCCGCCGGGGCCTTTGGCGTCTTGCGCGAGGGGCATGGTGGGGCAATTGTCTATAGAAGCCTCAGAAACATGCATTTATCTTAACATTTTTTTTAAAAATCAGCAATTTTTTTCGCGTGACCTCCATTTTTTATTTAAAAAGTGCCCTCCATTTGAAAATTTTGTCCTACATTTGTCCCGGTTTATTTATTTATTTAATTTTTAAAAAAATTATTTAATTATTTATTTTTTGGCTTCGGCCCCCCAGTTGTCTGAGGGACAGCAACCCGGCCCCCGGCTCAAAAGGGTTGCCTACCCCTGATGTAAATGATAACTCCATTTAATATCCTGCCTGTGACTTGAGATCTCTTGGGACAGCCCTTTAGTTAGTGCTGCATTTTTAATTATGATATATTGTATGTTTTCACCATCATGGGTTCATTTTATTATGAAAAGTAGGATATTAAATGCTGAGACTAAATAACATACTTTATTTGACATTTCCATGCTTCAGAGTTCAGTCAGTAGACTGACAGATACCAGTAATGTAGCATTGTGTTGCTTACCAGAGCATTCCGTATGAAGCATTGGATAGTCTATAACCACCGTTTTCAGTTGCTGATTGTTTTGTTAGTTTTCAGAGGAGAATGCAGACAAAATGAAAGCCATATACGGAGAATTTTGTAGTCATCAGAAGGAAGCAGTCAGCCTTTTCAAAGAACTGCAACAAAATAAAAAGTTTCAGAACTTCATCAAAGTAAGTTGGTAACAATAGGTGAGTTTCTGTTACAGAAAGATTGCTTGAACAAACCTTGAAAAGAAAAACATCTATATAAAAGCTGGTATAGCAGAGCTGCACAGATGTGGTGTAAATGAGGAACTCTCCTGGGCTTAATTTCTCTGTCATTTATATAGTGAGTGGCCTCAGGTGTCTTTTTTGCTTCAGCCCATCTGTAACTGGGGAGATATTCATGCTGACTGGCATTGTTGAACTGGTGTAATGATTTCAACTAGATAAACATTTAAAGTCCTTGAGTAGTTTAAAACTCTATACAGGTTGAATTGTCCTTATCCAGAATTTCAGAATCCAAAATATTCCAAATACCAAAACATTCTTCATGGGTGGCTGAGATAGTGACACCTTTGCTTTCTGACAGTTAAGTGTACACAGACTTTGTGTCACGTGCAAAATTATTTAAAATATTAATATAACATTACCTTTAGACTATGTATATGAAATATGAATGGATTTTAGGTTTAGACATGAGTCCCATCTCCAAGATATCTCATTATGTACATATTTGCAAATAGAGGTATTCCAAAATAATAATGAAAAATAAAAAATCCAAAACAGTTCTGGTCCAAAGCATTTTGGATAAGGGAGACTCAACCTGTGCCAATGTTAAGTAGAGCTACTGCTATTGTTGCGATGTTATTTATATTTACATAACGGACCACTTTCAAAGAAGTAAACTTTAATGAATGTAATGTTGGGGACACAAAAATGTTAGTCATAGATATTGGGATATTGGGTTAACTTCCACAATGGCTTAAAACATTCAGTAATGTAACTATACAAGTAACATTGGTTCCCCTTTTGTGTTTGTTTTTAAAAAAGCAATTTTACATTGAAGCAAAAAACGTACATGATAAAATCAATAATAAGCCTTCTTATTTAGCACATTGATGAAATACGGGTAACATACACTATAAGAAGCAGAACACAATCATTCCATTTTCACAGGAGAGTGTCACGTTTACAAATATTTAGAATAGCTGCAGACTCTCATGACTCACTGGTATAAATGATACTCATCAGAACAATTGAAATATATAGTGCAGCCTTTCCCAGCCCAGTGCCCTCCATATGTATTGGACTGTAATTTCCATCTTACGCAACTGCTATAGGAAAGACATCTGGGGAAGTTTGATATAGTTTTTTTAGCTTATTGTCTTTACAAGCCAAATAACATGACTAAAAATGAGAATAGATTAATATCTGATGGATTAAAGCAGGGATGAAAGGGACTCCATCCCCCAAGCAGGAGAAGGCAAATATAAACTGCTTATCAAATATGTCAAAAAAGGGTTGCATTTAAAATTTCATATCTATTTTTAAAGCTACGGAACAGTAACCTTTTGGCCCGACGTCGTGGAATCCCAGAATGCATTCTGCTTGTCACTCAAAGAATCACGAAGTACCCAGTTCTAGTTGAAAGAATACTGCAATATTCCAAAGGTGAGCAGTAATTTCTATTTGTTTTTCATAAGACACCTCCAAGGTTTATTCTAATGGTTAATACTAGAGGCACATATAAAGTATGCATCTGGTGGATTGAAAAATTATTAGTGGTTTTGAATGCAAATATCAATACAGGAATATAGGTTTTCATATTAATGTTTTTGTCTGTCAGAATACAAAAGCCTCAGAGTAATAAACTTAATTAGTAAGAGTGGATTGCATGGGCCATGAGTGATTAACAGAAAATGTGAAAATAATGCTTTTAGCCCTTTTCTATGAAAATCCACTCAAATTGGTTAAGGAGAAAGGCTTCCCATGGTTACTTGGTTGCTTTTGTTTGCTTTTATTCAGAAGGGACTGAAGAACACAGAGATTTATGTAAAGCCCTTTCCCTGATCAAGGATATGATTGCAGCAGTTGATTTGCAAGTCAATGAATATGAGAAAAAACAAAAATTGCTGGAGATTCTCAGCAAGATTGAAAACAAAACATATACCAAGTTGAAAAATGGGCATATTTTCAGGAAACAGGATTTGCTCAAGAAACAGAGAACACTTTTGCATGAAGGCTTAGTCTACTGGAAAACAGCCACAGGTCGTTTCAAAGGTATTCTCATTTTGTGTTCCTTTTACACTTTTGATGATTTTTTTAAAAATGGCATTTTTGCATTTTCAAATGCCTGAGTTTCTGTGATAATAACATGGGAAAGTATTCTGCAGAAAAATATGTTTTCTATTGGATGCTACCATGGGGGAAAAAAGCAAAGGAAAAAAAAAATCCTTTACATGTTCTTTCCAGTTTTTACATTCTCACTGCTTTCTGTATGCTTGTGTTCTATTTATATAATTCTATTTTTATCTGAAATTGTTTTTAATTGTTTATATTGTTTTAATTATATGCTGCCCTGAGATTTCAAGATAATAGATGAGATAAATATTTAAATAAATACAGACAGACGGACATAGTGCCAAAGCATCCTCAATTCATTTGCTAGTCTCAACTAGAATATAACCATTGAATCAAGTGTGAATGATAAATCAATACCTAACATATCCCACAGATATGGTGGTTCTGTGTAATGAGTCTGCTCTTGCTGGCACTAGCAAGTGAATGTAAGTTTTAGTTTGCTATATTAGCTGGTATGCCATTTTATTATTTTCTGTTTGAATTTATCTTGAAGTTGGAAGTCAAAAATTTCGTAAATAAAAAATAATAAATGTTTGAATAGATATCAGGCTCCATTAATCTATTCAAATGTATGAATAAATTTAAGGCTTCCATCGAATTAGAGAATTGTATTATTATAAGAGTGTTTATATAACACTGTATGATATGCTATATATGATTCACAGTGGTTTGGATTTCTTAATTTTTCTGAAAAGGGCTGTTAGGATTGGCAGATGGAAAACCGGAGAAGGCTCCTATATTGTTAATGGTAGGGTAGAAGTAACAAGCAACACCTCTTCTTTACCACCATTAAAAGTGAAGGAGTCATCACCATTTTTCACTCTGGCAACCCTAGTCAGAAGTGAGACCTCTGTCTCTCCAAACCTTCTTGGGCTATGAGCATTTTTATCATTCTCAATTACAGCGCTATGATTCCACTTTTAAGTTCCATGGCTGTATTCCACAGACTCCTGGGATTTATAGTTTGAGGAGGCACTACAGTTCTCTGGCTAAGAACTCTAAATTTCCCTCCCTAAATTGCAAATCTCCGGATTCTATAGGGAGGAACCATGCAAGTGAAAATGGAATCAGGGCACTATAATTGTGTAGTGTAAAAGGGCCCTTGGGTTTAAAAACACAACACCCCACTCAAATGGAACAGAAATTGCTATCATTAGCAAATGTCTTGGCCTAAATGATAGAAATGAGGATGCCATATTGGGCTGCCTGGGGCCAGCATTCCAAAGACAAGGTGTCACCACTGAAATAGCTGTTTTTACACTTACCCTACAGCTCTCTTCAAATGGGGATGGCAGTCAGACCAGGGCCTCAGGTAACCTGGTCAGGAGAAATCAGTACAGAAGTGCAGTTGTGCTTGTGTCAAACCAGTGATAAAATTCTTTCTCCTTGAAGGTAGCAGTTTTCTTCCTGCTACAAGCATGTCTTCAAAAACCATACAATTTTCAAAGCTGATCCACAACTCGGGAAATAATCTTGAACAAAAATTGCCTGCCCCCAGTTTTTAGGACAAATTAGATTCAGGCTGTTAATTTTTCATTATATTTCTTAGGCCTGAAATGAAAATTAAGTTCTTTTGTCCCTTTCTTTTCTTTTCAAGATACATTAGCTTTACTTCTAAATGATGTGATGCTGTTTCTACAAGAAAAAGACCAGAAATATATATTTGCAGCTGTTGTAAGTATGACTGTATAAAAAAATATTACTTGTACTTTTGAGTGATATTATTGGATATTGTGTATCCAGACCTTTTCATTGGGTATTAGTTGAATCTAACAACTGCTTTTTCTTTTCTTTTGTGTCAGTCCAAATGATCATAAAGCCTTTAAACATGCTGAAAATCAAATTTGCTTCACTGTATATAAAATATATTTTTCAGTTTACTTAAAATAATCTGCCCAAATTTAAATTGTAAATAATTTGAAATACTTTAGACTTCACCTACTCGGTGAAGGACCAGCGCAGGTTAGGTGGGCGGGGGTGTGTGTGGCCTTGGTACATAGGAACACCGTATCCCTCACCAGGAACCACATCCGACAGACTACCTATATTGAGTGTATTTACCTGACCCTAAAGGCTAGGGACAGTCTAGGGATTCTGTTAGTGTATCGGCCACCCCGTGCATTAGCGGACTCCCTTAACGAGCTGACACAGCTGGTCGTTGAGCTGATGTTGGAGACGCCCAGGCTTCTTGTCCTGGGTGACTTCAACATCTCCCTCACGACCAGCTATATTCCATCCGGTGCGGCTCGGGAATTCATGGATACCATGACGGCCATGGGCCTGTCCCAGCTGATACAGGGTCCCACGCATTGTGCGGGTAACACTCTTGATATGGTCTTCTGTTCGGATGCGGAAAATCCGTGGGTGGAAATAACTAATATTTCCCCCCTGTCATGGACGGATCATTTCCTGGTAGAGGCGAAAATCAAGGCTTCTACCCAGATCCCCCCCGGGGGTGGTGGACCTGTTAGGATGGTCCACCCTCGAAGGCTGATGGAACCTGAGAGGTTCCAAGAAGCCTTAGAGGGGCTCACGGTTGGAAATGACGGCGACTCTGTTGATGCCCTCACCGGTATCTGGAATACCGGTCTTTCCGGGGCTATACACAGGATCGCTCCCAAGCGCCCTCTCAGGCCCGCTTCCAAACGTAAGCCCTGGTACACGGAAGATCTCCGGGCGAGGAAGCGGGTTCTGCGACGGATAGAGTACCGTTGGCGGAAACACCTTTGCTTACACGACAAGGCTCTCCTAGACCAACTGTTAGAGGACTACGGAGAGGCAATACGAGCAACAAAGAACTCGTTCTATGGTGCTCGTATTGCGTCCGCTGAGTCGCGTCCGGCAGAGTTGTTCAGGGTGGTCAGGGAGCTAACTCAGCTCCCTCCCGCTCTGAACCAGATCCTTGAACCTTCTAAGGCCTGCTGTGACTTGTTCAACGACTTTTTTGCGGATAAAACCTCTCGTATAAGCGAAGGTCTGAACGCTGACATTACTGCAGAACCTAGGGTAGAAGTGTCCAGAGCCTCCGTGGACTATGTTAAACTGGATCAGTTTGAGTTGGTGAGTACCGAGGATGTGGACAAGATCCTCGGAAGTGTTCGGAAAACGACCTGCTCTCTTGATCCCTGTCCCTCGTGGTTAGCGGCCCAGGGGGGACCGGCGGTAACGTCATTGTTACGCCGGATAATTAATACATCTTTGAGGGATGGGCAATTTCCATCGGATCTCAAATTGGCCATTGTAAAACCGATCCTAAAAAAGCCCTCCCTCGACCCCCTGGTTCATAATAATTATCGGCCAGTCTCGCTGCTACCATTTTTGGGAAAGGTGATCGAGAGAGCGGTTGCGATCCAGCTTCAGGCGGTCTTGGATGAAACGGATTATCTGGACCCATTTCAAACTGGCTTCCGGGCGGGTTACGGGGTTGAGACGGCCATGGTCGCCTTGGTCGATGATCTCCGTCTGAGCATCGACAGGGGAAGCGTGTCCCTGCTGGTGCTCTTGGACATCTCAGCGGCTTTCGATACCATAGACCATGGTATCCTTCTGGGGCGCCTGGCAGAGGTGGGGATCGGGGGCACTGCGCTCCAGTGGTTCCGTTGCTACCTCTCCGGGAGGTCCCAGATGGTGCAGCTGGGAGACGTGTGCTCCGACGAGAGGCCCCTTAAAACTGGGGTCCCTCAAGGGGCCATTCTGTCTCCCATGCTATTTAACATTTACATGAAACCACTGGGAGAGATCATCCGGAGACATGGGGCGCGGGGTTATCAGTACGCTGATGACACCCAAATCATTTTCTCTATGTCTCCGACTGATGCAGTGACTGGGGATGGCGTCTCTCCTCTCGCGGCCTGTCTGGAATCAGTAATGGGCTGGATGAGGGAAAACCGACTCAAATTGAATCCAGAGAAAACGGAGGTACTAGTGATAGGTTCTCCTGGTCCAGGAATGGCGGTGGTTCCACCTGTCCTGAACGGGGTCACGCTCCCTGTGAAGGACTCCGTGCACAGTCTGGGGGTGCTTCTTGACTCGTCGCTTCACCTGACTGCTCAGGTGAATGCGACGGTCAAGAGCACCTGTTATCAGCTTCGGCTGATCCGCCAGCTGCGCCCATATCTGGCCCAGAGGGACCTTGAAACTGTTGTACATGCTCTGGTAACCTCGAGATTGGATTTCTGCAACGTACTCTACATGGGGCAACCCTTATACCAAACTCGGAAGCTACAAATGGTGCAGAATATGGCGGCCCGGCTGGTCACTGGTGCTCCCAGGACCAGCCATATATCACCGGTTCTTAGGGACCTCCATTGGCTGCCCATTTGCTTCCGAGCTCAATATAAGGCGTTGGTTATTACCTATAAAGCCCTAAATGGCTTGGGCCCAGGATACCTAACGGACCGTCTCTCCCCGTACATTCCGCCTCGCACCCTCAGAACGTCTGGGCAGCAACTACTGAAGGTGCCTGGGGCCAGATTAGCCTCCACCTCGCGGAGGACTTTTTCCATAGCTGCCGCAGCCCTTTGGAATAAGCTGCCCACTGAGCTCCGCTCATCTACCACCCTGGCCCAATTTAGGAAGGATCTCAAAACCTTCCTATTCCAGCAGGCATTCCCCGAATAAATATCCTGTGGGCCTCCCTCCTCTTCCGTGGCCATGAGGTTGGGCTATAGGGGCTTTTTATTTATTTGTTATTGTGTTCTATGGTTTTAACTTCCTGCACTGTATGTATTTTAATCTTGTTGTTAGCCGCCCTGATCCCTGGAAGGGCGGGATAGAAATAAAATTTTTATTATTATTTATTATACATGGTTTAAATATCTTACTTTCAGCATGTAAAAATAATAAACAATGGATATAAGTCTGCCAAGGTTACATGCTTAAATCTGCAACCCTATACCCATTTCCTTGGGACTATGTCCTGTTAAACTCAGTGGAGCTTATCCTAGGTAGACAAACATAGGATTGTGCTGTTAATATCCTAGTAATTTCAGTTAAAGTTATTTCCCGGAAATCCCTGCCTCTCAAAAAGCCTAGCTTTTGGACGTTATTTCATTCTGCCGGTAAAAGTTGGAGTAACTTACATGGAACTCTGCTCCCAATATTGGAGTGTCTCTTCTTTACTTCCCACCTATACCCTCCAAAACATGCCTCATAACCTCCAGTGCAGATTTTGAAAGCATGAACTACAAAGTGAAGGAGAAATCATCAGTTTCTGTTTCACTAATGGAAGCAGCTCTGTCAGTAAAAGGATTTATTTGCATCCCACCCATAGTTTTTAGCATGTAAGAAATATTTTGTCAGTGTGCTTAATGGCAGAAACATTTTAAAAATATATTTTTCTTTAAATAAAACGAGTGCACACCTTGTTTTAAAGAAAACCATACTCCTGGAAATGTAATTCTTTTTAAAACCAGAGTACAGTGGTTCCCAAACTCTGGTCCTCCAGGTGTTTTGGACTTCAGCTCCCAGAAACCTGAGCCACTTTGGCCAATGGTCAGGGATTCTGGGAGCTGGAGGAACAGAGATTTGGGACCACTGCTAGCAGTTAAAGGGGGAAAGCAGCTTTTTAAAAATCAGCACAGTAGTATGTCCTCTGGTGTGTTGTGGGAATTTGACGTGGCCATCCACCTCCATCCAGTTTTCTATATTTGTCCACACATTACCCTGAATTTAGAAAGTTACATTAAACCTGTTAGATATTATCTCAACAAAGACATACGTTTAGCAAAGATATGCTGTCAAATGTAACAATAAGGCAATTTTTTTTCCAGTTTATCATTTATAAGCATCATGCTCAAAATGATGGCAAAATTGCCCTGCTTGACTCCTCTCAGTTGTGATAATGGGCTCTTCCATTATCCATTTTTCCATTAATGGGCAACACAACTGAGGGATATAGTCTCATCTCCAGGTAAACAAAGTGTTAATGATGTGGTGGTTGCATTTATTGGGGTCAGCATCACAGAGATCCTGAGAGACAATTGCCCAATGAGATAAGAAGGTGGAGTGATCCGCCAAAGCTTTGAGATGCTTTCAAGTAAAAATTATAATAACCTCAGGTAACCACGAGGCAAAGAGAAGACCCAAAATAGACAAGGGGACTGGATCCCTGCTGCATGTTAGCCCCAGTGAGATAAACTCCTATGTTAATTTGTGATACTTTTGTGTAGGACCAAAAGCCAGCTGTGATAGCTCTTCAGAAACTTATTGTAAGAGAGGTAGCCAATGAAGAAAGAGGGATGTTCCTGATTAGCGCCTCATCCACAGGACCCGAGATGTATGAAATTCATACAAGTTCCAAAGAGGAGCGCAGTCACTGGATGAGGCAGGTTCAAGAGGCAGTGGAAAGGTAAGAGACAAACACTTTCTGTCTTTTCTTAAAATTTGTATTTCTTGTTTTACTTGACTGTACCCTGGTGCCTCTCAGATATGCTGTACTGTACTGCAATTTCTGTTGCTAGCAGTTATGATAGCTAGTGGCTTACTAGTTTCAGATCTGAGTTTATTTGAGGTGTTTTCTGGTTGAAAATGATTGTCTTGAACAGATATGAGTTATTAGTACACAATGTATATAGCCTGGAATTGTTCTAATTTGGAAATCTTACTCTTGAAAGTGCAATAGTCACCTGTCCTAGCATTCCTAAAATAAAAACATGGACCACATAGTTATCTCATCACATTGTAACTACTCTATCCACCCAAAGGTACCATTGAGTGCCATGAAGACCACTGAAGTTTTTCCTTCATATTCACTAGAGGACAAAGGTCCAGCTAAAGTGAGAGTTCTGATTAACAGGACCTCTGTGCTCTACATTTGCTAAGATATAGTCTGATGATAGGGCCATGAAAGATGCAGTCCTAAACACACCAGAAAGGCCCATGGAATACAAGGAAAGAGGATTTCATTGCAAGATCATTTTGTGCCTTCAAGTTGTTTCTGTGACGCTGTCATGGGATTTTTTGGCAGGTTTCTTCAGAGGGAGTTTGCCATTGCCATCCTTGAAGGCTGAGAGGGTGGTGACTTGCCCAAGGTCATCCAGTGGGTTTACATGGTCAAGCCATGATTTGAACCCTGTTCTCCAGAGCCGTAGTCCAATGCTCAAACCTTTATTTTGTGTTACATTGCAAAAATTGAAATAAAAAAAACAACAACACAGAACTCTCTTCCTGACAAATGCTATTTCAGTCTGGTTAATCTCTTTTTAAAAATGTCATAGCATGCTTCTGCAAGAAATAGCTTTAATGTCTCAAGACATTTTACATTTGTGCTAAGCAGGGTTGTATATCTACGCAGCCTGTTATTGTTGTCTGCCTTCGTTTCCATGATAGGTTGGCCCTAAGGGGAACCTATCATGGGGTTTTCTTGGTAATATTTGTTCAGATGGGGTTTGGTATTGCTGTCCACTGAGGCTGAGAGAGTATGATTTGCCCAGGGTCACCTAGTGGGTTTGCATGGCTGAACCGGGATTTAAACCCTGGCCTCCAGAGTCATAGTCCAACATTCAGACTACTATACCATGCTGGCTCACACTGCCTGTATGTTACTGTGTTAATGGCCTGAAAGGAGAAAATGTAGAAGTGATTCTTTGCTTCATTTGCTTTGCTTATTTTAGTTGTCCAGAGGAAGAAGGAAAAATGAGTGAGTCTGATGAAGATAGAAGAATAGCTGAAGCCAGATCAGCCAAAATCCAAAAATGTCAAGGTATGGTGCTTTTTTAGACATCCTAGATTAAATTTTACCATGGCAAGGATTCCAAAGAAATGTACAAACTAAGCTAGCATCGTTTTCCACTTTGAGAAATTTTAGGGTAGGGGCACGCCCTCAGGCAGGCTGTTCCAGCATGAAACTGTTTGAAATCAAAACCTGAAATGATGTCACTTCTTGTTTTGACTTCAGCTAATTAGGATTTTTTTTTTCTTTTTGGGCTATGTAGGTGAGAATGATGATATTTAATGGAATTCTCAGGTTCCATAGTAGAAGCTTTATTAAATTTTGCTATAGAAGAACTAGCAATGAGGGAGAAAATAGATAGGTAGAATAAAAAGAAAGTAGTTTCAACTCTTAAGTAGTCTGTACTTGATACTTCTAATAATAAAATTCACTTGTGAGGACCCATGTGCCTTTCAACAACCAAGGATGATAGATGTAAAACATAACATCTGGGAGAGATTTCCAGTTTACTCTTGACAGATAAGCTCTCAGCGGGTTATTCCTGTCTGCGGGAAGCTTGATAGGTCATGGGGAGGCTGTTATGTAATGAGCATGCTAAAACTGTAACTCATTCTAGCCACGAACCCCAAAATAGTTATTTTCCACTTTAGTTACAATTTCTTTAAAAGTACAGATGGCCCTCCTTATTCACGGATTTTTATACACAGATTCAAGCATCCATGGCTTGAAAATATTTTTAAAATATTTCAAGTATCAAACCTTGATTTTTCCATTTTATATAAGGGACACCATTTTGCTATGCCATTTATTTAATGGGACTTGAGCATACATGGATTATGTTATTCACGGGAGTTCCTAGAACCAAACCCCAACAGATAACAAGGGTCCACTGTAATCAATTACTTTTATACTTCTTGAAAATGGTTTGAATCCTTAGTTGCTTTAAACATAATGGATAATAATCATTCTATCATATGGAAAATAAATAATTATTATAAGCTATGATGTATTATTACAGTAATCTTAAGTAACCAAGACCAGCAGATCTGTAACTGCTTGGAGGAGAAGCTGAATATTTATGCAAAACTTGGAGATATGAGTGGGTTTGAAGATGTTCATGTAGAACCACACCTGCTTATAAAACCTGACGCAGGAGAAACACCTCAAGTGGCCTCACTCCTTGCTGCAGCTCTTAAAGAAGGTAAGGCTGTGTCACTCAGTCACAGACATCTGTCACTTTTTCTAAGTGGAAGAAAACTGCACCTTTCCCAACTTGTTCACATTTTGCTCAATCTCTGACTCTTCTTCAGTGCTATTCTTCATTATTTTCTAGTACATACAGTATACCCATTGCCAGAGATTGTGACAACTCTTTTGGTCATGTTAGTTGCTTAAAACTGGAAGCAAGCTCTCCCCATCCTCTTCTTCTACGTGTGATTATTACTAAGGATTTCTGCATTTTGTTGTTCTTGTGAACCTTCAAGTTGTTTCCAATTTATGGCAATCCTAAGGTGACCCTTTCATGAGGTTTTCTTGACAAGATTTCTTTGGATGAGGTTTGCAATTGCCTTCCCCTGATGCTGAGAACACGTGACTTGCCCAAGGTCACCCAGTGGGTTTTCATGGCCGAGCGGGGGATCGAAGTCTGATCTCCAGAGTTGTAGTCCAACACTCAAACCACTATGCCATGCTGTCTATCATATATGAATACATATAAGCCTCTTGCACAGGAGTGAGCAAATCTGAGAAATTGTATTTCAGGTTACTTGTACAGACTGCTTGCAGATAGTGTCTTTTTACCTTCACATCAAGAAATTTGGGATGCTTATCAAACACAAGTTGATGCAATTATTCCCATTTTCAGTAGTTGATCCACTGTGAAAACAATTTCTCTGATAATATGCAAACATGACTTAATCATTTGACAACTAGCAATACATTCTTAAAAGAGATTTGTAATATCTTTTAAGACAAACTGATTTATTTTAGTACAAGGTTTCACAGAGTAAAATATTTTTTATAAGATACATATATACAAATTGGATTATAATCCATGAAAGATCATGGTAAAATAAGTCTGTCAGTTTTAAAGGTGTCTTAAAACTTGTTTATTGGTTATGCACAAACAAGATGACATGGGCTCTCCCTTTGAAGATCCTTAAAAAGTCAGTGTGAGGAGAAAGGAATACTTTCACTCCATCACCACTGTTTTGTCAATATAAGGAAGAGCCAGAATGGTGTAAAGGTTTAAATTTTAGACTAGGACTCTGTGAGACAAGGGTTTAATCCTCACTTGTCCACAAAAACCCACTGACCTGGGCAGATCACACTATCTCAGCCTCAGAAGATGGCAGTGGAAAACTCACACTGAACAAATCTTGCCAAGAAAAACTCATGGGTCTTTATTAGCTGGAAACAACCTGAAGGCACCCAACAACAATGTGCACTTATACCTTGCTGTGGCATCTGCAGACAAATAGAAGGACTGATATAGATCAATCTTATTTTGTGACATAGCATATTTTAGGTAAAAGATTCAAGGGGACAGTCTATTTGTTAAATCTGTCTCACTGTCATATTTCTGCAACAAGCACTATTGCAAATTAACTATTTTGTCCACCTCAGAAAACCCTCCACAACCTTTCATATTCATTGGAATGTTCAGATCCCTACTTTATGGTTTTATCTAATTTTTGTGTGAATAAAATAGCATTTTCCTCCTTGATATACCTCAAGCATATTTGTTGTGTGTGTGCACAAGACAGAAGAAGAATCCATTCTTCTAGTAGTGCCTGTTCTCCTGGTAGACAAGCACAACTGCATACCACTCTTGGAGGACAAAAAATAACCTAACTCAGAATGATTTAAATGTATACCTGTAGGGTCAAACTAGACATTAAGATAAACGTTCCTTGCAATTAACGTGTTTTTCCTCCTGCAGTGGGATTTCCTGACAGACACATGCCTCAGCAATTAGAAATTATGAATCTCCCAAAGTGTTTAACTTCCAATGAATACTCATAAAACAAAGCACATTCAATGCAAAATATGGAAGTGCAACCCACCCCATTTGTGGGGTTAGCTCTTTTAGATATGTACTACACATCTCATCTAATTTGAACCTCACCTTTTTTATCCAAAGAAGAAAAGAAAGTTCATTATAGCCATATGATAACTGATATAAGGGAAACAGTTAAATTCACAGATCCTAGGATGTACCCTAAGTTACTGACTTGAATATCGAAACTTTCATTCTTTCTGCAGCAGAAAGCCTCCACATGGCTGTAACATTATCACAAGTAAATGAAACAAATCATTCACCAGAAGAGAGTATTGGGGAACCTAGCTTGACAACCCTCAATGAAGCTGAAGACTATGAATCTTTCATAGATTGTAAGTAAGACCTAATTATTTTAATCATAATTAAATGTTTAATTACTATGCTTTCTAATTTATTCTTTTTTTAAAAAAATGCAAAGGAAAACAGGATTGACAAACAACAACAACAACAACCTTCATATAAATCTCATAGGATGGGATTATCCAATATATTGCTACCTTGACATTAGTAATCTTTGTTATGAATATACTTAACTAAATAGCGTCTCCTGGCTCAGTCTCCCTGGTCCTGTTTTGATGGAAGTCTGTTCTCCTGTTGGTCAGGGTGCAGCAGACTGATGTTGCCACCCATCTCTCACCATTGATCTCAGGTGCAACAATGAGATGCAGTATTCCTGTCACAATTCCTCCTCACACCAAAGATCACTGGTGGGTGCTGCTTGTGCCTCGATCAACCAGAGAACAAACCTCTGATGCTAACAGCTGCTGATGCCCAGTAAAGCAGGACTGGGGAACTTTTATGATCATGGTAGTAGTACCATGATCGTGAATACATATGCTTTGTGAATATCAATCAATTACAGATTTGTAACTAGGTCATAAATTTGTAACTGCAATACTGAGTTCTTGCCACAGTCAGTATTGGTTACTATTCTGACAACAGTTGCAAACTACTGTTGATTATAAAAATGAATGAAATATATATCTATTGACTACAAAGGCCTTTTCATTTAGTCAAGCCTTTGGTTCTTAACTCATGTAGCAGAAGAGTGTTTTAACAGGGCGTGCTCTGATTTTGGACTGGTAGAAAGGCAGGATATAAATTATGTAAAGAAAAGAAAGGAAATAATAGTGTTCCACAAATTCTACTTAGACATCTAACTTTGGTTTTGAGGGAGAAAGATAGGTAAAATGGGAAAGTCAGGAGTTGAATCCAGAATGATTACATCAGCTATATATAATGTTTTGCATGACTGATCTCCTTTCTTTGGTTTTGATGATTTTGATCACCAGCTGCAGAACAAAAGGCAAAGACAGAGCTTTGTGATTCAGATCTTTGTGATGGAAACAATGGGATAGAAACTGATATGCTAGACCAGGTACTATACTTGATATATTTCTTTTTAATCTAATTGAGGTACACTGAACCTGTGATGTACATCCAGTCCTTTCCCCATAGTTATTTTCATATACTCCTGCTGAACTGTCAGTCTTCTTTTCCTCAATACTTTTTATCAACCAAGCATTAAAAAACAACATACATAACCATACTACATTGGTACCATGCAAATGTTTAAATGTTATACAATAAGCCCACCAGGAGATGGCAGTCTGCTTCTACAAAAGGGCTAACAAAAGTTTGTGTTTGTAGGAAGGAAGTACATGCTGTACTGCTTCAGCCCAAACTGAGGTAAGTTAGTTTTTTTACATTTCATTTCATTAGTGTTACTTGCTTTAAACACACTATATTTTGCAATCCTGAAAAAAAAAGCCTTTCTCTTTTTTTCCATCCTAGGTTGTACAGACCATCCAGAATTTAACCCGGCTCTTGTACAGCATACAGGTGATAATAGCTTTGTATTTGGAACCTTAAAGTAGCTTGCCAATTTTTCAGAGATATAGTAGTTATTACATACATGCAGTCATATATCTATGGATAAAACTCTTCCTCTGGATTTTGTCTTTTTTCTTAAAACAGACAGCCAGATCCCATCTTTAGTATACAGAAGCCAGAAAATGCCTGCACACTGATTTCATGCTAGCCACAGCATATAGTGAGGAGAGCTGCCCATGTCTAGGCTACCTCTGACTATCCAAGGGGCTTAGTGTAGTCATGTACCATGTCCAAAAACCAGGACATGTGGCCAAGCAACATCAGAGTGTGGTCAAGATGGACAGATATATTAATAAGGAAGAATACAAGTTAGGAGATGCTGCAGCACAGTGGCGTTCCTACACTAGGTAACACCAAATACAGGAGGTGGGGCTTCCAGAAGGTGGGGCTTCTGACCCCAGACCTCCAGCAGGGCTTCTGTGGGGTGGGAGTTCTGGCCCTGGTCTTCTAGCAGGGTTTCTGTGCCCCCCCCCCCCTTGACTATGTCCCTTGACCAATTATATAACTGTGAGCTTGCATAAGGAATTTTTTTTCTTTGCCATTTGTACAAATGAACTTTGATATGGATGGAAAATGATGCTGTTTTTTATTCTGATGTAAAGGCAGCCTTAACCATCCAGGACACTCACATCGAGATCCACAAGTTGCTTCTTCAGGAACATGAAAGATCCTCCTGGAGCCTCAGTTCTCGCAGCCCCTCCTCCCTTCTAGAGCAAGAAAAACAACGGAACTTCAAATCAAAGGAGGAACTAGCCAGTATCCAGAAGCTTCAGCACCAATTTCAGCAAGAGCAGCAGCGGTGGCACCGCGAGTGTGAGCAACGTCAGCAGGAGCACGAGAGGAGAGAGAGCCTATTGCTGGAGAAGGAGAAGGACTGCCTGAACCAAGAAGAGTTGCTTTGCAAAAACCGGGGAGAGCTGGATGTTCAGCTGCAGGATTACCAGCAGAACTTGGAGAGACTCAGGGAAAGCCAAAGAATGGTGGAGAAGGAACGGGAAACAGTCAAGCTGCAACAAAGGATCTTACATCATTGGAAGCACAGCCGGCAAAATAGTCTTCCTGTGGAGTTCCCATTGGGAAACAATGAGGTATGCCGTATTTTCACCAGAGTAACATTGTTTGGTATATCTAGCATACTGCATATAATCTCCTGCTGGATCTCCCTCCATAAGCCTCTTGAGTAGAGGTGGGCAATACACCTGGAGCTCTTTCACACTACACAGTTATATTAATGTTATTCCACTTTAACTGCCATGATTCTGTCCTGTGGAATCCAGATTTTTGTAGTTTGGTAAAGTACGACTGGAGCCAGTGTGGTGTAGTGGTTTGAGAGTTGAACTATGTATTGAACTATGACTCTGGAGACCTTAGGTTTGACTGCCTGCTCAGTCATGAAACCTACTGAGTGGCCTTGGGCATGTCACCTGCTCTCAGCCTCAAGAAGGAAATGGCAAACCTCATCTGAACAAAACTTGTCATGTAAACCCAATGATAGGGTCGTTTTAGGGTCACCATAAATCGGGAAAGATGCACAACACACACATGAGGTGCAACTGCTCTAGCTGAGAATTTTAAATACCCCTCCCTAAACTGCAAATTCCAGGATTCTGTAGGACTCCGTGGGATGAAACCGTGGCAGTTAAAGTGGACTCCTAGCACTGTATTTGTATAGTATGAAATGGCCCATGGTCCCCTTACACCCATTTTTATATGGGCATTTGGTGCGCAATGATGGCAACTCAAAACTTACATTGAAAGAAGCCTCTTCACTTGAAAACAAGCCATGAACTTGTTCTGAATGCAAATTGCTCTTTCATACTTTCAAAATTAGGTATATCCGGTACACAAGGTATACATTTCAGACTTTCAAAATAAGGTAAATAAAGTACACATGCTGTTTTAAAACCATTTTTGCTGGGGCAGCAATGGGTTATATTGTTCCTTGTGTGAACAACTGGGTCAATCTGTTTCCTTTACTTCTGAAAGTTGCCTGCCCCTACTTGCTATCTGGGAGTGGTGGAAGATGGAAGTTGTAGTTCAAACCATCTAGTAAACACTGGACTAGAAAAGGCTGCCCTCAAGGAACACAACATACTATATTACCAATGTGTTCTCATTGGGAAATGAGACAAAATATAGATGCAACACAATTGGAGAACCATTTCACCCATTGGAGCAATTGCTACATTGCTCAAGAGAAGAAATTTGACCTAGTTTTGAATACTGAACTAAGATATTTTTTGTTGAAATGAGCCTGTTTTGAACTGTCTACAGCTTGCTATCAAGATGTATGTTTTATTTCACCTTGCACTATATTCTCTTAATGGCAACATGACAGAAAATGTGTTTTCCATCTAATTTTCCCCTTTTGTTGAAATAATTATGAGCTGCTTATATGTCCTTTTCCTTTTTGTGTTCAGATCATGAGACACTATCAGTCGGACAATTTTTGTGATGAGAATTCAGTGCTCATAAATGAAGCCATAGTACAGATGTCATTAAACCGTCTCAACAGATCAAATTCAACTATAGTTTACCAGGACAGTGAGCATAGTATAAACCTGCCAAATTCAGGTTTATCAAGGACTACTGAAAATCAAGTCAACCTCAACATGGACATTGCTTGTCCACAAATGTTCACTGATGATCACTCAAAATGCACGGCTTTCAGTCATCATACATCTTCCTCCAGTACAAACCACAGAGATGCTTCTAACAATCGTAAGTTCTGATTTACTCAGATATATCTTTAAAAATCAGACATAAGTAAGAGACAAGGAACAGAATTGGGGATGTATGTCAGTTGTCTAGTAGATAAGTTGTCTAAAGCAAGTTTCTGCTAATGACACCCAGCTTTTCCTTTCCTTGTCCTTGGGGTTGGCTGGGGCTGTGCAAATGTTGGACCAGAGCTTTAATGATGTAATGTACTGAATAAAAGCCAGTAAACTGAAACTGAATCCTGTGGAATGGTAGTTTGTGGATCAGGAAATAGGATAAATGACTTGTACTGGATAGGAATGCAGTCCCACTGCAGAAGCAGCTGCATAACCTGTGAGTTCTCTTAGATCCAGCTTCACTGCTAGAGGCCAAGGTAGCCTTCTAGAGGTTGCAGTGGTTGCTATGGGTACAGGAAGCCATAGTAGTTCATGTATTGATTACTTCCCAATTAGACTACAGTGTGGTTTATGAGAGGCTGCCTCTGAAGATGGCTCAGATGCTGCAGTTAATGCAAAATGTAGCAGCTAGCTTGGTGACTGGGTCATCCTACCAAAAAACATGTAACACTAGATTTAAAGGCATTGTAGTGGATCATGTGTTTCTGGCCAGAGTGAAAGATGCTAATGATAACATTTAAAACAGTCACCCACTTGGGAGCTAGATACTTGCTCTATGCTTGCCTGAAGACTGAGATCTGCTGGAAGGACACTCCTTTATATTCTCTCCAATTCATTATGATATAAAAAATGGACTTCCCTGTTGTGGCACCCTAGTTGTGGCATGCTCTTTGATTAGAGGGCAATTAATTCCAATTTGGATTCATTTATGGAAACCTTTGGAGTCTGATGGCTTTGTGTAATTGGTACCTGCACATGATTTTAACTGACTGAGCTGTTTTAATTTAATTAATTAGTTTAATATGTTTTAGAGTGGAAATAATATTTTACCATTGTACATTTTAAATTGCATCAGATTGTTTAAATTGATGATATTGCATTACAGATGAGGATACAAATATTATGGCAATACCTTTGTTCTTGTTAAGTGCCATTAGGTTGACTTCAACTTATGGTGACCCTGTAAATGGGAAACCTTGGAACCTCTCTGTCATCAATAGCCCTATTCAGGTCTTGCAGACTCAGGGCCATGGCTTCTTCAGAGCATACCCAATTTTTAAAAATTTATTATTTTCTTTTCTTATATGCCTCCTTTCTCCCAATATAGGGACTAATTTTTCCATTTCCCTTTGCTTTCTCAATCAATCAATCAATCAACCTTTGCTTTCTCAGATCTTGTGGAAGAGGTCTCTTCTTCCTTTTTGTTGTCACATTCTGTTTCTCTGAATTTATTATTATAGTATTTCTCCTTCTCCCTCCGCACAAGTTGTTGAAGGTTTGCATTCAAGATTCTTTCTCTATTTCTGTTACCTTTTATTTTTGATATTAGTAGCTAATAGTCTGTGCCACATTCTGCTCCTGGTCTTGTTTTTTCAGAGAGAATGGAGCTTGTCCATCTTCTACTTTCAATTGTGTAATCTATTTAATTTCTATATTGGCCATCAGGTGATCTCCACATTTATTGTTGCTTCTTGGGTTGCTAGAATAATGTATTTGTGATTAACAAAATGTTGGCCTTTCATCAGTCTTTCTCTTGCATTATTTCTTGATCCTAGATCAAATTTTCCTACAATCTTTGATTCTTTGATTGTTTCCTATTTTTGCATTCCAATCACCTATGATTAACAAGTCCTGTTTTGGTGTGTGATCAATTTCCTCCTGTACTCCAGCATAGACTCTTTCAATTTCTTCGTCATCTAGAGCGTTAGCTAGGATTAAGGTTTTATTTATGAGTTTTTGCTGAAGTCTTATTGACAAGCTTCGATCAGACTTTGCATTATATCCTTTGAATACTTTTGCTACATGTCTTCTCACTATAAATGCCACTTCATTTCTTCTTAGTTTTCATTTCTCGAGTAAAACATAGTGTAATCATCTGAATTAAAAAAAATCATTTCTGTCCACTTTAGCTCACACCCCAAATATTGCAATGTTTATATGTTCCATTTCTTGTTTTACTGTGACTAGCTTCCCCTTATTCATGCCTCTCACAGTTCATGTTCCTATAATATATGTTATTATTATTATTAAACTTTATTTATATAGTGTTGTAGATTTACACGGTGTTGTACATACATTAAAAAAATCAATAAAAATGAAACCTGCCAATAGTGTACATTCTACAGGATAAAAACAAAATACATATAAAACAGTAATACAAGATAGAATCAGATAAAATAAGCAGGCAACAAATTAAAAACATCAAATATCAAATATAAAATCAAATATCAGATAACAGTCAGATAAATAATCACACAATGCCTGGGAACGCTTCCCTGAACAATATAGGGATGAGCCGTCTTCATGGGGGAAGAAGGTTCCAGGAGTGAGGAGCAGCAAGTGAGAAGGGACGAATCCAGGATGGGGCAGTGTAGATCCTAGGCTGGGATAGCAGACCTTGACTACCAGAACGGAGGGTACGAATGTGAGGAGAAAGAAGTTCAGATAAATAAGAAAGGGCCAGCCCATGCAGGGCTTTAAAAGTCAACAACAAAAGCTTATACTGGATATGGAGGGGAAAGCGGGGACAGTGAAGGTGCAACTTTGGACTTCTCTTTTGCCTGTGAATCTGTCAACAGCTGAATGTCCTTTTGGCATGAATCCAGTTGTGATATTAGGCACTGAGTACTTGTAGTAGTCCTCTGTTGTTGAGTGCCCTTCATCCTAGGAGTTTCATCATCTGGCACTATCTCTTGCTTCAATTTGGATTTTCTCATCAAAGGGTTTTTGTGGCAAAAGATCTTCAAATGGAGGTTTACCGGTGCCTACCTCTGCACCGTACTAACAAGTGTTAACTATGATTCCAGTGCCATTATATCTGAGAAATCCTCCATGAGTGTCACCACCCTTTGCTCACTGCTGCGGCTGCTGCCCAATAGCTTTTTGGCACATTTAGTCTGACTCCTTAGCAAAAGGCTGTCTGATATGGTAGAGCACACTAGCAATACTGCTGCCATCAGCATAGCCTTGTGTCTCACAGGAGATCACAGTCTCACCACCACAGAAAAGTAGTATTGTTGTTGTTGTTGTTTCATGCCTTCAAGTTGTTTCTGACTTATGGTGACCCTAAGGCGAATCTACCAAGGGGTTTTCTCGGGCTGAGAAGACTTAACAACAATTTCATCCTAAATCCTACCAAGGAATGTGTTCTGTAATGTGCAAAAAACTCAGTGGGCTCCCAGGGCTGAGCTGAGAACTGAACCCCAGTCTCTAGCATCCAGGTTTTATACTCAAACCACTAGCAATATAAAAGTTTCTAGTCCTTATAGCTATTGAAGTTGCATTAATCCCATGACTTCTAACATCTGGAGAAAAATTAAAAACTTTAGAAAACAATGGTTTACAGCCAAAATGTGGTGACACAGCAAATTTTTGTGAAAAAATACCCTTTTTGTGCAAAACAGTATGCTTTTCTGCAAACAAAATTCTCACAAAAAATCTCAAAGTGCATCAGATCATAATAAATGCATAGAAACTCTCCTAAGTTTTATCTAATGTGAGATTTTTAAAATTTTTTTATTTGGAAATGCTTCATTCTTGCAAATGACAGTGAAAAACGCAATGATGTACAATCATTCTGTTCAAAATACAAAATGAGAAGAAAAAGAAAAAAAGTACATTGCCTTAGGTGGCAATATTGTTACTTGTAATTTTTTATTCTCAAGCTTTGCATTTGGGACATGATCTGAGAACACCCTACTGATGCTAAGCAGGTCTTGGATTCTTCATTACCCAATATGGAGAGTGCTTAGGAATTTATGGATGTTGTTTTGAGTTTTAAGATGGATGGAAGGGGAAATAAATAAATAATATGGAGGTAATATTATTCAGTCTGGGAAAGGGAATTGCTGTTGTGTGCCTTCAAGTTGATTCTGACTTATGGCAATGATGACTCTAAGGGAGACTTATAGCGACACTATCACAGGATTTTCCTGGCAAGATTTGTTCAGAGGGGGCTTAGAATTAATCCACTAAATGGCTTCCAGGTTTTCCAAAACAGTGTGTTCTTCACCCTTCCATGTAAAGAAACTTGTGATAAAATCCATGTATGTAGGGGTTTTCATTGCTTTCCTAACCAGCACCCTCTTTCTCGCATCACTTTGTGACTATGTTTCAAGCTCAGAAGTGTGTGGTGAGGTTGCTTGTTGTTTGGGGTTAAAAGGGGAAAGCCTTTCTGCAGATATTGTTGAAGGATTGTAACTATGGGGTACATAATTTAGAATTTAAAGGAAAATAAATTAGTTGTTGATTTCATAGCAAATTGTTGGTTTGGGTACAGGAACTTTAGCAAGAACCTCAGGCAGGTTCCCACAAATGTACAGCTGAATACTTGATCTTACATGCTTTACAATAAAGGTGTGTCATTTGAGAGGAGAAAGAAAATGATTGAAAGAAAACTACATTCAGGCCGGGCTAATTGTTGTCTTCTTTTGTGTGAATAAATTAACAGCCTGTCAGGATAATTAGAAACAGGAAGGAAATGAAGTCTTGAAAACTGAATAAATTCTTTTCAACTGTCATGTCAGGCTAAAGGCTCAGTGCAGTAACCAGATATGCCTTGTACTGAAAGTTAATATTATCCACAGATAAACTGTAGAAATTCATACTACTTAACTGCCAAATGAGCAAGCATACCTAATGAAACGACATTTTACTGTTTAGATGTGTCACTGAAAGTCTCAATTGAAGACATCAGGTATAATTTGTTGAGTAGACAAGGGCTTTGCTGTGTCACTGTGGGCTTTGGAATCCTAGGCTTCCCAGAAAATGGCTTGTCCTTGCTGTTCTT
>NC_056523.1:289099443-289120393 GCF_019175285.1 Sceloporus undulatus
CTGTCAGCAATGATGATGATGATGATGATGATGATGATGATGATGATGATGATGATGATTACAAGCTTTTAGAATGAAGGTTTTTAAGGAAAGGGCTTTTAAGAGAGTACTGTCTTGTTGTAAACAGTACTGTTTTTAAAGTGCTTTGTGTCCTTTCCAAGTGTGTTTTAAACTGTTTTATTATATTTAATATTTTTTTCTATTTTAATGTTGACCTTTTAATATAACTATATTGGATTTGTATATTGCACTTGTCAGGTGTCTTGAGTTTCAATTTTGGGGAAATTGTGGGTGATGGTGGTGATAGTAATAATAATAATAATGTGGAAAAATATTCCACACAGCTTACCTTGGAGATAACACAATGTGCGGGGAATTGGAATGGTTGACCTACAGTATGTGGTCCCTTCCAGCACTAAGATTCTGCAGTTAGCTAGCATCAACTATGTTCTCCATTCCTCAAGCTCGACTCAGGCTTGCATCCTTCCGAGGTCGCTAAAATGAGTACCCAGACTGTTGGGGGCAAATTAGCTTACTTGCTGTTCACCGCTATGATCTTTGGAATAGCGGTATATAAATAAAACAAATTATTAATTATTATTATGTAGCAGCCATGCAAGTTTAATAAAACAGGAAGACAAAGGGCAGAATCATTTAATGATGTGTGCATGTAAGTGTGGCTTATGCACGTGTTCTGTCTGTTTTGGATATGCATGGTGCTATTCTGTAGCCCTTTGCACAGTGTCCAAATGCTTCTCTCCCCACAACTGTTAAGCCCTGGAAGGGGCTGCTTTTACTGTACACGATATCAGTGAGGAGAGAAGAAAAGGGACAGGCAATGTAACCCCAAGGAGAAGGGATAGGAGAGTGTACCTGATTTGTGAGCAAGCTCCCATTTCCTTTCCAAACATATACCAACTAATACGATTCACAGCTTCTCTGAAATCACTGTCATCATTAGGAATGCTGCTGTAAACATATTTGGTTCATTGAGCATTTTTTAAAGGTCACTGGCACATACCACATCAATAAGTCCTATATTTGGTTAAGGTGCCAGAAGCATTTCAAAACCCATGAGATGATAATCCAACTTCTTCTTCCATGAACTTTCTAGTTCTAATTTATTTCTCATTTCTTCTTTTTAAAACCCTTTGAAAATTGGAAAGATCAAAATTGCCCAGGAAATCTATTTGGCATAAGCCATATTAAAAGAGCAAACGTTGTTAAGTGTTATATTGCTGTTTTATTCCCTGTGGCTAACCTAAATGACTAGATGAAGGAATTTCAGTGAGGGTTCTTCATGAATTAATGGATTAACATCAAATATTAGATGCCCTAAAATGAATACCCTATACAGTTTTGTTTGCTGAATCTCATTCTCAATTAATGTGACAATTATTTTCCCCTCCATGCTGGTACTGCACTGTCATGATTTAATTCATTTTGTCATCTGTTTTAAACAAATGGGAATATTATTCCACAAGAGATCATTTCCCTGTGATTCACTTCCACTAAGAATCATGCAAGTGATGCTTCAGCACAGATGAACATGGAACTTAGTATACTGTGGTTTGAGACATAGCTCAAATTTACCATTATTAATTAATAATTTAGAGGGATATCCATTCCGCTCTACATGCAGCAACAATGCTGTCAGACAGCATGTTTACCTGCAAATCTGAATACTGCTCATATTTTGAAAAACCAAACATATGGCTTTGAACAAAAATATTTTTCACACAAAAGCAACGGCATAAGCTTCAGACTCTATAGTCCATGGGGGGAGAATACTGAATGCTTCAATGTACTTTAATGGTGGACCTACGTTGTTGAGCTGCCCATCAGTATGCAGCATTCTAAGAGAGTAATGTTTCAGGGTCCATGGATGTAATCTGAAATCCACATTCAATTTTGGAGAAAGGAGGGAGGGCTGTGGGAAGACATTAAACCTCAGATTCCTCCGTACAGTCACTGCTGAAGTTATTTAAATATGTACTGGAAGAGCAAACCACATGGAATACCTTGCTATCATGTCCACTCTGGCAAAGGCCCATCATTCTAGACCTATCAAGGTTCCTGGATTGTCCAGTCTTGTGTCACTTCTCCATGCCTGGCAGTCCCCTGGAGGGTTCTGGTCATCCTACACTGATGTTAGACATACAACCCCTTCTTTCTCCTGCCACAGGGATGCAAAGTCCCAGGTCCAACAGCAAATACTTGCTGCACTCTGCAAAAATGCTCAGTTAAGCTTTATTGTTAACAAATTGTTTCATATATTGCAAAAGTGGTTCTGAATCTTTCTAGCATAGGGACTGCCAATACTTGTTCCACATTATATGATAGGTATGGTTTGCTGTAAGTATAATGTAGTGAAGCCTGAAGGCATAGTCTTCTGTAAAAATTGACTTACCATGTTTCCACTGATTTAATTGGTTTGCTCTTCTTGGAACTAGCAATGGGATTTAGGCCAGTATATTTATAGGATCCACAATATTTTCTCTATAGTGGTTGGAGGATTGGAATATGTTTTATCTCACAGCAAAACCCAATCATAGATAATTGGGGTCTCTGAGAAAGGAATCACATGGATTCAAGTTCATCTAGGTGTGACTCAGGCCTGTTACAGACTGCCAAAATAAAGCTGCTTCGGGTCTCTTTGGAGGTATGCTATTTAAATGATGCATGGGTCCTAAGAGTCCGGAGGTTGCGCTAAAGCCACACTCCATTCCTAAGCACTGGAGTGCAGCTTTGATGCAGCTTCTGGATTCTTAGGGTGCATGCATCATTTAAACAGCATACCTCCAAAGAGACCCGAAGCAGCTTTATTTTGGCAGTCTGTAACAGGCCTCAGAGAGAATGATAGATATTAGAGAGAGTGTCTAGATTGCCCTATGATGAGTGATTTAGGGAGCTGGTCTTTAGTCTGTAGAAGAGAAGGTTAAGAGTGGCATGGTAACCATGTTTATTCAAAAGGATATCGTATGGAAGAAGGAGGAAGCTTATTTTGTGCTGTTCCAGAGACTAGGACACAGAGCAATGGATTCAAACTACAGGAAAGAGATTCCTGTAGAATGAACTACCTGAGATTAAGAGCTGTTCAACAGTGGAATATGCTGCCTGAAGAATGTGATGGCATCTCCTTTAAAGATTTTTAAATAGAGGGTAGATGGCCATCTCTCAGGGATGTTTTGATTGTGTATTCCTACTTGACAAGGGGTTGAAATGGATGGCCCTTGTAGTCTCCTCCAACCCTTATGATTTTATGAATCTTGTTATCACATCTTGATTACAATTTGGAAGAATTTCCTCTTGTAGGCTACCAGTCTGCCTATTCTAGATCTTTCTGGATCTTTGTAAACTTTTGATTCATTGCTGTTTTGCCCTTTAGATACTTATTGTTATCATAAAATATGACAGTTTTGAGACCAATGAAAGTAAGATTCATCTTACGCAGAAGGCTACAGGGAGATTGTTGGAAACAAGTTGTACAGAAGCAATTTCTGATCAAGCAATAAACTCAGATTGTTATTAGGATAGGAGTTATGGGAGTTTATTTCTCAGATATGACACATTTAATGGGTGCAGGCCTGACTTTTTTAAATAGTTTATCAAAGTTTTATGCACATTTCACAGTGCACTTTAGAACTTGGAACAGCTATACAGTGAATAAATAATTCACCCTAATGGCTGGGGAAACCCATTGTGGACTATGAAATTTTAGAAAATAGCAAGTAAGCACACACAATAAAAATCACAATACTTAGTCACAAATTGTACTTCGCTCATTTTAATTTTTAAAAATGCAACTCAGTTTCAATTATTTATGACAGTATTTTAGGATGTACCAGGAAGTGCTCTATTGTCTACAGTGAAAACTAATAAAGAAATTGGGTGTAATCCACCAACATTAAGGACCTAAGCAAATCTCCCATTGACTTCAGTACATTTAACTGTGTTGGTTGTGAAAAACTGTTGTTTTGGGGTATCCACACTGTTCTCAGTAGGCCCCTTCAGGGTTGTTTTGAGAACTGAGGACAATATAGTGGGCCCATGGTATTCACTGAGGTTTGGCTCCAGGACACCCCATGGATACCAATATCTGTGGATGCTCCATTAAATACATTAGTATAGCAAATTGGGTGTCCTTTATGTAAAATGGCAAAATCAAGGTTTCGTGTAATTTATATATTTTTTGAATATTTTCAAGTTGTGGATGCTTGAATCTGTGGTTAAAAATGCCTGGACACAGAAGGCCAACTGTACCTTTATTTCTATCCACAGTTCCACAGTGTGCAAGCTTTCAGTGTCATCTACCTGAAGACACCAAAAGTGACATAACAACAATTTTTCATTAATATAAAACACATATAAATCCATTATAGAATTAAATTAATAAAATCCTTATAAAATGGAAATAGACAGAAGCACAAATGCACTAACATTGGTACAAAATTAAATCACTGAATTTGTTAATTGCACATCAGTGCAAATCTTCATCAACACCATTATTTAAAAAGCAACTTTGGAGAGCCTTTTTTAAAAATCAAAATCAAAATCTCAGACATGGAAGAGAAAGAGACTGAAACGTTCTCTTTCCAACCCCGAGCCTAAAAATTATTCCCCATGGCAGAGTGTCTACAGAAGAAAAAGTTTGCACACCAGTTACATTGACACTGTTAATACCATGTCTGCTTTAATTCAGCATTACTTTAAACTGTCAGATCTAATTGCACCTTCAGAAGAGGGCATATGATCAGTTCTTTCAGCATCATAGATCTTCCATCACAGATACTGGAGTTTATCACACTAAAATTTATGCAGTTCAGATTCAGGGTGACTCCTGGTTCAGCAGTGCAAATTCACGTCGTAACGTGAATGTTTTATCACACCTGGTTGCCTTTCCGTTACCGTTCCAAATCGAGGGGGAATCGAATCCAAGGCAAGTCACGTGATGCAGATTGATGCAAAGCGGTGTGAGTGCACATTGTATTACCACACTGGTGCATACCATGCAGATTCAACTTGATTCAAATTGGGACCCTTGTGCATGCTCAGTGGGGCTCTGAAGGCATCCTGAACCTTTGCACTTCTGGGGTGAAGAAGGGAGCCTGGTTCCACTTTCATGTGAATGCTAGCCTCACGCGAATGACAGCTGCACCTTTCTTCCTCCCTTCTATTTTCCCATCCCCGGCAGCCAAATTCAAAAGGGTCCTCCATGTTAGAGCCCCCATCCATTTCAGCCTCATCCACATCTATTCTCCTGTCATTCTCCTCATCTGTTTCAGCCATATCTATATCTATCCTCCATGTCAGAGCCCCAATCCATTTATTATTATTATTAAGGTATTATTATTATTATTATTATTATTCACTGTAAAATAATCAGTGTAGAAGCTGCAGGTTTACTTGGAAGTAAATCCTTTGGATCTGAAGGAGACCCATTTTGAAGGACTGCAGAAATGATCCGGTTTCCCTTATTCTCCATGCTCCCTAAAAATACCACCTCCCTGAATCCAATCCACTCTCCTTCCTTTTGTAACAGTTGCCTTCTCGTAGGCTGCATCTACACTGGGGAAACAATCCGGTTTAACTCCACTTTAACTGTCCTGGCTCAGTGCTATGGAATTCTGGGAACTGTAATGTCATGAGACATTGAGCCCTGTCTGCCAGAGAGCTCTGGTGCCTCAGCAAACTAATAATAATAATAATAATAATAATAATAATAATAATAATAATATTTTAAAAACAATTTTTTGGTTTTTAAATTATAATTATTATAATTATTCTCCATGCTCCCTAAAGTACCACCTCCCTAAATCCAATCCACTCTCCTTCCCTTTGTAACAGTTGCCTTCTCTTAGGTTGCATCCACACTGGGGAGATAATTCGGTTTAACTCCACTTTCACTGTCCTGGCTCAGTGCTATGTAATTCTGTGAACTGTAGTGTCCTGAGACATTGAGCCTTCTCTGCCAGAGAGCTCTGGTGCCTCAGCAGACTAATAATTTATTATTATTATAATTATATTATTTTTAAAATAAATTATTATTATTATTATTATTATTATTATTATTATTATTTTAAAATTGGTTTTTTAAATTATAATTATTATAATTATTCTCCATGCTCCCTAAAATACCACCTCCCTGAATCCAATCTACTCTCCTTCCCTTTGTAACAGTTGCCTTCTCTTAGGTTGCATCTGCACTGGGGAGATAATCCAGTTTAACTCCACTTTCACTGTCCTGGCTCAGTGCTATGGAATTCTGGGAGTTGGAGTTTGTTGTGGGGCCCTTGGCTCAAGGTTATGGAATTCTGGGAGCTGGGGTTTGTCGCTCCCCCTAGCCTCCGATGGCCCCCTCCGTTGCTCTCATCTCTCCCCCCAGCCTCCTGTTTCATTCCCTCCATCCCTCTTCCGAGCAACGGAAACAATTGTAGCAAAATTGCAGTGCAGCATCATGGGAAATTTGCGTCTTTGGAGGTTTTTGGGGGGGGGGGGTGTACCAGGAGGGAAGCAAAGTTGCATTCCACACCAGACCAATTCGGAGTGAAATTGAATCGAGCTTGAATGTGAATTCTGTGAATTCACTTTTGTACCGAAGTCACCAAAACGAGGAGTCACTTTGGAATCACTGCGGAAGCGCCACCGAAGGAGCTCCCATAGAAATGAATCTCGTCTGATAAAACATTCATGTTATGAGATAAATCTGCATCGTTAGACTCGCATTCACGTCAGATCTGAGCTGCAAAATCTCCCAAAAGCTCTGTGTGATATACTCCATTGTTGACATTAATGACATTAATGACAAACATGCTCAGTTTCTATCAGATGGGGAAGAACATACATTTTCAAGAATCCTTTGTATGCCAAGTGGCAACAAGTGCAGTTCTCCATTTAACTAGGCCATGGAGGTTCCTTGACTTCTGATTGACTTTAAAGCTAGTGACATCACCTGGGTCATTGACTCAGACTTTGGAATGGACTTTAGTCAGTGATGTGTGTGTGTGTGTTTGTGTGTGTGGAGGTTTGGAGTGCATCAGGTGACACCTCAGAGAAAGGGTTATACCTAGTTGGGCCCTCCTCCCCCTTCAGCTGTCCAAATTGGTAGCAGCAACCTAAGGATTCCACGTTCTGCCTCCTTCATTCTTTTTTCTTTTTAAAAAGATCAGAAAAGCCAGTCTAATAGGTAAACCTTGGGTATCACATAGCATTAAAATGATTCCCCCACTTCTGCCACTATAAATGTTCCTTTTTTATTATTCCTTATTGGAGTCCAGCTGTGATTAATGAGCTGGAAAAGAAGCAATCCAATAAAATATGTGTTCATTGTTAAATGCATGGATACCAATTGGACCAAACTTCAAAGCTTAATAGAAAGGCAACTTCATAGAGACTCTTGAGTAAGCTGAACTGGAAAACCAACAGGCCATATTCCATGCTAAGGTGAGGCTAAAGGTGAGTTGCTTTTCCATATACATCCCCACATAATAAAACCCCTCTTTAAATTAGTGTTGCTTGCTTTCGCTGTGTTGATGAAATACACATTTTCTTAAAACCCATCTCCTGAGTCCCTGTAGAGTCACTTATAATTTTTGTAGTGAGGAAAGATTGGCTCAAGGCTATATTTTTGGAACTTGAAAGGCTCTGGTCTGTTTCTTTTAACAATTGCTATGGGATTTAATTGCTTATTGCACTTCCTCCCCAGTACTAATGGTATCAAAATCTATAGCAATCATTGGATATAAAATAAAAATGTCAAAGCTTGTATAATGTCAGTAGATTAAGGATTTTAAAAGGCAATTAATGCATTTTTTTTAAAAAAAGTACATTTGATCCGATTGCTGTCAAATTTCAATGCTCTCTGACTACTGAGTCACTCCACAGACTAATAGTCTTGTTTATTGCAATGCAAGAGCATCTATTTTTTAAAAAAATCTTTTTCTTTGTTCTCGCTTACATCTCCTATGTCTCCTACTCCAATCAGTAGCAAGATTCTAGCCTGCCTGTCTTCCTTTTGTTCATTTGTTAAATGGATAAAACAATGCAAGAGTGATAAGATAAGTGGTAAGATGGAAAAGTTACCATATATACTCAACTATGAGTTGACCTCATGTATATGTTGAGGGAAGATTTGGGGGTAAAAAATTTAGATTTTGCCATGGCCCGTGGATAAGTCAAGGGTAAAACTTGGAGGCTCCTTCAGTGTGTGTGTATGTGTGGGCAGAGCAAGAGAGATTCTAATTAGGCCTTTTTATTTCATCATTTCAACTTTGCTTTCACCCTTCACTATGCAGACAGCATCCAGCAAGGGTAGGAGAAGAACTGTTTGTTTTTAAACTTATAGACCAGTATATACAGTACTCCTCTTGCTATACAGAAGGTGTGGAAAATGTGTGGCCCTCCAGATGTTCTTGGACTGCAATGTCCAGCAGCTCTAGCCAGTTTTGAGTAGTGGGAGCGCTGTAGTTCAGTGACAAATGGAAAAGCCACACAATTCCCACTGCTGCACTGCACGCGCGCACACACACACACACACACACACACACATGGCCCTAGGGCTACTCTTAATGTATGAATTCATGTGAAAAGTGCATGCATACATGCTTGTATTCCTGTGTTCCTAAATGATATGCGTACTTTGGATCAAGAACCTACCATCACAGTGTGCCATGGAGTGTTCACTCTACACACTTTAAACCAAGGGGATATTAGAGACAGGGCAGAGGCCAGTGTTTGGATCAAGGGAAACAGATTCTTATTATACAAAATAAAGAGAGCTTCTTAATCCGCTACTTTGGTATAGAATGAACTAGATAAGCACTGTTCATTAGAGACCAGCCACTTGCATGACTGAAACTCTGGAGAAGAAAAAGGCAAAGAGCAGAGGGAGGCAAAAACATGTACATGCACAAAACAAGGTTGTGGGTGGTACTAGGGAATCTGGAAGATGTTCTAAGAGACCTGTTTCCAATATGGTATGTATGTGATAGGGACACAGAGGGGTGCAAAGGGAGCAGCATTAAGTTGGAGCTCAAGGAGCGATGACTGAAAAGATTTTTGGATCAAATGAAAATTTCATGCCTTTGGGAAGGCACTGCTCTCGTTTGCCTCCCTGTCACTACAACCTTTGTGTGGTTGTTAGCAGCTAGGGTGATCTCCATTGCCCTGCAGTTCCCTCAAAGAAATTGTTGATGTTGTCTCTTATATCAATTCTGCAATTTTGCTGTTTCCCCTGGAAAAAGGAGGATTCCTCTATTTTCTTGCTGAATGAGAATTAATACTGGCGTGGTGATCCTTCTTCTCTCTGTATTTCTCAGACATGACCCTTCTTGAAGCAAGGGAAAAGATGTACTAGTAAGGAGAAGGAATAGTTTGTTTCTTACTCAATATTTGCAGTTAAGATGTCATTCAGGTTGACTACACCAAACAGTGCATGAGAAAAGAAAATATCTTTTGTAGTGGAGAAATAACTCCTGGGGATTGTTCAGTACCATGGGGAAAGGATATAAAAAAAGACAGGAAGGCTCTAGGCTCCCAAGCTCTCTCTCTATAGCTGCTTTTCATAAAACTGAGGGCAATATTTCAAAAATAGAGTCAGCATGGTGTGGTGGTTTGAGCATTGGATTAATACTCTGGAGACTAGAGTTCAAATCATCATTCAGCCACGGAAACTCACTGGATGACCTTTGGCAAGTCACCCTCTCTCATCTTTTTGTTTGTTTGTTTGTTTGTTTGTTTTATATGCCGCCTTTCTCCCTGAAGGGACCCAAGGTGGCTCACAGATTTAAAAACATTGCAATAAAAATTTAAAACAGTTAAAATAATCTAAACAGTATAAAATTACATTAAAATATAACAAGTTAAGAAGCAATACATATGCTTAATATAACAATCCCTGTGGCATGCTTATATTTTAAACACTTGCTTAAATAAAAAGGTCTTGGCCTGCTGTTGAAAGGCAAGCAGGGAGGGGGCCAGTCTAACCTCTCATGGTCCAGAGAGTGGGAGCAGCCGCCAAAAAGGCTTTCTCTTGTGTCCTCATCAAGTGAGCCTATCCCAGTGATGGGACCAAGAGAAAGCCTTCCCCTAATGATGTTAGTGTATCTTCAGAGGAAGGCAAAGGTAATACCCCTGCCCCCCCCCCCCCCCGGAGCCAATCTTGACAAGAAAACCCTGTGAAAGGTTCACTATAAGTCAGAAATGTTTTGATGGCACACAACAAGAAATTTGAATGTCATAAGAGTTCCCAATCAAGGTCATTTGGATCCAAAACATACTGCAGTTTGAGATCACTTTAACTGCCCTGGCTCAGTGCTAGGAAATCCTGGGAACTGTAGTTTTCTGAGATGTTTAGGGGTGAAACAGAAGCACCCAATGGGGCAGCTTGGAGCCACCCCATTTAGGCTGGATTGGGGTTGTGGCAAACAGATGTACAGCCCCAATCTGGCCAGCTTCTGCCCTCAATAGGAGTGGGGAAATCTGCTCCTATTTCAGGTGGACAAAAGCTGCCCCTTAACCTTCAGAGCCAGTTTTTCACTGGCTTTGGGGTGTGTGGCATCTAAATGTGATGCCCCCAAGTCACTCGGAAGCCACCCAGCATGTAAAAAAGCAATGCATATTCTCAATACAAAAATCCCTGTGGCATGCTTGTGACTTGGGGCCATGGCACATGTAAACACCAGCCAGCAGAAGCTGCCAGTCTGTTTCAGCCCATAGCCTTCTCTGTCAGAGAGCTCTGGTGCACAATAAACTACAATTCCCAGGATTCCCTAGAACTGAGCCATGGCAGTTAAAGCAGTCTCAAACTGGATTATTTCTGCAGTGTGTTTTGGACCATGTTTTGTTTGCAGCTTGTTCATTCATTTTATTTTATTTTGTACTGATGGGTTATATTCAGCTCATAATCAACTGAGAACTTAATGGGTGGAAGACAGGGAAGATAATTTCAGCAGTCATGCTAAACTTACACATATGATACATTTGTGTGCATGAAATGTGCATATGGGAATAATGAGGTAGTACCCACTGTCTTTACTGCTATACATAACTTGTATAGGTTGTAAATACTCTGGATGAGATCCTTTATTAGAGGCTACAATGCATAACTTTACTATAACAGAGCTGCATCACTGGTATGATACAGAACCATATTAGTAAATTGTAATTACGTGCAATGAAGCACAGTACAACATCACACTGTGCAACAGAAGTTTCCATTGCATACTTGGGGCTCTCATTGTGAAACATGTCCCATTGTGTATTGGAACAGATTGTGAAATGGGACAGTAGTGCAACAACCACCCTATCTGTGCCATTTGCACAGTGATCCCAGTGTTGTAGCTGTATCTCTACTTCCTTCCTAAAATATGAATGTTGCACAAGGTTTATTTTTATGTGAGCATAGGTAAGTTTATGATGATGCAAATATCTAACAGGATGCCAGTCTCTGACTGATTTTGAACACTGTCAAAAACTGTTCTCTTGGTCATCTTTACAGTTTGGATATGTTAGTTTTACACAATAAGGCCAGCAGAGGAAGGAAGGCATTGTGACACATTATCCCTGGAACATATGGGGGAAGAGAAAGAAATTGAGAAATGGGGTAGGAGTATATAATTACACACACATTGTAAGTTTCTAATAAATGAAAAAGACTTTCTCTGCAGTTGAAAAGTCATGACTTGGAAGAAGCAAAATAAAAATGCTACAGTTGTGTGAAGAAAATAACAAAATTAATGTAGCTTTGAATTGACATCAAAGCCAATTATTTTTTATAGACTGTGATATTTTAAGAGTTTCCAAAAATGTGCCATCTGTTTAGTGTGATTTTTTTTTTGATTTTTTTTTTTTTTTGGTAAAAGGTTGATTATTGCCAGACTGCATTCATTTTGATATTAGTTGTAGATTTGGCTCAGAAACTTGACTTTCTAAAGACATCATTGGTAAAAAAAAAAAAAAAAAAGGAGAACAAGCATGGTGCCTTAAGAAACACACACACACACACATGCTTAGGTTCAAAGCAGAGCATATCAGCCTGTCAGTACATCTGGCCTATACTGCAACCTGCCAGTGTGTGTGTGTGTGTGTCACATGGTGGAATGCTCATCCACAAGAAATAAATTAAGGCAGAAAAGTATTAGAAAATTGGGAAAAAAATAAGGCAGAAAAGTATTAGAGAGGAGCTAGACCAGAACTCTAGTTTTTGTGTGGAAGAATATTCAGTCGTGTGACAGTCTGAAGTGGTGCAGACTCCCCATGGGTTTATTATCTCAATGAATGCCTCTGAAATCTGTCTATGCAGACTCTCACATGAACAGCTATATCACATGCAGTAGGGGACCCTGGTTGCACATCTGCAGAGCTGAGAGATGTTACTGTTTTGAACTATAACTCTTTAAGAATCTCCCTGCCAGCATGGAGTGATGGCTGGTTACAGTAGAAGTAAATCTACTCTGGGTTTTAGTCTGATCCTCCCATGAGCACGAGTCCCATTACTTTCAATGGGGCTTGAGCATACACGGATTTTGTTTTATGCGGGGGGGGGAACGGATCCCCCGCATAAAACAAGGCCACATTGTACCTAACTATTACATCACTGTTAAAAATGAAGAGCTTTTCAGGAAAAATAAAAAGAAGTACTCAGCCCTTCAAATAAAATATACAGAAATTCAGACTTTTAAGAGCTAATTCCCTAACCCAATACTTTTCTGTTGATCATTCTGACTGGGGATTATTGATTTTGTAGACCAAGATAAGTAGGGATGTAGCTGGGTTGTGGAAACCCTATCTATGTATTCACACTCTGCTGTCCAGATGAGCAGTCAGTTATTTTTTGCTTTCCCAGCAGTTGATTTTTTTTTAAAATCTCAGTTGCTTTCTATCCCATATATGACAATCTTACAAAACAAAACAAAACAAAACAAAACAAAACAAAAAAGAAGTATGAAATGCTCACCCATCCTTACTTGGGAATACTGTTCAGAAGTAATTGGAAGACAGAAAACCATTCCAGTGCCTTGTAATTCTTCCCATCAAGCTGTTGGGTGTGTTGTTGAGCTGTAAGACTTCCTTACAGTCTTTTGTACTTGCAACAAAGTCGTCATGAACTTTTATTTGTAGGAAAAAGAAATAAAAGTAACATCCCCACACACTATTTTTAAAAACACTGTTTTGAGATTTTACAATGAGATTAGGCAGACAGAGGTATTTACAGCAATATCCCCTAACCTAACTCATTATATTCATAAAGATCTTCTCTTGGCACAAGTTCACTCCATGAATCTGAGCAAGTAGACCTAGTTTTTGAATCTTATGCTACAACTCCTTTCACACAGCCTCAAAGGTTCTACAAGATCTGTTTTCATACTGTATTTCTAGGTGTTAATTGTCACATTTCTGCCCAAGCTTTCTCTGAAGTGTGCAGAGTGGTATATAGATTCTTTAAACCCACAGGGATTATCTATTTGTGATACAGGGTGCTCTCTCTTCCACCAAAAAAAAGTGTTATCAGGTAGCAGCATGCAGTAGACAGCTTTCAGAAATGACTGGTGACAGCTGCCAGAGCACCACTTGGGAAGAACCTGTGCAGTAGCCTTAAAGATGCCAGGAAGATCCTTAGGAGAAGCTCTTCTTTTCATCTTACCACTTTATCAAGTATGAATAGTAGCCTTTTCAGTGACTGCCCCATGATCCATCTCTTCTTTCTCTCTCTGACAAGCACACATCTTCTTACATCCACATCCCTACTCACTTGGAAGAGACTATAGTTTGCCATGGGAAGGCTAGGAAGGGCATAGATTGTATGCGGAGAAGAAAAGAAAAAGGCTCAGGGGAACGAAGGGAAAAAAAGGAAAGAAAACATTGATCGAGTGGAGAGGGAAGTAGGAACAGGAGAAGGAAAGGCCTTCTGGACACATGAGCCCTTATCAGACGATGGGTTTTGCAGCTCCAATCTAGAGTCACTCTTGGTCCAACCATCCGAATTCACGTTAAAACGTGATGTATTATCACACATGATTGCTTTCTATGGGGAGCAGTTCCAAGCCAGATCCAAAGTCAATCCAAAGTGACTCCTGATGTAGATGAATTTGGTAACAAGCAAATTCACAAAAATTGTTTCCAAGCTCACTTCGATTTCAATCCAAATTGCTCTGGTGTGGATGATCACCCCTATCTCGCCCCCCTTGGCCCCCTGCGTCCTGCTCCTGCATCCCCCTCCTCCTCATTCACCCCGATCTCGCCCCCAGTGACCCCCTGCATCCTGCTCCTGCATCCTCCTCCTCCTCATTCACCCCAGTCTCGGCCCCAGTGACCACCTGCGTCCTGCTCCTGCATCCTCCTCCTCCTCATTCACCCCAATCTTGCCCCCAGTGACCCCCTGCATCTTGCTCCTACATCCTCCTCCTCCTCCTGCACCCCTATCTCACCCCCAATGACCCCCTGCATCCTGCTCTTGCATCCTCTTCCTCCTCCTGCACCCCGATCTCGCCCCCAGTGACCCCCTGCACCCTGGTGCTAAGGAGGGGCCAACAGGAGGTAGCAGGGAAGGATGCCAGCGTTCAGAGCCCCACTGAGCGTGCGCAAGGGTGCCAGTTCAAATCATTGAATCCGTCTGGTGTTGTACTTTATTTTGCAATTGCTCTGCTTTGCCTCAGTAATGAGCATGATTTCGTCCTTCACGTGTGATAATTAATCACGTGAATTGCCTTGGATTTGAAGTGACTCTGCTTCCCCCTAATTTCAGAAAGGCTCTGGATTGGTGTTCCAGGTTCATGTGTGATAAGGGCCATAGTCAAAATGGGAAGGGAAGTCACACAAAGCAAGGCGTTTTGACTGGATTGACTTGTGTAATGGAGTGGCAGTGTAATAAGATGATGGCGTCTGATATATTGCCACTAAGGCAAAGCCATGCAACTTCCCTTTGCCCTCTGGAATTTTTTACTCTTGGAGTGTTTGATCTTCCCAATGTCATGTCATAAATAGCTCTCTTCTGATTAAGGACAATGTGGCATGTGGACAGAAATGGAGTTGCTGCTGCTGCTGCTACTGGAAGATATACAAATATTCTACCCAGATGTATATTCAGGATTAGTTTCAGAATCCTTTGGATTTTGGTCAAGATTTTCAGAATAGTGTAAACGTTTGGGAAAATAACTTTTTTTTACTGTAACTCCCAGAATGCCACAATGTGCATGAGAAAATATTTCAATCAAAGCCTATTTCAAGTCATAGGACTGTGATCTTTGCAGATTATTACAAACAGTTTTGTGGAAGTTTAGCCTGAGATATCTTATAACAGGAGTGGAAATTGTGTATACAGCCTTCCTTGTGTTTTTGGCTTGTAGTTCCCAGAACTCCTCACCACTGACTACGCTAGCTAGGGCTGCTTGGAGCTGCAGATCAACAACACCTGGAGGGCTAGACAATTTCCCCCCAAATAATTTTAAAATTAATAAAGAGCTGTAAGGCAAGTAAGAGGGATACAGTGGCTTAGTGAAGATGCCAGTTCTGATGATTGTAAGATCAGAAAGTTGGCAGTTCAAGGCTTGAGTGCTGCATGATGGGATGAACTCCTGTCACTAGTCCCAGCTTCTGCCAGCTGAGCAGTTCAAAAGCATGCAAATGCAAGTTAGATAAATAGGTACTACATTGGTGCGAAGGCTAAAGCATTTGGTGCAGTCATGCTGGCCAAATGACCACTGGAGTTGTCTTTGGTCAACGCTGACTCTTTGGTTTAGTAATGGAGATGAGCACCACCCCCTACAGTTGGTTACGACTAGACATTCACGTTAAGGGACTACCTTTACCTTTTACCTTTTCTGTCACTTTCATAAATCCAGTGAAGAATATGGAATGGCCCAAAAACCATTTCCAGCTTCATATTTTATTTCTTCCAGCCAGGCTGTTGGGTGTGCTGTTGAGCTAGCAGAGGCTCTATGCTGTAACATAATAACCATGAGCTATTCAGCTAGATTTAAATATTAAAATCAAATTTAGAAATAACTTTGGGAACTGTTTAAACAAACAAACAAACAAGTAACCAGTTTTGAATTTAGTTAGATAGGCAGAGGTATTAATCATTTATACAAAGAAACTTAGCCTTTGTGACTGTATTCCTCTTGCAACAAGATTTGACACTGAAAAAAATTGTTCATTCATAAGAGAGGGTGGGAAATGCTATTCATGAAAGTTTATTCAAAAGTAAATCTCATTTAGTTTAATGAGATTTTGCCACATTTATCATTGCAATCTAAAACTACCAAGCATATTAGCCCAGATATTAGATATTTAAAAGATATTTTAGCTGATACACTCAAGATTGAAACTTATCCTTCAAAATACCACTGAAGTCACCAGGAATAGCTGGCTTGAACCATGTGTAGGATGAGATTGATGCATTCTGACTCTTATCCCAGTTTGACCTCTCAGTCCTTTAATGTCCCTCTGCAACCTCACACATGGAACCTTGAGTGCATAGATCACATTTCAGAACCTTTTCCATCTGATAACAAATCTTATGTTTCATTAGCCTCTGCCATACCTTTTCTTCAGAAACACAGTGAAGTGAGGTTTTATGTGTTGTTTTAAATCCTCACTTATGGGGAGGGAAATCCTTTTCCACAATGGCATCATTCCCCTTTCCCAAATTGAGCTGGTAGAGGGAGTCATACAGCATGTGTGTTGTATGCACCCACATTACTTTTGCTCTGGGATCCTCCCCAGGGGAAATCTTTTTTCACAATATTGTTCTTCAGGTTGTGGTGCTCCTTTACAACTACGTGTGGCCTCCATATTGTTTTAGCAAAACAAAAATATCAGTTTAAACCCCCTCCCACCAGTTTTGAAACTGCAAGTAACTTTTTGGTCATTTTCCTGTTCCATTTGGAGGGTCTGCCATGACTCCTTGTTGTTGTGTGCCTTCAAGTTGTTTCTTACGTATCGCAACTCTAAGGATAACCTATTGTGGGGTCTTCTTGGCAAGATTTGTTTTGAAGGGGTTTGCGTTTGTCTCCCTCTGAGGCGGAAAGAGTGTTACTTGCCCAAGGTTACTCAGTGGGTTTCCATGGCGGAGTGGAGATTTGAACCCTGACCTCCAGACAATAGTCCAGTGCTCAAACCAGTACACCACACTGGCTCCTTTGGACTAAGACTCCTAGGATTAAACAAATAGCCCCTGTACCCCCAGGGTTTACCTAGCCCAGACTTATGCCACACATTTTTGCAATTATAGTAAGTGTGAGGTGAATTTGCAGACTACATTCAGACTTAATGCTCTGTATATCAAACCTTATGCTGTCGGTTATAACCTTCACAGGAAAAAAAGGCCTAGATCCAATTAGATCCAATTGGAATACACCCTAGGCAGGGTGATGAGACATCCTCCTTTTCAAGGACATGTCCTATATTTCAATTCTCAGTCCAGGAGCAATCTCAGAATGTTCTCCATTTTGATCAGGACTCAGAAACACAAATTTTTATTTATATGAATGTTATTGGTTTTTGATTTGGAATGTCCTCCATTTTTCTTGAACATCCTCCATTTGGAGGTTTGGACATCTGGTTACCCTGGTTACCCAAGGGTATTAAAAGAACTGGCAAATGTAATCTCAGTACCATTGGCAATAATCTTTGAGAACTCCTGGAGAACAGGAATAATCTTAGCAGATTGGAGGAGGGCAAACATTGCCCTCATCTTCAAAAAGGAAAAAAGAAGAACCCAACAATTATCATCCAGTTAGTTGGGCATTAAGACCAGGAAAAATTCTAGAGCTGATAATTAAACAGAGAGTCTATGAACATCTAGAAAGCAATGCCATTATCACAAAATGTCATCATGGGTTTCTGAGAAACATGTCATGCCAGACTAATGTGATCTCCTTTTTTCATAAAATTACCAGTTTGGTAGACAAAAGGAATGCTGTAGATATAGTATATCTCTATTTCAGTAAGTAGTAGTAAGATTTATTCGGTTGTTGACCAGTATACAAAATAACTTGATAAAATAATAATTGCAAAATACAATTATTAATAATTGTTAAAGACAATTTCAGATACAAATTCAAGGTCATGTTATGCACATATCAGTTTTCATATTTTACATATGATGTAACAAAATTTTGCTACATAGTGAACATTACTTGGTTTCTGATTGTTCCGAAGATAACATAAATAGAAAGTATCAGTATGTCCAGGGTGTTCGTTTAGTAGAGGAGTAATCAGCTGGTGGCAACTGTCCTTGCAGAATTGACAGTACAATAGAACATGTGCTGTAGTTTCAATAACGCCATCATCGCAAGGACAAAGCCGAGTTTAATAAAGTGGGTTTTTTTATATTTTCCTTCTAGCACTGCTGTTGGGAGAGCATTAAATTGAGCTAAAGATAGAGCTCTCCTAAATTTGTTTATTTCAGTAAGACCTTTGACAAGGTTCCCCATGATACTCTTGCAAACAAGCTTGTTAAATGTATGTTAGACAAGGCAACTGTTATATGGATTTGTAATTGGTTGACTGGCTGAACCCAAAGGGTGCTCAGCAATGGCTCCTCTTCATCCTGGAGAGAAGTGACCAGTGCAGTGCCACTGGGTTCTGCCCTGGGCCCAGTGCTATTCAACATCTTTATCAGTGACTCGGATGAGATAGTCCCTCCTGATTCTTCTTCTGCTCATAATCTTCTATCATCCTCGCCTAACAAATTTTCTGTGTTTCCCCCTGCTTCTTTGGATGAACTCGCTACACTTCTGAACTCTTCCAAACCTGCAACTTGCTCTCTTGACCCAATTCCTACTCATCTTCTAACCTCTATAGCTCCTTCTTTTCTGCCCTCACTTCTCCATATCTTCAATCTCTCTCTCTCTCTACAGGATCCTTCCCATTGGACTTCAAACATGCTCTCATTTCCCCAATTCTGAAAAAACCTTCTCTTGACCCCTCCTCTCTGTCTAGCTATCGTCCGATTTCTCTTCTTCCCTTTCTTTCTAAAGTTTTGGAATGGGTTGTTTATTCTCGCTGTCTTGAGTTTCTTGAAGCCAACTCCATTCTTGATCTCTTTCAGTCTGGTTTCCGCCCATGGCATTCTACAGAGACAACTCTCACTAAGATCTCGAATGACCTTTTGCAGGTCAAGGCTAATGGCCTCTACTCTGTTCTCATCCTTCTTGATCTGTCTGCAGCCTTTGACACCGTTGATCACTGTCTTCTAGTTGATATACTTTCTGACCTTGGGTTCTCAGACTCTGTTCTCGACTGGTTTAGATCTTACTTGTCAGGCAGATCTTTTGCAGTAGTCACTGGTTGTCAAACTTCGTCCTCTGTTCCCTTATCTGTTGGAGTTCCCCAGGGCTCTGTTCTGGGTCCCCTTCTGTTTTCTCTCTACACACTGTCCTTAGGTAAACTCATTAGCTCTTTTGGTTTTTCCTACCATCTGTGCATCTGTATGCTGATGACACCCAGTTGTATCTTTCCACCCCCGACCTTTCTCCAAGGCTTGAACAGCAAGTTTCTTGCCTCACAGCTGTCTCGCAGTGGATGTGCCATCGGCGTTTGAAGCTCAACATGTCCAAGACGGAGCTTCTTGTCTTTCTTCCTAAGTCCACCCTTCAACATTCCTTTTCTGTCTCTGTGGACAACATTTCTATTCAACCAGTCCAGCAAGCCCGCAGTCTTGGTTTTATCTTTGATTCTTCTCTGTCGTAGTCCCCATAGGACTATTGCAGCCAAGCATGCTAAAAGGTGTCAACTCTTAAACTACATTGACAGGTTGTCCCACACCCTATTCTATGAATTTCATTTTTTCGCCCTAAGTACCCTTTATACATTTCTCCATTGTGCATTGTTTTGTTAGCTTTGGCAGGTTTCTAGACTATTTCAGGTCTGTGTGTGAATTTTGATCCGTGTCTCGTGGGGTATTAGCTATTCAGAACAAAAAAAAAAAACAAAAAAAAAAAAAAAAAAAAAAAAAAAAAAAAAAAAAAAAAAAATACATTTGGTTTCATCTTACAAAATTTGATAATGGCATATCACTTATTACTCTCATTATAATTATTATTAACACTTTATTTATAAAGCACTGTAAATTTACACAGCGCTTGTACATGCAATTTTTTACATTGGACGGTTTCCCTGCCTTAGGCTTACAATCTAGAACAGACAAGGACACAAAAGGGAGAAGGAGTGGTGGTGGTTGAAGGGGCCTTTCTAGTAGGATAATACCTAATAACATACATTAGCAATCACAGGAACATGATTCAATAAAACAGACAACAAAACGAGCAACAAATACAAGTGACAATTATGCAAATGCCTGGACACGCTCTCCTGCACAAGATGTTCTTCAGCTCCGTTTTGAAGCTGTGGTTAAAGAAAGTGATGACTAAAAATATTGCGGGGGAAGGAAGAAGGTTCAGGATGGTGAGGGGCGGCGATGTGAAAAGGGGCTAATCTGAAGATGGGGCAGAGGAAATCCTGGGCTGTCTGGACAGCAGACCTGACTACCAGAATGGAGGGGCCCTGGTGGGAGGTGAGTGAGAAAAGAAGAGAAGGTATGATAGTCTGATTAAGTAAGAGAGGGCCAGGTCCATGGCAGGCTTTAAACGTTGAGAGTCAGAGCGTTATACTGAATGCGGAAAGGGCGCGAGGAGCAGTTGACTGAAGGGATGCCAACACAGGAGAGATGTGGTCAGAGTGGTGGGTGGAAGTGATAATGCGTGCAGCTGTGAATGCTGGATAGAAAATATTAACAGGACGGAGGTTGAGTAAGAGGATGAAGGCCAGTTCGAGGCAGAATTTTACAGTCAATCGATTTGTTGAGTACCACTATAGGGGCATGGACCCCGATGATCTTGGGCCGTATAGGACGTGTGAACAGATAAGGTTTGGATTTTAGCAATATTGTACAAAAAAGCAGTCTACAAGCTTGGCTGTGTTGTTCATGGATCTGAGATGGATACACGAC
>NC_056523.1:289122128-289127374 GCF_019175285.1 Sceloporus undulatus
TTTGAACCCTAGTCTCCTGGTCATAATCCAATACTGGTCATAATCCAATATTCGAACTATTATACCATGCTGGCTCACAATCTTCTGTATACATGTTTCTAATGTATGCATTTCTACATTCATGTTTCAATTGACTGAAGTGTTTTTTGTGTGTAATTGCCAGATCTACTGTCTCTCTCTTCTAACCATCTCTGTTATTATTATTATTATTATTATTGCGCTTAATCTCTAGGAATCCAAGTGGATTAAAACAGTAAAGCAAAATACATCACTTCCTTAACCAGCTTCAAAACGGAGCTGAAGACCATCCTGTTCAGAGAAGCGTTCCCAAGCATTGCATAATTATCACTTGCTATTTGATGTTCTTTTGTTGTCTGTTTTATTGAATCATTTCCTGTATTGCTATGTATTTTATATGTATTATCCTACTAGAAAGGCCCCTTCCCCACCACCACTCCCTTCTCCTTTTGTGTCGTGTCTTTCTAGATTGTAAGCCTAAGGGCAGGGAACCGTCCAATTAAAAAGATTGCATGTACAGCGCTGTGTAAATTTACAGTGCTTTATAAATAAAGGTTAATAATAATAATAATGAAGTAATAAGGGGCATGCATATCAAATTTGTAGATGAAACCAAATTAGGAGGAGTAGCTAATACCCCAGAGGACAGGATCAAAATTCAACAAGACCTGAATAGTCTAGAAAGCTGGCCCAAAGCTAACAAAACAAATTTCAGCATGGAGAAATGTAAGGTACTTAGGGCGAAAAAATGAAATGCATAGATATAGGGTGGGGGACACCTGGCAATGTATTTAAGAGTTGACCCTTAGCAATCTTGGCTGCAGAGTCACTTGGGGACTATTCTTCCTGTTTTTCACACCAGCAAATAATAGTACCCAAATAAAATAAGTTCAGGATTGCATAAACTTGAGAAGTTGACTCCCACTTGTGGACAGCTCCTGTCAAAAATATCTGCGTTCAGCGTGACATTTAACGGCCTACTGTGTCACCAGCTGCTGCCTGGATTGGACCCAGCACTGTGCTGATTCCAAGATGACTGTTGAACACATGGTAACAACAGTATTTCCTGTTCCACTTTTAAACTGACATGTCATCTATGGGACACATTATGCTTTTGTGAAGCAGGCTGTGGGTTTGTACTTGATCATTGAAATGGCAGCCAAGGATTGATGCTTCCTTGAAGCTGACGTGGATCTTTCTTGGTGTTGTCATCCTACACTCTTGCCAAACTCTGGAATTTTCCAGTATCCACCCTGCCATCCATCCATCCATCCATCCATCCATGTGATACTCTTACTGGAAGAGCCATAGCTAAATGGTAGAAAACCTTAGATGATGGCCATAACTTGGTTTTACAGTATGTGCTGTCCATTTAGAAGGTCTCTGGTTCAGTCTCTGATATTGCCAGTTTAAAAAATGAACAGGGACACCTGCTTTGTAGCCTATGTTATAGAAGGCTGTCCTCTGTATGGAGTGCTGTCTAGCCCATGGCAGAGTAAGGATTCTGAAGTTCCCCATCAGGTGTGACTGCCTTGATGGTAGACTGAGCAGGAACACAGGCCACCCAGTTTCAGTTTTCCCTGTTGTCGTGAGAAGTATTTATTTTTAAAATTTGAGCAATGGTGTCTAACATTACTGTAAATCACCTCATGCCATTTTAATGCAAAATCATGGTTCCCTTTATCCTTTTGGGATATGTGTATGCACTACATTTCCTCTTCTTTTCTTTCCCCCTTTCTTTTCCCTTCCTTCCATCCTTCGTTTGTTTGCCATTTTGTAAGTTCCCGAGAAAACCCAGTGATAGGTGTGTATGTTGTGTGTCTCCACGTAGTTTTAGACTTATGGCAGCCCTAAGGTAACCCTATCACAGAGTTTTCTTGGCAAGTTTCTTCAGACAGGGTTTACCATTGCCATCCTCTGAGAGTGAGAGAGTGTGACTTGCCCAAGGCCACCCAGCGGCGATTCAAACCCTGCTATCTAGAGTCCTAGTCCAGTTTCAAACCACTACACTGTGTTGGCTCAGGTTTGCCTTAGGGTTGCCATAAATTGGAAATGATTTGAAGACGATCAACATCTCACACAAGTGGCTTCACACGTAGATGGTGATGAAAAATACTTTGCTTAAGACTCTGGAGATACAGAGAATTCTAGGCCAAATAGAGAAATAGTCTGATCTAGCAGTTACCTATGTGCATTGCATGTTGAAAATCCCATAATCATTGTACTGCATCTTCAGTTAAGTGTAGGTGGTAGCATTGAGAATAAATGTAGTCTAAAGAGGTGGTGCAGATCAAAAGGAGCTTTTTTCTACCTGCTCCATTGGTCTGATATGACATGAAATGATTGCTGACACCGCCCCCCCCCAATATTTCAATCTGATTCTTTAAAAACAAGAAGGAAAATCAAAAATCTAAATGCTACCTGAATCCCCTTTAGATCTAGTGGCGTTGCCATGGCAATCCCTGGGAAAGATACAATGTAGGTTTTATTGGATCAATTTCTTCTGATGTGTGTGCATCCTATTGAGTTTCACAGAAGGTACACAGGTTGTACTGGCTAACAGTTCATCTGGGAAAGTATAACATTTTCTGGGATGCTGCCACATCCAAAGATGCCATGAAATGTTTGCTTCAAAGTGGACTGCAGAAAAGGTATATTTCTGAATTTAGATAATATGGAATATTGGTGAGCCTAAATTCCCAGGATTCATACAAGGTCTCAGGGGAAAGCATCTGTCATGGCTTTATTAAGGGCCTAACCTTCCAAAACCTCTTAGTACTGAGAATCCAAGATCATAACATATTAGAGCCTTTCCAGGTATTGCTGATGTTTCCCCAAGGAATTTGTAGTCAAGACTTAAAGTATAATGTTCTATATCTAGCATAAGAAAGGAGTTAGTAAATACAAGCATCGTCCTGGGAAGACACCTGGATAGATTTTATATAGGCCTTTAAAACTGGTATTCTGTGCTACTAAATGCAAATTCAGTATTTGCCAAAATAGATTATCCACAGGGGTACACATTTACACCGATTTATGAATCTTTCTGTCATACTCTAATGAACACAGGAAGCTGCTCTGTATTGATAGACTGTAGCTCCATCAAATTTAGTATTGTTTACTGTGATGGATATATTAAAAAAAAATTGTAAACCACAAAGCACAAAATCTTGGGCAGATGTTGTGCTACATGCCCTTTTTCAATTCTCTTGAGAAATTGTTCTTTTAATATTAGTTCAAATTTTTAGCACTGCTAAAGCAAACACTATCCAAAGGGCTGTGCTGTCCAATTCTGCCCTCCAAACAAAGAACCATAATAAGAGAGAGCAGCAGGGGGCTTGAAAATGCCCAACAAGAATATCTGAACAGCAGACTGAACAGGCCCACAGTCTTCCCCGCTATAACATACCCTCCAGCACTTCACAGATGAAAACGGGCACGTATATGATCAAGCAATATTAGAGTGTATATCTTCTAACTGGCCTAATTTGGCAGGGACGGTACCAATTATTCTTCTGGAGGCCCACTTTTTCAACTGCATTAAATATGTTCCTGGCACATACATTCCTCCCATCTCCTCCCACTTTCCCCCCTGTTCCTCAGCTTACTTCTGCAAACTGAGTTCACCATGCAAGCGTAGTTTGCACTCAGTTAACTCAGTGGCTGAGGGAGAAGAGAGGCCCTTACCTGTAGTCTCAGCCAAAAGAAAACTGCTGCAGCCTTTCTTACGCTGTGTGTTCTTCCTCATTAATAATTTCTGACATACTTGGACAAAGATGTGGCAATTGTAATTGGTTAAATGTTGAAGGGTACCTAAAGGCACCAGATCCCATCTTATTTTGAAAGCTAAGCTGGGTAAGCCCTGGTTAGTACTTAATACCAGATACTGTAAACTATATTTCAGAGGAAGGAACTGGCAAAAGCACGTCTTGAATATTCCTTGCCAAAAAAGACCCTACGAAATTTGACTTAAGGCGACATTTGACTTGAAGGCAGATACACTAACATTAGAGCGTGGTCATAGTGTCAAATATTATTAAAGAGGAAGAATATACAGTCGGCCCTTCCCTTATGCGCGGGATCCGTTCCAGAGACACACACACACCCTCGCATAAGGGGGAAACTGTGTATGCAATGGGGCGTATGCATGTGGCACAGGCATGCGTGCCATTCATTAAATTGTACTGCAGCTTCAGCATAAGATGAAAGCCATGCAAGGGAAGCTCGTGTATGGTGTGGGCTGACTGCATAAGCTAGGAAAAATTACAGCAGTTTACTTTTGCCTGAGTCTGCTAGCAAAGGCATGATTCTGCCTCCTCCTTTCTTCTCCCCTCTGCTAAGTTAACTGAATACAAACTTATCTTGCACTGCACTGAACTGGAAGATGCTGTGACTTTGAAATTGCCTATCCATGCAAGCCTCCCTGTCTTCCTATGGTTGCTGTCACCATTGCTCCTGCCCCTGCTTCTTGCTCCCTGTTTGAGCAGAGAGAACATATGACTGCTAGCATAATGGCCTGTCGTACTGGTGTAGTTACCAATAAGATTCTGATTCAAATCATTACTTGCATCTGGGCATAAATTAACCCATGCTTGTTTTATGCAAATCTTTATCCACTTTTATCCTTATGTAGGTATACTTATTGTAGTCCCTTTTTCCTTTCTCCATTGATGGCCTACTTCCTCAGATGCACAGGGTCCCATCTGCATGCATCTGTGGTAGTAGGCCTAAGTCTGTGAAAGCTCCTGCTACTGGTTTCTTTTTTTTAGTTAGTCTCAAAGGTACTACAAGATCCTTTTGTGTACAGATGTTCCATAGTAACATGCCTATGTCGCTGAATTAATGTTGTTGTGTTGTGTTTTTAATAGAATCATTTTTTAATCTTTTGTAGTAAGAGTTTTTTTTTTAAAAAAAATCAGTACTTTGTTATAACATTTTGTAAGCCACTCTGAGAGTCAGTGTGGTGCAGTGGTTTGAACACTAGACTAGCACTCTGGAGACCAAGATCTGAATTTTTGTTTGGCCACTGGGTGACCTTGGCAAGTCACATTCTCAGCCTCAGAGGAAGGAGAAGGCAAACCCCTTGGGAACATAGTTTTTTTTGGGGGGGTTTCGGGCTATGTGGCCATGTTCTAGCTCATAGCCCGAAAACCCCACAAAAAACTATGGATGCCGGCCATGAAAGCCTTCAACCCTTCTGAACAAATCATGCAAAACAAACAAACAAA
>NC_056523.1:289127399-289138978 GCF_019175285.1 Sceloporus undulatus
CCACAGAGCCCACAGATCAATGGGTGAGGCTTCTGGCAAAGCAAATTTAGTAGGAAACCCAAGCTCTTTCCAGAGGAACTATGGGATAGGTTTTGCATGAGCAGCATCCCCTCTTCATGTCTCCCAAGACAGCCAGGCAGAATCCCTTCAGAGAGGCCCAGAGATCAATGGGGAGGCTTCTGGCAAACGAATTTAGGAAACCCAAGCTCTTTCCAGAAGAACTATGGGATAGGTTTTGCATGACAGCATCCCCTCTTCGTCTCCCAAGACAGCCAGGGAGAATCCCTTCAGAGAGCCCAGAGATCAATGGGGGAAGCTTATGGCAAAGCGAATTTAGTACGGAACCCAAGCTCTTTCCAGAGGAAAACTATGGGATAGGTTTTGCATGACAGCATCCCCTCTTCATGTCTCCCAAGACAGCCAGGGAGAAATCCCTTCACAGAGCCCCCAGATCAATGGGGGAGGCTTCTGGCAAAGCGAATTTGTAGGAAACCCAAGCTCTTTCCAGAGGAACTATGGGATAGGTTTTGCATGACAGCATCCCCTCTTCATGTCTCCCAAGACAGCCAGGGAGAATCCCTTCAGAGAGCCCAGAGATCAATGGGGGAAGCTTATGGCAAAGCGAATTTAGTAGGAAACCCAAGCTCTTTCCGAGGAACTATGGGATAGGTTTTGCATGACAGCATCCCCTCTTCTGTCTCCCAAGACGCCAGGGAGAATCCCTTCACGAGCCCACAGATCAATGGGGAGGCTCTGGCAAAGCAGGGAGGAGCACTCTTCCCAAAGATTCTCTTTCCAGGGTTGGAGGAGAAGGCAGATTCCGTTTGAGGAAAGAGAGGGAGAAAGGCTCTATCCCCCCCCCCCCATGATCAGAGCCCTTCCCTGTCTGGGCGAGATCAGATGCCTCCTCGCGAGGGCCTTCCCTTCCCTGCCTGGGCGAGATCAGAGCCCAAGCGGGCAGGGAATGCCTCTTTGGAGGAGCCTTTCCTTCCTGCTCTCCTCCGTTAGAAATGGGCTCTCCCACACAGAGGGGAGGTTGCAATCCACCGGGAGAAAGCCTTGTAGTCCTTTGCAGATGCAGGCGCTTAAAGCGCTGAAGAGATTAAGTGCCTGTAAACCATTAAAATAAAAAATAAAATAATCCTTCTTCTTATTGAAAGATCACAGCGAACAAAGGGGTGAGGGAAGAAAAAATGGCGACAGCCACGACGGATGGGGACAGAAAGGGCAACTCCCCCAAGGACAGCCCCACCGCAGTCCGCTCCTCCCATCCATCCAACCCGATTCAAAGGCTGTCGTTCCTATTTAAATACTCCGGTTCCTAACTCGAATCAATGGAAAAACGTAGGTTGGACCCTAGTGTTTTTAACACGTGTTAAATGAGGAAATTCGATTTAAATTTTTATCCCGCTCTACGATTTGATTTGTAGTGGGGACGATTGCGGTTGCTCTAGAACCGTTCTAGGTTTAAATCGGATCCTAATATGAACGCCACTCCTTGGATTCGATTCAGAACGCGGGGTTTCCCCTAGTGGGAACATCCCCTTGGCTTGCCTTTAGGGAAAACAGCTGTAATGCTAGAATGAATGTTGATGGGGAGAAGATCAGAAAAAAAGCTTGTGGCAAAGCATATACTGAAAGGTACAGTATGAATGAATAATAAATGAAGTTGGGATATTTAAGATCATCCATCTTAGATTATTTTTCTGAAAATTGCTCAAACACTGAGGTTTGCTATGTTCCACACAGGTAAGGTTCCTGGGCTGTACCATTTCAGTTGTTTACAGAATTTTCCACTTTGGGGTGAACAATACATATAAGGTGGACTGTGAAGCTGAAGGCTAGACTAGAATGTTTCTCTTGTTTACCTCACTCTTCATATCCAGGGAATATGTATATGAGAAAGTTTTGGAGCCACCATTTGAAATCTGCAGTTGTAAAACTTAGGAAATACTTTATATATGATCAGCACTTTGTCTAGACCAGTCTTTCCAAATCTTATGCCCCTGAAAGATGCTGGACTACAAATATCACCATCCCAGCCTTAGAGTTATAGTCTCAACATGTAGTGGGCACCAGGGTTGAATAAGGCTGGAGAGCCTTTCAAGGAAAATTATCAGTGATTCAAGATGCTATTGTGACTTTAGTCTGCTAATTGCTGGGAAAACTATTTCCCCCTGATGGATATTTGGAGTTAGAAAAGCAGGGTAATCCTAACATCCAGGGGTGGGAGGAAGGTTGTCATGCTATTAACAATAGAAGAAAAGAAAAACTAAGTTCAAAGTACTATGGACCAAATAAGGATGATCAGTGGAAATCTGAGACAAAATTTTATGGGTGCATGTCTTTGAAAAAGAAACACCATGGAAGCTACTGCTTATAAATCAAGGAGAGATCAAGAGGACTCTGCAACTTCAGATGAGCATGGAATGTGCATGCATTATCCAAGTGAAATGCAATGTAAAAGTTACACAAAATGGCATTTGCTTGGGGTTTGAATTTACACCTTCCTTGATACCTGGGTGTTTGGCTTTTGGGTGACAGATCTGAATTTTACTGGATTCCTCACGAAATCTTCCTAACTGAATTCCCCCTGCTGTTCATATTTCCATGGAACCCACTGTGAATCAATAAATCAGTCAATCACTTTATTTAAATCTCATCTTTTACCCGAGATAGGGATTCAGGGTAGCTTACAGATTTATTTTTAAAAATGCCAGCTAGCTAGCTATGTTAATTAAGGTTGGTGGAACTGTAGGCCAAAAATATCTGAAAGGCCATAATTCCCACCCCAATAAAATAGTGAAAGACTTACACACAAGACGGTTGTTTTAGCATTGTTTGTACATTCATGCCCTACCTATTTTGCGAAATGTGTATGGGTTAATTATATTTATTTAATTAAGAAACTCTCATCTGATTCCAACAGCTTCTCTCCAGAAGAGGAAATAGGTAGTTTCCTAGATGGAATTGTGCTGCAATGTTGGCTACCATGGCTATGAAAGATCAAATTGTTGCATCTATGGATCTAATTCTGGTGAAAACAAAATGTATATTCAATATAATTATACAGGTTGTGTCTTCCTTATCTGAAATGCTTGGGACCAAAAATTTTTGGGTTTCATTTATTTTTTCAGATTTTATTATTTTATTTTATTTATATGCTGTCTTTCTCCCAACTTGGACCAAGGCAATTCACAAACATGCTTAAAAACAAGAACAGCAACAACCATAACAACAACGATGCAGTTCAACTTAAAAACACAATTAAAACATCATATTAAAGTCAACAAATGTAAAATCCTTAAAATACAAAGTTAAAAATATAATACCATTAAAAAATATCAAAGCAAACACCCAAAAAGAAGCCTCCCTGGGCACAACTACTATTAAAAGCCTGCATAAAAAAGTTTATGTACAATGAACCATCAGAAGGAAAGTGTATCTCAACTACCATGTGAACAAATTTGGATTTTGGAATTCTTGATAAACACACATTCAACCTGTATTAAATTGCCAGATTTTGGAGGATTGACTATAGTAAAATGACAATGTTACCTACATTTTAAAAACATGTCCCATGACTATTATTTATTTATTTTATATCACATCTATCTCCTAGCACAAGTGTAAGGTGGCTGTTGATGTTTGTGTACGTTCAAGTTGTTTCTGACTTATGCTAACCTTAGGTAGGCTTGCCATATCCCGCCTGGGGGGGACTTTCCCAGTTTGGGGTGGGGCCACAGGTCCGCCCTGGTTTGGCCCCTCCCCCGGGCTCCCCCCCCAGCAAGGCCCTGGAGGCAGCTCCAGCCCTCCCATGGCTGTATGCCACCCTCCCCGCCTCCCTACCTGGCTTAGCCTAGAGAGCAGGTCTTCAAAATCTGCCACTCAGAGCTATTGCCAGCCCACTTGGTATATATACCCTGCAAGAGGCATTACTTTCTAGATACAGTGAGCAAAGAAAAAAGGCCATCAATGGTTCTGTTTCACTGGGAGTCTAATGCCTCCTCTTTCAATGTCTAGCACTCAGTATTGTTGTAATTCTTGATCACAGGATCATTTTTGAGGCCCTAAACGCCTTTACTTGTAATATGCAAATTTCTCCCGAAGCTGACCAATGGGAAAGAAGCAGTCAGCCCTCCATTTAGGTTGGTTTCAATGACTTGGAAGGAAGAGATTTTGCCTTGCAAGTTGCTGGTAAATAATAGAAAGCTTTGGGGTTGCAAAGGCTGCAGAAATAGTTTGACCCCCCCCCTTAAACATCCATGGCTGCTGCTATGGGATTCTGGGAATTGTAGTTTCTTGTGGCACCAGAGCTCTTTTGACAAAAGGAGACTGTGAGGCGTTGCCTGGCTGGGGCAGAGCCTCTTGCCAGCAGTGAGAAGGCTGCGATGATGAGGAAAAGCAGGGGCTCCTCTGGTGGTCCTGGCCACTTCCCTGGCTCCCTCCCTCCTCCTCCTCCTCCTCCTCTCCTCCTCCTCTCAGAGCTCATTCACACTTCCTGGCTTTTCTCCCCCCCCCCCTTCTGCAGTTTGGACCCCTTTAACGCCAAAGCTCAATGCTCTGAAATGCTGGTGTCTGTGAGGCATTTGGCCTTCTCTGTCAGAGAGCTCTGGTGCCACAATAAACTACAATTCCCAGGATTCCATAGCACTGAGCCCTGGCAGTCCAAGCAGTGTGTTTTGGACACAGAGATCCTCCAAATGAATCCAGTCCTAGCTTTTATTCTCTCACACCACATGCAGGAATAATAACCCACTTTAACTCAGTGCTAGGGAATCCGGGAATGCTAGGTGTTGGGAGACATTGAGACTTCTCTGTCAGTGATGGCTCTGAGGCCACCATAGACTACATTCCCAGCATTCCCAGCACTAACCCAAGACAGTTAAGTCACTCTCATACTGGATTATTTCCTCAGTGTGGATGCAGCTTTGGTGAGGAACTCTGGGCATTTCAGTCCAGCATTGTTATTTTGCAGTGCATTTTGGATTAGAGACAAGGTGACCAGGCATCCTCCTCCTTTTAGGACATGTCCTCTTCTGTCACATTTCAAAATGTCCTCCATTTGGATCATGGCTAAGAAGCATGGATTTATAATTACATGGGTGTTTTTAGCTTTTATTTTGGCCATGTCCTACATTTTTGCTTGGGTGCCCTACATTTTGGGGTGAGGGCATTGGTCACCTTGGTCAGAGAGCTTTCCAGGGGTTAACTGCCATTCTGCTGTGGTGCTGGAACAAACCACCATTCCCAAGATTCCATGCATTCAGCCAAGACAGTTAAAGTGGTCTCAAACCAGATTATTTCTCCAGTGTAGATGCAGCCCAAGCCTTTTGCCTCTCTTATGCCTGAGATTTCAAAGCCCAGCCTTGGCACCACAACAAGCTACAAATCCCAGGATTCCATAGGATGGAGTGATGAGAGTGAAAGCAGTGTGGCAGCAGCCTAAGTGTGCTTAATGCAGTTCTTAAGATGGTGCACCTCTTGCCACAGAGTCTCACAAGACTTTTTTGTTTAAACAACTTGTACCCATTACTCCATTTCATGTCCTTTATTTAGTGGGGTGGAATACACACAAAACAAGTCAAAATGAGGAAAACCAAGTCCCTTGACCAAAGGGTTGGTTGTGGAATAAGCCTCTGAAATATGCAAGAGGCAATGTTAAAATAAAGCCATGTTCCATGCTCAAATGTGCTGTTTGGAATGGGAGAGGGGAGTGGCCAGAAAGGAAGTACCTTTCCGTGATTGTCTAGAATAATGTCCAAATGTCCTCCATTTTGATCATGCCTAAGAAATGCATTTATATTAACATTTCTTAAAAAAGCCTCAATTTTTTGTGGTCCTCCACTTTTATAAAATGTGTCCTACATTTGAAAATGTTGTCCTGCATTTGTCCTACATTTGTCCCGGTTTGGAGGTCCTCACTTTGGCAACCCTACCTTAGGGCACACTATCACAAAGGTGTTTTTTGTTTGTTTGTTGTTTGTTTGCATGATTTGTTCAGAAGGGTTGAAGGCTTTCATGCCGGCATCCATGTTTTTTGTGGGGTTTTCGGGCTATGTAGAGCCATGCAGCCATAGCCCGAAAACCCCCAAAAAAACTATGGATGCCGGCCATGAAAGCCTTAAACCCTTCTGAACAAATCATGCAAAACAAAACAAACAAACAAAACAAACAAACAAACACCTTTGGATAGTGTGCCCTAAGTTAGGGTTGGCCATAAGTGATGACCTCCAAACGGGACACTGTAGGACAAATGCAGGACAACATTTTTCCAAGTAGGACCACATTTTATAACAAATGGAGGACACACAAAAAAATTGAGGCTTTTTTAAGAAAAATGTTAATATAAATGCATGTTTCTTAGGAATGATAAAATGGAGGGACATTTGACATTATTTCATAGACAGATCACGGAAAATGACTTCCCTCTTGCATCCCCTCTCCCCATTCCAAACAGCACATTTGAGTCATTGAACATGGCTTATTTTAACATTGCCTCTTGCATATTTCAGAGTCTTATTCCACAACCAAACACCCTTTGGTAAGGGACTTTGTTTTCCTTCATTTTGACTTGTTTTGTTGGTGTATTCCACCCCACTAAATAAAGGAGACATGAATGGAAGTTAATTGGGTTACAAGTTGTTAACAAAAAAAGTCTTGTGAGACTCTTGTAGGCACGAGGTGCCCCAATCTAAGAACTGCATAAGCAACTTAGGCTGCTGCCACACTGCTTTCACTCTCCTCACTCCATCCTATGGAAATCCTGGGATTGTAGCTTGTTTGGTGCCAATGCTGGTTTTGAAAATCTCAGGACATAAGCGAGGCAAAAAGTGCTTGGGCTGCCTATACACTGGAGAAATCCTCTGGTTTGAACACTTTACTGCTTGCCCTGAATGCTATGGAATTCTGGAAATGTGTGGTTTGTTCCAGGCACCACGCAGAATGGCCAGTTAACCTGGGAAAGCTCTCTGACCAAGGTGACCAATGCCCTCACCCCAAATGTAGGGCACAAGGCAAAAATCTGTAGACCTGGCCAAAAATAAAAGCTAAAAACCACCCATGTAATTATAACTCCCTGCTCTTCGCCATGATCCAAATGGAGTACATTTGAAATGTGGACAGAAGCGGACATGTCCTGGAAAAGGCGAGGATGACTGGTCACCTTGTCTCTAATCCAAAATGCACTGCCGACAATAAAACATGCTGGACTGAAATGCCCAGCGTCCTACCAAAGCTGGCATCCACACTGAGGAAATACCAGTATGAGAGTGACTTAACTGTCTTGGGTTAGTGCGGGGAATGCTGGAAATTGTAGTCTATTGTGGCCTCAGAGGCCATCACTGAAGAGAAAGAAGTCTCCAATGTCTCCAAACATAGCATTCCCAGTATTCCCTAGCACTGAGTTAAAGTGGGTTATTCTTCCTGCAGTGTGTTGAGAGGATATTAAAAAGCTAGGTACTGGATTCATTTGAGGATCTCTGTGTCCAAAACCACACTGCTTGGAATGCCAGGGCTCAGTCTATGGAATCCTTGGAATTTGTAGTTTATGTGGCCACCAGAGCTCTCTGGCAGAGAAGGCCAAATGCCTCACGACACCAGCATTTCAGAGCATTGAGCTTTGGCAGTTTAAAGGGGTCTCAACTGCAGAAGGTGGGGGGGGAGCGAAAAGCCAGGAAGTGTGATGAAATGAGCTTGAGAGGAGGATGAGAAGGAGGATGCGGAGGAGGCGGGAGGGAGCCAAGGGAAGTGGCCAGGGACCACCAGAGAGCCTGCTTTTCCTCATTCATCGCAGCCTTCTCACTGCTGGCAATAGGTATGCCCCCAGGCCAGGGCAACGCCTCATTCAGTCTTTTTTGTCAAAAGAAAAGAGCTCTGGTGCCACAAGACCACCCCCCCCCCCTCCCCACCCCTCCCCCCCCCCCCCCCCCCCAATTCCCAGGACTCCATCGCATGCGGCCATGGATGTTTAAGGGGGTGGGTTCAAACTATTTGCAGCCTTTTGCAACCCCAAAGCTTTCTATTATTTCCCAGCAACTTGCAGGCAAAATCTTTCCTTCCACGTCATTGAAAACAACCTAAAGGAGGGCTGACTGCTTCTTTCCCATTGTCAGCTTCGGGAGAACTTTGCATATACAAGTAAAGGCCGTTTAGGGCCTCAACAATGATCCTGTGATCCAGCTTACCAACAATACTGATGCTAGACATTGAATGAAAAGAGGAGGCATTTAGAACTCCCCAGTGATGAAACAGGGACCCATTGATGGCCTTTTTTCTTTGCTCACTGTAATCTAGAAAGTAATGCCTCTTGCAGGGTATATATTACCAAGTGCGGCTGGCAATAGCTTGAGTGGCAGATGTTTTGAGAACTGCTCTTAGGTAAGCCCAGGTAGGGAGTCGGGGAGGGTGGCATCAGCCATGGGTGAGGGCTGGCGCTGCCTCCAGGCCTCTTGCTGGGGGGGGGAGGTCCCGGGGAGGGGCCAACCAAACCCAGGCGGACCATGTGCCCCCCCCCAAAACTGGGAAAAGTCGCCACCAGGCGGGATATATGAAGGCCTACCTAAGGTTAGCATAAGTCAGAACACAAACTTGAACGTACACACAACAACATCAACATTTACACTTGTGCTAGGAGATAGATGTGATATAAAATAAATAAATAATAGTCATTGGGACATGTTTTTAAAATGTAGGTAACATTGTCATTTTACTATAGGCAATCCTCCAAAATCTGGCAATTTAATACAGGTTGAATGTGTGTTATCAAGAATTCCAAAATCCAAATTTGTTCACATGGGTAGTTGAGATACACCTTTCCTTCTGATGGTTCATTGTACATAAACTTTTTTATGCAGGCTTTTAATATGTAGTTGTGCCCAGGGAGGCTTCTTTTTGGGTGTTTGCTTTGATATTTTTTAATGGTATTATATTTTTAACTTTGTATTTTTAAGGATTTTACATTTTTGACTTTAATATGATGTTTTAATTGTGTTTTTAAGTTGAACTGCATCGTTGTTGTTATTGTTGTTGCTGTTCTTGTTTTTAAGCATGTTTTGTGAATTGCCTTGGGTCCAAGTTGGGAGAAAGACAGCATATAAATAAAATAAAATAATAAAATCTGAAAAAATAAATGAAACCCAAAAATTTTTGGTCCCAAGCATTTCAGATAAGGAAGACACAACCTGTATATATATATTGAATATACATTTTGTTTCACCAGAATTAGATCTCATAGATGCAACAATTTGATCTTTTCATAGCCATGTGAGCCAACATTGCAGCTACAATTCCATCTAGGAAACTACCTATTTCCTCTTCTGGAAAGAAGCTGTTGGAATCAGATGAGAGTTTCTTAATTAAAATTAAATATAATTAAACCCATACACATTTCGCAAAATAGGTAGGGCATGAATGTACTAAACAATGCTAAAACAACCGTCTTGTGTAAGTCTTTCACTATTTTATATTGGGGTGGGAAATTATGGCCTTTCAGATATTTTTGGCCTACAGTTCCCACCAACCTTAATTAACATAGCTAGCTAGCTGGCATTTTTAAAAAATAAATCTGTAAGCTACCCTGAATCCCTATCTCGGGTAAAAGATGAGATTTAAATAAAGTGATTGACTGATTGATTGATTCACAGGTGGTTCCATGGAAAATATGAACAGCAGGGTGAATTCAGTTAGTGAAGATTTCGTGAGGAATCCAGTAATGAATTCAGATCTGTCACCCAAAAGCCAAACACCCAGGTATCAAGGTAAGGTGTAAATTCAAACCCCAAGCAAATGCCATTTTGTGTAACTGTTACATTGCATTTCACTTGGATAATGCATGCACATTCCATGCTCATCTGAAGTTGCAGAGTCTCTTGATCTCTCTTGATTTATAAGCAGTAGCTTCCATGGTGTTCTTTTTCAAAGACATGCACCCATAAAATTTTGTCTCAGATTTCCACTGATCAATCCTTATTTGTCCATAGTACTTTGAACTTAGTTTTTCTTTTCTTCTATTGTTAATAGCATGACAACCTTCCTCCCCACCCCTGGATGTTAGGATTACCCTGCTTTTTTTCTAACTCCAAATATCCATCAGGGGGAAATAGTTTTCCCAGCAATTAGCAGACTAAAGTCACAATAGCATCTTGAATCACTGTATAATTTTCCTTGAAAGGCTCTCCAGCCTTATTCAACCCTGGTGCCCACTACATGGTTGAGACTATAACTCTAAGGCTGGGGATGGTGATATTTGTAGTCCAGCATCTTTCAGGGGCATAAGATTTGGAAAGACTGGTCTAGACAAAGTGCTGATCATACTATAAAGTATTTCCTAAGTTTTACAACTGCAGATTTCAAATGGTGGCTCCAAAACTTTCTCATATACATATTCCCTGGATATGGAAGAGTGAGGTACCAAAGAGAAACATTCTAGTCTAGCCTTCAGCTTCACAGTCCACCTTATATGTATTGTTCACCCCAAAGTGGAAAAATTCTGTAAACATAATCTGAAATGGTACAGCCCAGGAACCCTTACTCTGTGTGGAACATAGCAAACCTCAGTGTTTGAGCAATTTTCAGAAAAATAATCTAAGATGGATGATTCTTAAATATCCCAATCTTCATTTATTATTCATTCATACTGTACCTTTCAGTATATGCTTTGCACAAGCTTTTTTCTGATCTTCTCCCCATCAACATTCATTCTAGCATTACAGCTGTTTTCCCTAAAGGCAAGCCAAGGGGATGTTCCCACTAGGGGAAACCCCACGTTCTGAATCGAATCTAAGGAGTGGCGTTCATATTAGGATCCGATTTAAACCTAGAACGGTTCTAGAGCAACCCGCAATCGTCCCCACTACAAATCGAATCGTAGAGCGGGATAAAAATTTAAATCGAATTTTCCTCATTTAACACGTGTTAAAAAAACACTAGGGTCCAACCTACGTTTTTCCATTGATTCGAGTTAGGAACCGGAGTATTTAAATAGGAACGACAGCCTTTGAATCGGGTTGGATGGATGGGAGGAGCAGACTGCGGTGGGGGCTGCCCTTGGGGGAGTTGCCCTTTCTGTCCCCATCCGTCGTGGCTGTCGCCATTTTTTCTTCCCTCACCCCTTTGTTCGCTGTGATCTTTCAATAAGAGATAAGGATTATTTTTATTTTTTATTTTAATGGTTTACAGGCACTTAATCTCTTCAGCGCTTTAAGCGCCTGCATCTGCAAAGGACTACAAGGCTTCTCCCGGTGGATTGCAACCTCCCCTCTGTGTGGGGAGAGCCCATTTCTAACGGAGGAGAGGCAGGAAGGAAAGGCTCCTCTCAAAGAGGCATTCCCTGCCCGCTTGGGCTCTGATCTCGCCCAGGCAGGGAAGGGAAGGCTCCTCGCGAGGAGGCATCTGATCTCGCCCAGACAGGGAAGGGCTCTGATCAATGGGGGGGGGGATAGAGCCTTTCTCCCTCTCTTTCTCAAACGGAATCTGCCTTCTCCTCCAACCCTGGAAAGAGAATCTTTGGGAAGAGTGCTCCCTCCCTGCTTTGCCAGAAGCCTCCCCCATTGATCTGTGGGCTCTGTGAAGGGATTCTC
>NC_056523.1:289138988-289263872 GCF_019175285.1 Sceloporus undulatus
CCTGGCTGTCTTGGGAGACATGAAGAGGGGATGCTGTCATGCAAAACCTATCCCATAGTTCCTCTGGAAAGAGCTTGGGTTTCCTACTAAATTCGCTTTGCCATAAGCTTCCCCCATTGATCTCTGGGCTCTCTGAAGGGATTCTCCCTGGCTGTCTTGGGAGACATGAAGAGGGGATGCTGTCATGCAAAACCTATCCCATAGTTCTTCTGGAAAGAGCTTGGGTTTCCTAAATTCGCTTTGCCAGAAGCCTCCCCCATTGATCTCTGGGCTCTCTGAAGGGATTCTGCCTGGCTGTCTTGGGAGACATGAAGAGGGGATGCTGTCATGCAAAACCTATCCCATAGTTCCTCTGGAAAGAGCTTGGGTTTCCTACTAAATTCGGAGGGAAAATGTATATAAAGCTGACAGCGCTTATGACGTTTGATCGTTTAAGCGCCTTGATTGGTTCATTTAAAAAAAAAACCGCCAAAAATACATCATTTCACAAACGGTCAATGAAATGGAAACGCTGACGAAAGTTAAATCGCTTCCAAATAATCCGGGTTAACGTTACGTCATTCTGACGTACTATTGATTGACAGCTCCAAATAAGGTATGGAAGAGAAGAATCGCTTTATTTAAACACCGATTTCATGCCAAGTAGGAACGCTTGCAGGTAAAAACTTCGATTTAAATAACCAGATGGGAACGAAGAATAACGTGTTTCGAAACGCGAGATAACACCAGGGTTATTTTGAATCGGTTTTATTAAAAACGTTGTATTTTAAATCGTTTCAAATATTAAGTGGGAACACCCCCCAAGACTGCCTCCAATAACAGCATATTGGTTACTTGATCTGGGTCTCCTAGCACTGAGATGTGTTAGTGATATAATCTGCTCCTGTTTCTGTGGTCTGTTGTTGCAATTCATGTCACTGCTTTGTTTTGAAAGTAGATATTTGCATTTTGCTGTGCACGGCTTTGTGCAGTAATAGTACAATCCAGTCAATGCCAAGCACTTGGAAGTCTGGTTGACTTCAGGGGAAAAGGTTTAGATCCACTTTAGTTTACTGATTCACCAAAAGGAACAACTGTAAAGGTTCATGCTTATGCTTTGTTGTTGTTATTTGCCATCCAGTCAGCATTGAGTTAAGGCAACTTTATGAATGGGAGACTTGTAAGAGCCCCATCACTGACCACTCAGGTTCGTTTATGCCCCATATAAATCCAAATATTTCCTAATTTTGGAAATTAAATTACTTCCCAGGTGTATACAAACAGAAGACAGTAGTTCTCAGCTTTAGAGGTGGTGGTAGCAGATGTAGTGGTGGTAGGGGAGAAGAAGAGGAAGGGGTAGATGAGTAGCTTGACTTTGGATTTCACTTCTTGGGGCTTCCCTACCCAATAAGTATGTATGTAGTTCAAAGTACTATTCAGATTACTGGATACATTAACTTGTACAGGTGCATTACTTTTCTTATACACAGATTCCTTCTCTGGTTTGCTGGAGAAGAAGCTAAGCAGTTAGAGCTGCACCTCTGTTAGGATAACATGAAGCAAATCTTTCTGATTTATTTGGCTGCTTCTGCTGCAGTTGGAAGCATTTAGACAGCCCACATTATGGTTCCTGAGTTGTGCCACTGAATTTGGTACAGAATTGATGCACAGTACAGTAGGTGTACAATGAGTGTTAGTACGGAACCATAAGAAGAGTGGGCATTTACACTATCTAGAAGTCCCATGGTATTTGAATAGTAGAAAGCAATTGTTCCCTTTCCATGTCAATAAAGATATTTGGCAGGAGTCATTGGGTGCACTTACAGCATGATTTACCCAATCAGTTCTGTATTAGATGGCCTTTACTAAAGACAAAACAGAAGCCTTTGGTGCCATGGTAGTAGGGAGGAAGAAGTTGGCTGTCTTGGAAGCACATGTCTAATAAGGCATGTTTTGCCAGCAAGAGGAGCTTGCTGTATAGTGTTTGAAATGGGACCAGGACTTGTATCAATTTGAAGGGCTTATTTCTGAAGGTTCCCACTAGAAAAGGATTAGGTGGGGAACAGCACATATATGATAAACACCTACTTTGTCACTTGCTTGGCACTAATTGCATTAATTTTTAGGTACCAGTCTTTTTTTTTTAATGATTAGTTATTTTAATGGTTTGCAGTTTAAGTCTAGGAAACTTCTTGTGTTTTGAATAGTGGAACTGAAGTTTTCACTCAGTTGTTTGTTTATTAAATTACTTGGTTTTCCATTTTATATAATTAGGTTATTTGTTTACTGAGTTATTTGACTTTTCATTTTAATATTTTTCTTTTAATTTGCATTATAAACTTCTTGGGGAAAATATTATGAAGGATGATGTATAAATGTCTGCCTTAAATGAATATACTCTGTAACAGCCACTGTTAAACAAACAACTATGCTTGTCTGTTGCATGAAATGTAGCCAATTGCAGTGGCTTTGAAAGGCAGAGCAAGGATTGCAAGAAGGGAAAGGCTGCCAGGAAAGTTACTGGGTTCATTTTTTTAAAAAAAACTGGCACATGAGATCAGAAAATACAGGCCTCTTCACTATGGAATATTAATAACTGCATTTATTTTGTTACATTTAAAAAATCCACAAAGATTTTTTTCCTTTAAAAACAGCAACAAGGCCCTTCATTATTATTCTTTGGCATATGGAAGTAGCAAGCAGAGCTAATTTTTTTAACCTTTCCATCTTTGTTTATGTGTTCTAGACTTGAATACATTGCGAAACCAGTCCCCAAGATCACAGGCTTCAGGTCATGTTGATGGTCAAGCCTTGCATCATTCAGATGTTCTGCTGCACAATCTACCTTGTGACCTGGGACAAGATTCAGAAAGTGGAGGCACTGAGGAAAAGATTGTTTATCTGTAATCTTTTCTCTTTATCCATCAATAGCACTTTGCGATAACTTTTCTAATTGTTCGTAGTTGCTCTTATCCAAATGGCATTGAAGATATGTTATTTATTACAAATAATGAAAAGTTTTCCATATCCATAGGATAATAAATTATTTTTTACATATGTCTGTAATATTTATATCACAACACACAAGTCTGAAACACTCTGCAAGCAACATTAAATGTTGGCTGGCTCTAAAGAAGCAGTGGCATGAATGCGTAGTGGGATCATCATAATTGTCCTATAGATGGAAATGCTGCCATGCCGAATTCAAGCTGACCATTCATTGTGTAGCTAGATCTATAACTAAAAGAAGGATATAAGGTTTAATAAACAACACAGCAATTTCTTTTTTTAAAAAAGAGTGGTACAGATGAAACCATGAGAAAGCAAAAAAGCTCTGATTTGGTTGATAATAAAGTCCAGCAAAAGAGGCAGAGGCAGGGGGTGGCAGGAGCTTAAAAAAACACCATCTAACTCCACTCCTATGCTCAGTATCATGGTGCACAAGGCCGCAACATGCACCATGTTGGTCTCTGCCCCCAGAGACCACAATGTTCCATAGTGCAGGCTAGGAGCCAGATTCTCTCTGCATTCTTTGTTGTGTTTACTCAACCATGTGGTGTTATTGGCCAGCACAGCATAAGTAAGATTTAGACCAGTAGGGGGAACTGTGTTCTGTGGCCTTCTAGAATGATGTTGAACTGTACTTCCCAGAATTCCTCACCACCGAGTACACTGTCGAGGACTGCTGAGAGGTGTATTTGAACAACATCTAGAAGGCTGCATAATTCCTACCCTGGTCATCTCAATTTTCTTGGGCCCATGTAAGTCTGTCAGCAGAAAAAATATGTAAATACACTATCATTATCATGATTTGTGGAGAGAAGACTAAAGCCTAAAAATCCCTACCTTGTAGAGAGCTTAATAGAGGTTAATGTTCTTTTCAAGTTCTTTCATCCTTTCCTGTGAATGGAGAAACATACCTGAAATATTTCTCAAGTAATTCTAGAAAAGGACTCTTTTGGATCTCGGCTTCCTACAGGGACAATACTATACTACTACTACAGAAAGTATTCTGCCAAATTAGATTAAAACACCTTGTTTTACAATGGATATTTGAGCTATAGCCTAAGACAGACTTTATTTTAAAAGTATGGAGATTCAGGAAATCAATTCCCAGTGTCAACTTAGCCACTTGAGGATTCTACTGATTTCTTTTGCAGTGGTTTGTATCACAAAGCCAGTTTCCTCTAGCATGGATGTAACTTGCTTTCATAGCACTCTAGACCAGTTTTTGTGATGTATAGCATTATATTTTGTTCTTGGCCACAGTGAGTGCCTTCTTATGGAACCATTAAAATTCATTACATAATCTTCCAAGAAACTGAGAGAGGAAGGATTTTTAAAAAGCCTAACCAAAATACACTCCCCACTCCCATAGACATGGACTATGAATCAGTGTATTGCTTTCAGGACACAGACCTTTGATACCTTATAGAGTAATAGATAAAAGTGTTTTTCTGTCCATTTGGGGGACATAATAGTATACTTTTTGAATTTAATAAATGTTCTACATCTCCCCACACGTGTATGTGTCCATAATTCTTAAAAGTCAATAAACGTGTTTTATCAGTCCTTCGCACAATCATTTATGATCACTGTTGCAATGTGGCCCAGAGTTTGGGAAATTACTTTTTTGGTCTGTATCTCCATCACTTCCCCAAGCACCATGACCACTTGGAGTTTCCAAAAAAGTAATTATTTCCAAGCTCTAGCCTGACCCATGTGTTGCAGGTACCTGTTGGGCAGAAGAGGTTCAGTCATGTTGGAATAAGTTTCAGTGTTTCTTGCAATCTATTGAGGTAGCCAGTAAGTGCTGAGCTATTCCTTAATCCTATTCCTTAATCCTATTTATCAGCTACTGCTCTCCTCCTCCTCCTCCTCCTCTTCTTCTTCCCACCTTTCCCCCAGGTTGGGACTCAAAGTGGCATACTTCAGGTAAAAGAGACATAGGTAAAAATACACCAAATACAAGTTTAAAATATCATCGAACTATCCATAAAATTGTTACCTACTGCAAGCAAATGGATTCTCTTTGGCTATCTCTGTGTTAACATAAATGTGAAAACTAATGAAAGCATCAACAATTTAGACACAGCACAACTGAGTTTTGCAATATCAGGATCCACACCAAATGTCATCAGTGAAAAGCTCCTGTTCTACATTCTGGTTTTAAAAAAATACAGTTTGCTCTCCTACCCTTCCTCCTGCATAGTGCAGGAGGTCTGACGCAGCCTTCAAAGTATATGGTTAGCAAATTGCTATATGCTGTACCAGAAACCTTTGTTTACTGTACCTTCAAAGACCTTCTGACCTTTAATGTGGTTTATCTATCAGCTTTATTCATCCATATACACAATAAAAATAAATAGTCTGGACATGCATTGACTGTACTTTTGCATTAATAGGATGGCGAATGTGCTGGAGCTAGGTGGTCTTTACATCAGCATGCATTTTGTAGCTCTATCCATCATTTAGACATTTTTAATGTTCAGATGAATTAAACATGAGCGTTTGGGAAAACATTAAGAATTCACTAGCTCAAGCTAACAGAGTTTCACTCCTTTGTTTCTCTCCCTGGCCCTGGCTGCTATAGCAGAAAATGTCCCCTCTGTGCTTCTGTGATTCATCTTGGTAGGTTGGTGTGTTCATTGGCACTGTGTTTTAGGGCATAAGAAACTGGGCATCAGCTTTACCTTATATTATTATTGCACTATCAGATGTGAGGGCTTGGGACTGGCTCATCCATACAACCATCAACATCTGTGTTTTGAAGCTACTACACACAAAAATGTAGCAACCACATTTCCATAGCAGCTCCTAGTAACAAGATATCACATAATTAAAGCATGCATAGTAATACATATGATACTACAGAACACTAAGGTAGATTCTAGGAAGGGTTCGTTAATAAGCTGGGTTTTCAATCATATCTTGAATACAAGGCCAGTCCTACCATTAGGAAGAGTGTGGTAGGTACCTCAGGCAGATATCATGAATGGATTGTAAATTATTTGCTTTGTTATTTCCAGGTTGGAATCTTGTCAGTTAGTCCCCAAAAGAGCAAGCCTTTGAATAAAATGGTGAATGATGAATCAACACACAGGTAAATCATATTGATTCAATGGCTCGACTCTAGTAGGGAGTGATATTAGAATTTGTTTTTACCCTCAGGGTTGAGGGGAGGTTCTCATTGAATTTACTCTCTAATGTGCCAAAATAATCTGGATGACAGGTGCCTGCCTCAGATAGCAAAAATTACTTTGGCCAGCCCTGGTTAAATACCTGCTACAAGATATTAAACATGGGGTGGGTGGATTTGAGACTAGCTACCTCTGAGACCCCGATAAATTTTTCTGATTTAAAAAAAACACGAGATTGTGTGCTTTTGTCTTTTCATGCCATATAAAGTTCATGTGCCAATACTTTTCAGGTAAAATAGAATCTCCCATTGTGTTTCACTGTGATGGAGTGTGTGTGTGTATATTTGTAGTAATAGTGATCATACAAATGGTATTCTTACAAGTATTTCCTAGAGGAGATGAGAAGACAGAAATGGGTAAATCCATCCCAGCAAGGATTTTTTTTTTTTGACAGAAAAAAAAAACTGTGTTCTTTCATAGGTTGCCAGTTATGTTGAGAAAGTAGTTTTCTGTGAATCTACGTATTACATTTCATGGGATTGTACAGAGAATCAGCTGCTGCCTGGATTTTATTTTATTTAAATCCAGATCACTTCCTTGATGCTTTCACTTGACAATACAATGTCCTGCTATCACAGGAAGCAGAAGCTTACAATGGGCTATTGGGTATTATTACAGTAATTGCCAGGCTGATGCTGGGGTCCCTGAAGGACAAATTAATGACCTCTTCCATCTGGAATATTCATCCTGCTTCCAGCTGGAACCCCCAATGTATTGCATTAATGGGTCTCAATTAATTCGTCTCTTGTAATTACCCACCTGTAAAAGCAAGATGAAATGGTGACAGGCTGTCCTCCTGACTTTGGCTCATTTTACATATCACAAAATCAGACCAAAGTATAATTAGCCCTCTCTCTGGTCCTATTTTATAAGCTGTTCAAGATACAGCAATAGGTGTGAAATGGTGGACACTTCCATTTCACAGTTACTTCGTTGAAAGGCAACAACTTTCATAGATTGCAACACAGACCAGTGCAGACCAATCAGTCATCTGCAGATATCTGAAAAGATCTTTTGTAGAATGGAGAACAGTGTGAATATTTTAAAATAGCTGATTTGACAACTGCCTATATCATTCATATTCAAAATCTGTTGGAATACCTCCCTTCAATATACATCCCAATTCACAGAAAAGGAGACACAAAAGACTGCATCAAGTATAGGACCATAGTATTAATTTCCCATGCATGCAAAATTATGCTCAAAATTCAGCACCATAGACTCCAACCATACATAGAGAGAGAAATTGCAGAGGTACAAGCAGGGCTTAGAAAAAGAAAAGGTAATAGGCACCACATTGCAAACATACGATGGCTAATGGAGCGCACCAAAGAGTTCCAAAAGAAGATCAACATGTGTTTTATATACAGTGCACTGGCTCCATACACGTTCACACCATACACAGCTTCCTGTTTACGTGGAAGCTGCACTGGCATTAGATGAATGGTGGTGCACATACATGCCACGAGCCTGAGCCCCATTATATTGAATGGGGCTCGAGCTTACGCAGGATTTGCCTCACGTGGGGGAGTCCGAAATGGGCAAGGCTCCACTGTGTAGCAAAGCCTTCGACTGGATAGATCATGAAAAGCTATGGAATGGCCTTAAAGACATGGGAGTGCCACCACATCTGATAGTCCTGATGAGAAATCTGTATTTTGGACAAGAGGTCTGTTACTGTTAGAACAGAATATGGAGAAACAAAATGGTTCCCAATTGGCAAGGGGGTCAGGCAAGGCTGCATCCTTTCACCCTATCTCACCTTGCATGCAGAAAGTATCATACAAAGAGCAGGCTTGGACACAGAAGAAGGAGGAGTAAAGATAAAAGGAAAAGATATCATTCTGAGATATGCAGATGACACCATACTTCTAGCAGAAAGTCTTGCAACTTGGAACAACTACTAAGAAAGAAGAAAATTCAAAAGCAGGCTTACTGCTCAATATAAAGAAAACCAAAAATAATGACCATGGAAGATCTACACAGACACAAGCTAGATAATAAGGAAATTGAAATAGAAAAGAATTCCCATATCTTGGGTCAAAGATTGATCAGAATGGGAACTGCAGTCAGTCAAGAAATAAGAAGAAGACTAGGAATGGGGACAGCAACTACAAAAGAATAAGAAAATTCCATTGGAATTCGGATCTGATTCCCATGTATTCAATTTCTCCTTGGAAAACCCAAATCGTTGGTGGATAAACCGATTTAAAAAGGGTGCACATTTTTAGAGGTTTATCTTGCGCATCCTAAGTCCAATTCAGGGCAAATTAATGGGAATGACAAGGGTGTCTGATTCGGGAACTTGGGGATGGGAGGAGCAGTGCTCAAGGGGCTGGCCTGGGGGTGTCACCTGCTTGTTCTCTTTCCTGCATTACCGGCACCATTTTCTCCCGTTCGCATAGTCTTTCCCCCGGTGGAATGGGAAGCAGGGTAAGGCTCTACATTGACCTCCAAATGCAGTAAACACATTAAACCCCCTGCAACCTCTCCCCTGCTCCACATTCATAGACCAATGTGTGAGGAGAGCCATTGAACACCATTTTAAACTATTTTTTCTTTTTTCTTTTTTTGCCTCTGCATGAGCGCCTGAGCAGCAGATGGGCTTTGCAGTACATGCCTGCTTAATCGCCCCCCAGACAGCCCAGGGAGCAATGGGGGAGGCAAAGGGATTTGGGGGAAATCGAGGCTCCTTCTCTCTTTCCCAGAGGAACTATGTGAAGACACAGGAGAGCCTGGGATGCAAAGGGATTTGAGGGGAAAAGAGGCTCCCTTTTCCCTTTCCCGGAGGGGAAAAGTGCCTAAGCAGCTGATTGGCTGTGACGTCAAGCACTTAAGCGCTTGATTGACAGCTGCTTTAAAAAAAGAGGTTCCAGAAGGGCAATGGAAACGGGGAGCAAAATAGCCTGCTTCAAATTACCACGGGGAAAATACCAATGGGAACAAAAACAGGGGTAAAAAAAACCAGGTCTGTTTGCACTCGTTTTTAATGGGAACGATGGGTCAGATTTGATTACGACTCGGAAAAAAAATCCAAGTCAGAATCGCAGCGATATATGTTGCGTTATGTGCCCAGTGGGAATGGCCCCTGAGGCGCGTTATAAACGGGCCTTTAATACACCCCCCTCACGTGCTAGGGGTTGGCCGAGGACCTAGTGTCCACACCAGCCTCACCCCAGCACGTGACGAGGGCGTAAAGATGGCGGTGCCCTATACACACGGGCGCCGCCATCTTTACATGCTGGATGCGTTGCGTTCGCATGTGTCGCCCCGGAAATGACGCTGCAAATGCGCCCCTTGCGCTTTGCAGTGCCTCTTCCGGGGCCTCAGAAGGAGTGCGATTTCCGCGCTCCTTCTCGGCAGCGTCCGGGAGCCGTGACGTTTAAAGGCTGCGGCTCCCGGACAGTGCAAGCGGCGGTGACAGCAGACCGCCGCAATCCGGCGGTCTGTAACGTGCCTGAGACTAAGAGTTTTTTGTTTTGTTTTGAAAGATTTCTGCTAAAAGCATAGTAAGTCAATAGGATGTGTGTGTATGTGTGTGTGTATCCCATTGTGTACCTATTTCATAGACTTTTTTTTTTTGCTTGAAACTTATATGGGTTGCCTCTCCCTTCTGTCCAATGTGTTGTTCATAACTCTTTCTGACATATAGGGAAAATTTTGTAGTTATACATCTCTATAAGAATACGCATACACTTTTTGGTACATCTCTCCAGCCACCAAAATGTCATATATATGGAACCTGCATGTGAAATGATCTGCAACAGAATAAAACAATTAATGTCCCAAATGTCCTGTTTTTCAAGGACACTGGAAATTTACAACCTGAAAGGTGGCTGGAACAACGGGGAAAAAAGGATTTCTTGCCATCTCTAAATCTCAATTATATATCATTTTATTTCCAGTTTCCTGTTTCTATAAATCCTCTGTCTGGTTCACAAGCCATGACAAAAGCAAGCAGAAAAGCAAAATGTACAGTTCCCAAAGATATTCAGACAAATTCACATCTGAATCCAAATGTTGTGACTTGGGACCATTTTGGACTAATTCACATAATCTAAAACTTACACGAACAAGCTATTGCAGCAACTTCCAGATTCAAATATTGGATTCATTATGTTCTTCTTTAAAAAAAAAAAAAAAAGCTCAAGTGAGAACATCTGAGCAGAGGTTATAATTGACACCAGACTGTAGGCCTGTTCTAATCAAGTACTACAAGCTGGCCCAGATCGTTGCGTTATGCCTCTGGAGAGAGAGAGACACAGATGGACTTGGAGGATCATTTGCCCCCACTGCAAAAAGGAGCAAAACAAAGGAAAATGGGTAGAAGTAAAACGGTTTTCATTCCTCTTTTTAAACATTTTCCCCTTCCACTTCAAGATGGATGGAAAGAAAACATGGACAGTGTCACTTGCATACCCTTTAACTGTTTCAGTTTGGCAGAGACAGCCCAAGTTAATCTTTTGTCATCCCACGCTTTCAGCTACTTTAAAAATACTCCAGTATTTCTCTCCTCCCCCCACTTCCCCCTTTGTTCTCAGCTTACTTCCATTGCTGCAAACTCAGTTCTGTTGTGAAAGTAATTTTCAGTTAGTTAATGGGGGGGGGGGGAGGTGAGGCAGAATCTTGTCCTTCCCAGTTGGCTCACACAAAAGCAAACTGCTGGAGCTTCTTCCTCATTAATTCTTCTTAATTAATAGTCATATTGAGCATGTGTTTATATTGCTGGGCCACATGTGTTCCAGACAGTAGACGATATTTCATCATATCATCAGCAGTCGAGGGACAGAAGAATAGGAGCTGACTCACTCTCTTCACAGTGGAAAATGTGTAATGTGGGTTTGTGGACCATGTGACTACCAGTCTTGCAACTGCCGCAATGTTTCACACTTGAGGAGTCCTAGGAATGCCTTGCGATTCGGAGCTATTGCTAATATAAACCTACATGTAAGGTTACAGCACTACAATTGACCATTGCCTACATGTTGACTCATCATTCTGTAACTGATACAGTGGGTTACAATTGTTGGGCTTAACCAATAGGGTTTGGTCCACAAACATTGGTCAGAAAAGGCTGAAATATATGTTATTTTGGCCAACATGACCTCTAAAACAGCAAAACTAGTTTCATGACTGGGAGGAGGCTCATTGCCGTGTGAACCTTAGCTAAAGACTGCTTTTAGTGTCAACTAGTTAAAATATTAATGAATAAATATGGGCTGGAATTCACTAAGGCACTTAGGGGTTTGTATGCAGAGTCCCTGCATATTCCCTAGTTTAGAGGATGTGTAGGAACCATGAAAGTCTCTCAGTCCCCACTTACTGGGCAGCACCCACTGCAATAACTAGGGGTCTCATCACCTGTTGTTCAGGAAGCAGCTTACTGACATTTCCATCCACCCATCTTCTGAGTAATCTTCTGTGCAAGGGGGATTTGTCATAGGGATTCATGAGAGGTAGAGGGAATACCAATCAGTCAGTGCTTTCTGATTGACAGGGGAACAGATTCCCTCCTTCATCACAGCACTTGCACTGTAAGTGGGGACTGAGGGTGGGGATGGTCCGAGATACAATACACAGCTATAGGACTAATGTGGATACTATTTGTAACTTTTTGTGAATTCCAGAAATCAACTGGTTAACACATATAGTGAGCCATTGATATCTGCTAAGGTTTGGTTCCAGGACCCCCTATGTATATAAAAATCTTGAATGCTCAAGTCCCATTATACAGTGCGCCCGCGCCATATGCGGCTTGAGCATACGCGCTCAAGCCGCGCGGGGCGGAAGGGGTGGCGTGTCCCATTCATTTGAATGCGCGCGCGCCTGTTGCGCCCCGCTGCCGTGCATGAGCCCCATTGTTTCCAATGGGGCTCGAGCATAGGCGGAATTCGCCTTACGTGGCGGGATCCGGAACGGATCCCCCGCGTAAGGCGAGGACCGACTGTATACAATGGCACAGTAAGATGATGTCCCTTATATGAAGTAGCAAAATCAAAGTTTGATTTTTATTTTATTTTATTTTTTAACATTTCATGTTGTGGATAGTTGAATCTGTGGATGCAGAATCCATGGATATGGAAGGCTGACTATACTAACAACAGGTTTCAGGCAGGCTCAGATTGCACTGATCTGCCCACATCCCAGCTCTTGGCCATGTCAGTAGTTTCCTCCTCTGGAGGTCCTCTGGGAGTTGGTCTTAATGCCACAGTAGCCAGTGTTACAAGCCAGCATTCTCCTCCTGTTCCTTCATGAAAGTCAGCAGTAGAGACTCTTCTTAAATTAACCCAGAACATTTATGCAAGGACAAAAAATGTCCTTGCATACATAGTCTGTATAGAGTTATGTTAATTCCTAAATTAGATGTGTCACATGAAACAGTACTGGTCAAGCAGCTGCACCTTTTTGAAAGTTGTGCAAGGACAACATCCAAAGTTTTGCTTGTGCAAGCATTTTTAATGTTTTGCTTTGGGGCAGTGAATAGCACAAAACAGCACAATACAGCATAACTACACTGGCTGGGATTTCCACTCCAGGAGCATTACAATTAGATTTAGGTATTTGCATTGTTGTTGCCTTCCACTTGCTATTATCACCATGAGAAATGTTCAAAGACTTCACATTCAGTATCCCAGTTTTTAAAGTGAGTGAGACAGAATGCATCTACCATGCATAATGAAATTTCTCTGTTAATTTTTGGGAGGGGGAAGAAAATGAACAACTCTAGTGTGGTCGTACTAACAGCATGTGAGTTGTTTAATCTTCAAAGCTAGCTTTACCTTGAAAGTTTCATAAGCCATTCAGTAAATATTGTTTTGCAAACTTCAAAAGGAAAAAAAAAATTAGATTATTCCAGAGCTGAGATTAACATTTGAATTTGTACATACCTTTGGAATAAAACCTTTTCCCTAGTATAATAAGTGAATAATATTCTTTTCAAATTCAGGGACAAACTGTTCTTGTTTAACAAAAATTACTATTAAATATGGTACAAAAGAGATATGTGGTAATCTCTCATAATGCAAATAACTGCCAGATTCATAGAGTTTGTACACTTTTCATTCTGAAGTTCTGTTTTAATTCATTAGAAATCCAGAAATAAATTGTTAGGGATGATCTTTAAACACAAAGATTGGCAATTATTTAATTTCATAGCATTGAATGCCTTTGTCCAGACAATAGAGGCAGCTTCCGGTGACTGCACACAATTTCTGATTTGGAATGAATAAAAAAGGATTAATTTAATGTCTGCTCATTGGGTGTTGGAAAGTTAATATTAGTCTTTAGAATTCTGAGTTGGCAAGGCACATAGTCCATCATGGTCTAAAACTTTCTCTTTAGCCTGTATTCATACCACAGAATTATAGCACTATGATTCCACTTCAGCAGCCATGGTTCTGTCCTATTAAATCCTGGGATTTGCAGTTAAGAAAGGGGGAGTTAGAATTCTCAGCCAGAGAGCTTTAGTGCCTTATCAAACTACAAACTATAGGATACCACAGAGTGTTGCCATGGCAGTTAAACTAAAATTATGGTGCTACAATTTTGTAGTATGAAAAGGGCTTTATGGGGATTTTTTTTTTTTTAAAAAAACCACTATTCTTTTTATCCCTTGATCCTCTTGGGCTGAATAGGACCCTGCTTCTACTGCCACCCTTTTCTTTACTTAGGGCCTTTACAAACTGGCCTGAAAGGCTGGCCTAGGGGCAAAGTTGGGGTGAAGTGTCCTAACGACGCATGCCTGACTCTGCCCCCCTCAGGGCGCCCCAATGTCATGCGCTGCTCCAAACATTGCATGGCATCATGATATGCCTCCAGCACTGTGTCCAGATGATGCAGTGTCGAAGGGGTGCCATATAGCAACACTGCCACAACTATGGCGCCCTCAGAAGGCTGGATCGGGGCGGTGGCTTAAGGTTGCCGCAGACCCAATCCAGCTGAAGAAGGGGTGACTGGAGGCTGCCCCTTCAGGGCTGTTTGTACAGTCCCTTACTGAAGGCAAGGGTAGTAGGAAAGACAGATGCTACAAGAGGGGCAGGAGTTGAAGCTCTGCAGCCATTCTTCCTGAGCATTTGCCTCACATTTCCTCTAGGGGAATAGACCTATGTGTGCCACTTAACTGTTCCTTCACCAGCTGGGCTAGCCTTTCACTGTGAGATGGAAGATGCTATCCCTTTGGAAGTAGTGAAATTAGTCCAGTCAACATCTGCATGTAGAACAGAGGTGCCTCCGTGGATACAGAAGGCCAACTGTATTCTTCTAAGGGATGCTAAATATATTTACCTGCCAGTAGGTAGTTACTTAGGTGGGAGGCCCCCTCCAGAAGACACTTTCAAAACCACAAGTTTCTGCACATCCATATTTTTACACATGCATAAACATGTCCACTCTTTTCTAGTTAGTATAATTAATGTGTGGCTGCAACTGCATTACCAATCCAATGTTCTCATTTTTGTTAATTAAATTCTCCCTGCAAAGCGAGTAGATTTGCATTTAGTGTTAAGTGGCATTGTTTTCATATTGGGATTCCTCTGTCCCTGTGCCTGTAGTGTACTGGAATGAAAACATAAAACATCAGTGTCAGGAATTGTAATTGATTTCCCTGAAGAAATCCTACTGACAGGTGATCAGAAGCCATTCCAGATTCCTTCTACTAAGAAATCAGTAAAAGCAATGTTTTAATTGGATCAACATCTATTTTCTGCTGCTGGAGCATTGTTGTGTTTTTTGTCTGCCTTTAAGTCATTTCCGACTTATGGTGACACTAAGACAAACCTATCAGAGGGTTTTCTTGGCAAAATTTGTTTGAAGGGGGATTGCTTTTGCCTTCCTCTGAGGCTGAGAGAATGTGCCCAAGGTCATCCAGTGGCTTTCTGTGGCTGAGTGGGGATTCAAATCCTGGTCTGCAAAGTCATAGTCCAGCACTTAAACAACTACTCGACACTGGCTCTCATGCAAAGATTTAAAGCAGCTTTATTTTACTGTTGTGGTTGTTCCTTGTTGTGTGCCTTCAAGTTGTTTCCAACTTATAGCATCATGGGATTTTCTTGGCAAGACTTGTTCAGAGAAGGTTTGCCATTGCCTTCTCCTGAAAGTGAGAGTGTGTGACTTACCCAAAGTCACCCCATGCATTTCATGGCCAAGCTAGGATTTGAACCCTGGTCCTCAGAGTCATAGTCCAATGCTTAAACCACTATGCCATGCTGGCTCTCTTTTGCTAGGCTACCAAAATGTGTAGAAAATAATAATAATTAATAAAATAATAATAAATATTTTTTTTATTTATATCCCGCCCCTTTGAGGTCAATCGGGGCGGCTAACAATAATAAAATACAATGCAATATATACAAAAACTTCCCTCTCCCCCCCCCCTTAAAAAGTTATTAAATCACTTATAATTAAAACCAACAAAAATAATAAAATTTTTATTAATAAAAAGAAAAATCTTGCAGTATATTCATAATTTTCTGGCTGTTCATATCCCAAATTTCAAAGGTTTATTTCAGCTGAACTCCATGATCCCATTAATTCCAAAATGATGAAGGTGACAGAAGGTGAGGCACCATTTGTGAGTGATAACCCTGAGAAGGACAAAAGGCCATATATATCACCACAGTGTTTCCTTCTACAACTGTCCTTGCACTTCCATGTAGTAATTGCTACCATTCAGGCCTTCTTTGGAAAAATGATGATGATCTATCTCCCCCCCCCCCCCCAGCCACAAATATTCTTTAGCCATTAACAAAAGGCAGAAAATCTTAAAAGCAAGGTGCCTTTAAAGGGGGAGAGCGGGAGTGTGCCTGCCTCTGTGTTCTCAGGCACTGTTCTGCATGACAATGAGGCAATGTATAAAAGGTGGCCATGAATACAAAATAATCATTCTGCTACCATCAACCCTAACATTATGGAGCTAATACAGAAATATTTCAATAATAACTATAATTTGAATAAATATGTAGTGCAAGGCTTTCTATTGAACATACTGAGTCAGTGCAGTCTGTGAAGCACTGTTGCTATGGTGACTGCGGGGCAGTTGAATTAATTTAGGCCTGAACAGATGTGGTGAACTATGTAGGGTTGCTTGTTCCCTCTGCTTACAATGAGTATGCATGTGCAAATGCGTGTGTATGAAGGTTTAAAACACTATGAGCTGAAAATCCAGCATCATTCAAGCACATTCAGATACAAAGAATAGCCCATTAATTAGGAAAGCTATAATACAGTTGCTTTCTTACAGGGGCACACGCTTATCCTTCTCCTCTGACCAGAAGCAAAACATGGAACTCTGAAACAAGCTTTCATAAAGAATGTGCAAATCTGTCAGTTTTGCTTTATCCTGCTTCCTAATTTTTCCAACCTTAAATTTGTTTTTGAAAATTTGCTTTTTGTGTGTGAAAAATCTACATGAAAAAATCTAGGAATTTTTGTGCACATGTCTCCTAATGTATGAATTCTTATATGCAGTTTTGCCCAATATTTGCATTTTAGCCAGCAATGTTTTCTAATACAGTGGTCCCTCCACATTCGCTGGGTTTAGGGGCACAGGAAATCTGAGAAAGTGGGAAAATTGCAAATAACAATCCACTTTTATTTTACCTGAGAGAACACCTCTCCAGGAATCACTAGGTCCTCCTGCACAATCTATGGTCAACTTCTAGCAGATGTTGACCATAGAATTATGCTAGAGGACCTAAAAATGTCTAGAGAAGTGTTCTTCCTGGGAATTTCTAGGTCCTCCAGTGCAAATCTGTGGTCAAGGTGTTGACCATTGAATTATATTGGTGAATCTACAAGTGCCTAAAGAAGTGTTTTCTCTATAATCTCTGGGTCCTACTGTGAGACTCTATGGCCAGTGTCTGGCAGAGTCTTACTGTAGGACCTAGAGGTTCCTAGAGAGAACATTTCAATCAAATCCGTGAATAATCAAAGCTACAAATGTGGACAGCTGACTATATATGTTTTTGGTACAGTGAGCCCTTGGTATCTGATGTGGTTTGGTTCCAGGACCCTCTATGGATACCAACATCCATGGATGCTTGCGTCACATTAAATACAATGGTATAGTAAAATGGTGACCCATATATAAAATGGTAAAAACAAGGTTTGCTTTTTGGAATTTATATTTTATAAAAAATTTTTTAAGCTGTGAGTAGTTGAATCTATAGAAAAAGAATCCATGGATAAGGAGGGCCAACTGTACATTATGTCTCCTAATATTTTTGTGCTCACATTCTGCTAATATACACATTTTGCCCACTTTTTGATTAGAAAACTGTATTATAGAATTCAAAAAGGTTGAATATTGGAGTATAATTGCTAGTGTTCATGTACTGGTTTGGGACAACTAAGCAACTTAGGTAAATGCAAACTGAACACATTTCTCCATCGCGATGAGCTCATTGTGATCTTTCATTGCTTGTGATCTTAATCATACCAAGCTCTTGAGTTTCCTTGGTAATATGTACAACTTCTAGTGGGGGAAAATATTATCATCATTATGGAAAAAGAGATCCAGGGAGGGAGGGACAAGTCGTGCTTGTAGAAGCTGTGATTTTAGGTCAATTTCTGTTGTTTCTTGCAGTGTGTTTTTGTAATCTTCCAATATTTTTAACATCTCTGAAACAGACTGTGCTTCAGCTGGTAAGGAATGTCTTTTATTTCTCTTCTCGCTTTTTATTTAATGTTCTAGAGGAGTAAGCACAAAAAGAAAATAAAATCTCCTTGCACACTTTGGGTGATTACTCCACAGTCAGCAGCTAGGGAATTCTGGGAATTGCTGACCAAGATTCCCAAAGTCTACCCCTCTTTGGACTGCAAATTAGCATTAAAAGGTGAGCATGAAATACTACTACTCATACTTAAAGTATTTGGGGTTATGAAGGAATATTCTCTGAAGTCAGTCTGGGTAATGATCTAGGGTGTTTTTGTTTTGTTTAGGTTGTAGCTTTGCCAACCATCCATTTATTTTTCCTGCTTGGATCATTTGAAGATATTTGCAATGCAAGTGAGAAAGCCCTGTGCTATGCATGGAGGTACCATCTTTATTGTGCTTGATCATCCTACACTCTGGGGTGTGTAGATGGATGTTTGTTTTGTGTATGTGTAGTTGCTCTTGGGGGTATAGGACAAGAAATGCTCATGTGTGCTTGTATACACATACACATATTTGTTGTCTTGTTGTTGTTGACTGCCTTTGAGTTGACTTCAACTCATGGTGACTCCATGTTTAATCTCTTCATCATGTAAGGCTCTTGGGTCCACCTCCTGCTTCTGTCTGAGAAGGATGGGACCCCTTGAACCATCCAAATGAACTGAGCTGCCACCATCAACTGATTTGACCCCCCTCTTTCCATAGTAACTCAGTAGGAAACTACTTTGCAGTTTCACTTGCGCTTTCTATCTCCAACACTGCAGAGACTTTCCTCAACCCACTGTGGATATGAAACTGAACAAAAGGCATGCGAAAAGGAGTGTATGAGGAAAGTAATTTTAAGGGGAAAGGCTTTATTCTAAGTAAAAAATCTCCATTAGCAAAAAGATATCTCTCTTCATGAAGGACCACCTTCCCTTCAGGCATACTTAAGAGTTACAAGTTACAGAACAGATTAGATCAGGGTTTCCTCAGACTTTTTACTCTTGTGACCCCCTTTATATCTTCATGCAGAGGCTGCACCCCTCGCCCAATGTATTATATGAATTAAAGTATTTTGTTTGTTTAGTGTGCATATTTTTCTTCACATATTCATGTATACTCACGAACATGTTTATGCAGCAGTGTCTCGTCCCAAGAACCAGGGCAGTGATGGGACGGGTAATGGAAGAAGAAGAAGCTGTGGCTTGGGATGGACCCTGCTAGAGGCCATGATCCTGCAAGTTTCTCTGCTGTCTTCCTTTTCCTCCTCCCTCAGGCAGAGGTGGCTGCACCAAGTGCTATCCTTGCCTTTCTCTTCCCCTCAAGGACAGAAAATGTTTATGGGGAGGAGGAGGAAGAAGACCGAGGGAGAAATCAGGGCTTTCAAGTCTCATGCCCCCCCCCCCTTGGGCAAGTCTCATGCCTTCCTGGTGGTCCTGTCCCACAGTCTGAGAACCACTGGATTAGATCATTTCAACCAAGTCAGGGAAATAATCAGAACAAGTCTAGTTAATACACACATTATGCACATATACATATGCCTACAAAAACCAGGAGTTTGTGTGTACTCCAGATGCCCTTTTGGCAAAAGGTGGGATATAAAATTCATACACATATTACCCAACATTATGAAGAATTACAAAGAGTTCTGGAGACAAATGCTAATGCACTATTGTGGAATTATTATTGGCCCGATGGTTGATTTGTTTCATTTTCTGACTTTTTTTGAAAGCAACAAGATGAATTCCAGTAAAACATTTGAATGTAATAATGAAGCCAAGCCAAAAGGTTTTTTGAACCTCCAGTCTCCACTATGATATTCATATTCACAATACCCTTGGGAGGTAGACTACAATTATTTCCATTTTGCTATCCAAGAAACAAAAATATATATTAATAATCTGAATCACTAGTCTAATTTTCTGGACAACAGTGCAGCTCCTTCCACAGCCTGTTTTACAGGAAAGTGCAGAATGATTTCCCCTTATCTTATCAGATGAAGAGATTTTGCCAGCTTTCCTGGAATTAAGATTTCTTGAACCAAGTAGGAATAACTTCAGAGCAGACATATATGCAATTACTCTGTTTGAAGGGTCAGAGTAGAATTGGTTTCACAAAGAACAAGTTAGTTTTCCAGTGTTTATCAGAAGAAAAGGATGCATATCCTTAATGTGTGTAGCTCCTCAAAGTGCACAAGAGAAGCAAGGAATGTGAGCAAACATCTTCCTTACAGGCTTGTTGTGTAATTAGTTCAGCTACAAAGTACATTTAGACCCAGATGGATTTAGCTAGATTGTACCCTGAGCAACTAGCAGTAAGATCAGAGTATGAAAAGAGAAGAAGGAGGAGTAATAGCAATAGTAATAAAGTGATCTCTCCAAACTACAATTTGTTTAAAGGAATTGTTGAAACAGGACATCCCAGTGGACCTTACCCACCTTTGAGAAAATAATGTACATGTAATACCCAATTAAAATAATTTACATAATTAAAACCAATCATACCTCAGTACATGGCAAACTGCAACACACACACACACACACACACACACACCAACCAGCAACCCACACATTACAAAGCTCCTCCAACAGCCCAAGCTATGCCTTCATGACATAGGAGTTTCACACGGGGGGGGAGGGGTGTTAATCAGCCAAATCCCGTGCAGAAACGGGATGTAAATCTGGGAAAATCCTATAAAAGTGGGATCGTTTGAAGACAATGTTGGGGGCATTGAGCATTAATGTGACATTAATCCACACAGAAATTAATATGTGGTAAATCCCAAAAGTAAAAAGCAGCATGATTTTTTATGCGATTTTCCTGGGATTTAAATCCCGTTTCTGCACAGGATTTGGGCACTTAGCCTGCCATGTGATAAACTCCATAAAATTAATGATAATCAATCATTATGCCCATCTGTTCACTTTCCCAGACCTAACTTTGAAACTGGGTACTATGTCAGATTTCATTGATTAGGGATAAGAGAAACATTCTTAGCAAGTTACTAAAAGAGTGGCTGTCCTGGGAAAAGAGCGGGATATAAATAAGTAAGTAAGTAAGTAAGTAAGAAAGATACATTCATGGTTAAAATTCCTCCCATGTGTTTTAAGACCATTTGTTGTTTGTGTTTTTAAATGTCTTAATACAGCAGTGCTATTAGCAACAGAGGTCTCTCTTTCAAGCTGTTGTAGGCCCATGCAGTTGCTTAAAATAGTGACTGTTCAGTGGCTAGAACCTGTCAAGAAGGGGGGGGGGGGAGAGTGTTCCTTCCTAAGCATGACTTGGTCTTGAATGGACAAATAAAACCCGTCAGCAATACAAAAGATCTGTTTATGTTTGAGATGAAAACCAAGAGCCATTGATGTAGTGCAGGGCCCAATAGTAGATTTCCACATCCAGAGCCAACAGAATCAGGATTTTCTTCTTTCCTTTCCCCCTCCATAGCACCACAACTATTCCAAAATTCCCTGGAGTAGAGTGCAAGGGGAGAGCCTATATAAGGCTACCAGTAGTAGAAGCAGCAGGATGCAGCAGAAGTACACTAGTGAATCATGTCCAAAAGCCTCTACAACTGATTTCTTGATATGGATCAGTAGTTGCCTGCATTTGAGGGCTCTCCTAGGAGATACAGTTATGGAGGCTGTCGAGATGAGCAAGTGCTGATTAAAATTTATCACTGCTCAGAGAGTCAGTGTATTGTAGTGGTTTCAACATTAGACTAAGACTCTGGAGACCAGGGTTCCAATCTCAGCTCAGCCATGGAAACCCTTTGGGTGACCTTGGGCAAGTCAGATCCTCTTGGCCTCAGAGGAAGGCAAAGACAACCCCCCTCTAAACAAATCTTATTGAGAAAACTTTGTGATATGTTTACCTTAGGGTCACCATAAGTCAGAAGTGACTTGAAGGCACAAAAGTAAAATAAACCACAGCTCACCTGGGAAGATGCATGCAGTGGCCACAATCTGAACTCACCCAACTAAAGACATGGTAAAGACATGGCACAATTGGCCAGAATCCTATAGGTAACATATGCAGGCATAAATGGTGAGAGCAAAGTTCCACATGCAGAATTATTTCAGATGCATAATTATGTGCCTATTTATTTATAGGATTTTAAAATATTTTTAGTATTAGTATTATTTAATTATATTTTAACTTTTGTAATTAATGTTTTAGATTAATCTTTGTAAATTATTGTAAACCACTTCAAATCCCATTTTGGGAGAAAGGTGGGATATACATCTCATAAATCAATCAATAAATTGATAAATAATAGAATCACAGAGTTGGAAGACACCACAAGGGCCATCCAGTCCAACCCCCTGCCATGCAGGAACACAGGCTCAAAGCACCTTCAACCGATGGCCATCCAGCCTCTGCTTAAAATCCTCCAAAAAAGGAGACTCCACCATTTTCTGAGGGAGTGTGTTCCACTGCCAAACTGCTTTTGCTGCCAGAAAGTTCCTCCTAATGTTGAAGTGGAATCTCTTTATGTGTACCTAGACTAGTGTTTCAGTGTGTATTGCACATTATATACTGTCTGTACAACTTGTGCATTGTGTCGTGAGGTGGCACCTATGAACACCCACATTTCCCATATGTTGTGCTATGTTGGTATTCAGTATAGTGATAGCTTAGCATAGCATAACCACCAGCAAATATGTACAGTCTACTGAAACAATGTAGGATCTTGCCCAAAATCCTGTGTGCCATATTCCCATCAAATGCCCCTAAATTTCTGTTCTATTTCTCTTCACAGAGGATGATTGTGATGTGGGCCAGGGGGCAGTTTCAGTGCCAGACTCAGAATGACAGCCCCTCTCGATTTCCCAGGAGCAAAGCCCCTCGTGTTTACTCTAGGATAAAGACCTAAAGTGATCTATACATAGCAGCACTGACATAGACAAGATTATAAGGTCAGGGGAAAGATTTCCACAATTGAGCTTCACAGTAAGTCTGTTATTCATTAAGCAGACAATTGGATTTCTTGGTTTTCAGTAGCCCCTCCTTCCCCTTGGGTAATTCGTGTCTGATCTCTGAAACTGGACAACCCCCCTCCCCACCACTTCTCACACACCACAGAAATGGGTGGCAATAAAATTGGGTTGAAATCTAATCAAAAGCCAAACCTCTGTGGCTTTGAACTGGGGGCAGGGTAGTTCACAAAAGAATGCTGGAAAAAATAGAATAATTACAGCATTCACTTTAGTGCCATATATGAATACTGAAGCACCTGCTTCCTTCATGTATACTAGGGAGATGCTAGTATTGTTCGAGGAGACTGGGAAGTTTTGGAACTTCAAAGGTTTTAGGAGGGCAAGAAAAAACATAGATAATGTTTTATACAATTATAAATTATGATGATCATAATCAAACACATGTAGGCTAAAATCCATTGAATGCATTCAGCTTAATCATTTCAAGTTTTGTACTGCCCTGTGGCCTAGATGCTAATAAGTTCAGCACTGGCGTCTGCAGCTAGCTTTGGCTAAAGAGGATTAATCATCTCAATGATGACTTTGAGGATTAGGGAGAAACAAGTGTGCAGAATTAGCTCCACAACATAGACAAGAATCTTGAGAGATTCCAAGCTCCTAAACCACAAAACAACTAAATTTCTAAACCAGTCACAAAATATTGTAGTATGGAGAACCAATCAGCTCCAGAAGTGGCAAATGCATGATACACAGAGAGTCCATCTAGGACCTCTGGCACTCTGGAAGCTGAGCCACTACTGCTTTGAACAGCTCTCCAGAACCAGTTATCTCTTACCTTCTTGAGTCTGAGGAGTCAGAGTGAGGCGTAATAGGCATCGTGATCTAGTCTTTCCATGCATAATACATGATACCGATGAATCTTCAGAACTAGCCTCCCTGACCTTTGGAGATGAGGGGAGCTATAGCACAATGGAGGTGTAGTTGGCATTATTCCTCTGGCAGTGGCATCACTTTGCTTCCTGTTTCAGGCAGTAAGGAAGCTCAGGGCACTCCCCTGTCACTGGGATATTGGGGGGGTATGTCCCTGTTTCTCTCTGAGTGCATCTACACTATAGAAATAATGCAGTTTGGGACCACTTTAACTTTAGCTCCATCCTGCAGAATACTGTGATTTGTAGTTTTTAGAGACACTGGCACTCTTTGGCAGAGAAGGCTAAAGATCTTGCAAAACCGCACATCCCAGGATCCCATAGGATGGAGCTACAGCATTTAAAGTGGTGTCAAACTGCATTATTACTACAGTGTAGATGCACTCTCTGTCTCTTTAAATAGATCTGGAAGTCTTTTGGTTCCTCTGAACATGCTTGATATTTCGAGCTTTCTTGTAAAGGGATAGTGTCAGTTTGGTGACACAAGAATAGGCACTCAGAGGACACATTTGGTATTCATATAGCATTGTCAGGTATTTTATCTTCATCTTTCTACAGAATGATCTGGTCCCAGCATCCTTCAGTGAAATTTAATCTCAAGCATTTTCTGCCCACCTAATAATCAAGGTGTTGAAAAAAAAACATTTATGAAATTGAATTATCTGGAGCTTAGAAATCTGTCTGCATGCTCTGCTGTGGCTGTGTGGTGAAAGGTGATCTGCTTTCGTTCAGCTGGTGAGAAATTACAGTTGAGCAATTCAATGAAAGCAGAAGCATGCCTCTCTCCTGTGTGCCTCCCTTTGCCCTTCACTCTCCCCATGTTGCCGACTCAGTCTGCTTACATTTTTCCACCCCTTTCTTTATATTCAAGGATTATCTCAACTCCTCTTATGGGGCAGTTTCTATGGGGTTATAGAATAATTAGAAAGGATTAAGACCTGCTTTTTGAGGGAGGCTAGATTTATTTCTGGTTTTCTTCTGGCTAATGAAAAGTTTGTTTGTTCTTATTTGATTTGAATAACTATTCTCCTCCAAGGCTTCATCAGACTGACTCAAGAAAGATATCCACAACCCATCGACTAAAGGAAAATGAAGAAAAGGTGATCATGTAAAAACATCGAAAGACCAAATACTAGTCATCAGAACTGGAAAACATTTTGGTATGACTCTAGCGGGAGAAAAATAACTAATGGTGGGATTTGGAGTGCGTGTAATCCATCTTGGATTCCATTTTGGGAGAAAGGCTGGATGGATATAAGTGCAATAAATAAATAAATAAATAAATAAATAAATAGCAATAGCAATAGCAAGTATATTACCAATGTACTAAGCACTTTACAAAGTGTAAGCTATTGCCACCAACAAGCTGGGTATTCATTTAGCGACCTATGGAAAGATGCCAGGCTGAGTTGACCTGGAGCCCTTGGTTGGTAATGAACTCACAACCTTGTGGTTTTTGAGTGAGTGGCTGCAGTACAAGCATTTTACCACTGTGCCATCTGGGCTCCCTGAATAAAAATGTAAGGGGTATGAGGGGGCTTTGGTTCCGGTGGAGTCACAGCTGCCCTCAAAATCCTACTATTATACTTCTGGAACAACTGGCAAAATGAACAGAAAGCACTAGTAGAGCTTTTTGTAGTCATACTAGAAAATCTCCAGTGGTGCAGACATGCAGTGGTCCTTCCTCTCTGCCAGGCAAAAAGCCAGTCTTCAGCTAGTAAAATGGTAGCCTTAAGCTCCACCAAGGTATTCTAAACTATCAGCAACAAACACTTGAATAGATGGAAGTTTAGCTGTAACTACAGGGATGGTAGCAATAACAAGTACATTTCTATACCTCTTATCAGTGCACATAAGCACCCCCTAAACAGTTTACAACGTGTAAGATAATTTCCCCTAACAAGCTGGGTACTCATTTTAGCGACCTCGGAAGGATGCCAGACTGAGTCAACCCTGCAGCCCTTGGCTGGTATCAAACTCACAACCTGTGAGTGAGTAGCTGTAGTACCAGCATTTAACCACTGCACCACCAGGGCTCTCTCTGGATGGTAGTAAGGCCATTATCCTTCTCAAATAAGAATTCCACCCTCAATTAAATTTTCCTTCAGTCCCCAAATGTCTACCATTGCAGAGACTAAAATGCTGATAGTTGAAACCTAGGTCTCATATTTGCTGTGTTTCAATTCTTCTAGTATTTTCTCTTGCCACCTCCTTTCTTTGGGTGCCTAAACTGTATTTCTAAAACATCAACTGAAGTTTTAAGCTATTGTAATTCTAGACATTTGGGGACTGAAGGAAAATTTAATTGGAGGGCAATTATCCCCCTCCCCCCCACAACTACACCCCTATGGGGGTCCATGAAGGTCTCTATATAATTCTGAATGCTAAATCTTTCACTGTTTAGAAGTGCATAGACAGCCTTCATGCATACAAGACGCTCTCTGTTTCAAGTTGTCACTTCTCAAGCAAGGTTAAGTGACACAGAATATAAACAGGGTTACAACACTCTCCCCTCCATACATGTTTGCTTTAGCTAGATTAAAAGGACCCAGTAAGGATTACAGCTGCTAAACTTTCTTTTGCTAGTTCAGAAGTAGCTTACTTACTTGTTTACTTCTGCTACTTTAGAAATGCTGAACTGGGGTTTTGGCTAGAGTGGATGACAAAACTGGGGTCATTGATGTGGAATTTTGAAGAATTGAGACCTGTTATTTAAAAGAATTGAATGAACCTACACTGTTTTTAGTAGAGCTGCATTTATTTAAAAGGGGAGGGGGTGAGGTAAGTTGTGAACTAATGATATTGAGAAGAGTTAAGCAAGCATTTCTAAAATTAGCTGGTATTTTAAAAACAAAGAGAACTTCTGTCTGCAAAGAGACATTGTAGGACCTTTGAGACTGAGAGGAAGAAATTTGCTTATACATCTACTCAGAAAACATAATCTTAGGATCTAATCACATCACCCACAACATTAGAAGTAGTTTGATTTGCTCATCCTCTAATGCAGTGGTTCTCAACCTTTGGGCCTCCAGATGTTTTGGACTTCAATTCCCAGAAATCCCAGTCAGTATGCTCATTGTTCAGGAATTCTAGAGGACCAAAGGTTGAGAACCACTGCTATGCCATCTTCTTTAACAATAATCTTCAGCATTTACATTGGGCAAACAGACCAGTCTCTGTGCCAGATAATAAATGGACATAAAGCAAACATTAAAAATGGGAATACACAAAAAACAGTTGCAGAACACTTTGATCCTCCTGGACATTACATCTCAGACCTCAGAACAGCAGTCCTTGAACAAAGCAAAGCAAAGCAAAACCCTTTAAAGGGAATTTTCAAGAGAACTTGGCAGATTTGGGCTATATCAACAGAGATGATCACACATACGCTGACCATCAGGGAAATGCTGGGGAAAGGTTAGGGAAGCGCGCACGCGTGTAACCCTGAAGCGATTCCCCAGTGTCAGGGAATTGTGAGCTCCCTCTAGCATCCTGGAATCGTTAATGGAGAGTGACTTTCCTATTAACGGAAATTTCGCATTAATAGGAAAGTAACTCTCCTTTAACAATTCCAGGATGCTAGAGGGAGCTCATGATTCCCTGACGCTGGGGAATCGCTTCAGGGTTACATATGCACACGTTTCCCTAACCTTTCCCCAGTGTTTCCCTGGTGGCAAGTGATTGTGTGATTATCTCCAGACTCCAGTCCATCAACAGTGGGTTGGACAGAAGGAATTGTTTCCTAGCACACTAAACATATTGTAACAGTAGTTAACACTCCACCTCATGAGGACTCTCATTTTATCACAACTCCTTTCTCATTCCTGGGTGGCATATAGTACATTCTAATAATTCTCTCCAGGATTCTTATGGTTATCTCTTCCTCTTGGCTTTAGGCAATATCTTTCCTACCAACTTTGTCAGCCAATGACCATTGTTAAAACTGAACTTGTCACCTCATCACCATACCCAATAGTTTTGCCTTTCTATTACTATTCACACACATACAGAGGCATAAGTGTCTGCCTACAACCACTTCACTCCATGCATCTGATGAACTAGACTCAGGATGCATCCACACTGCAGGAATAATCCACTTTGAGACAGCTTTAACTGCCCTGGCTCCATGCTAGGAAATTTGGGGAACTGTAGTATTTGTGAGACATTGAGCCTCCTCCTTCAGAGAGAGCTCTGGTACAGTGCCACAATAAAACTACAATTCCCAGGATTCCCTAGCACTAGAACCAGGGCAGTTAAAGCGGTCTCTGACTGGATTATTTCTGCTGTGTTTTGGACTTTCATCTATGAAAGCTTATGCTACCAATTTTTCCCTTCTTAGGCGGGCTACAAACCGCCATTAGGGACGTCCTGAGGATGTCCCAGTTTGAAAAAGGGGCGTCTCTTCTAGACGCCCCTTACCCTATCACGGACTTAGTCCGTACAAAATGGCGGCGCCCTGTTCATATGGGCACCGCCATTTTGACGTAGCGGACGCTCTGCGTCCGCACGTGGCACACCGGAAGTGACGCCACAAGTGCACCCTTTGGCACACGTGGCGCCTCTTCCAGGGCCTGAGAAGGAGCGCGATTTCCACGCTCCTTCTCTGCAGCGTCCGGGAGCCGCGCCGTTTAAAGGCTGCGGTTCCCAGACGCTGCAAGCGGAGGCAGAGCCAGACCGCTGCTTCTCAGCGGTTTGTAACGCGCCCTAGTTAGTCTTTAAGGTGCTACAAGATCCCTTTGCATACTGATCTAGACTAACATGGTTATGTCTTGGAATTTCTGTCCCTTTATCTAGGGCAGTGCTTTTCATCTTATCTGTGCAATGTGAGAGACTTACATTTTTCTCCCTAATGTGCCAAGAACCAGTTCCATATTTGTGCCCATTGGCTACAGCTGTTTCTTTCTTTCCTGGAAACTCCCCATGGGCCAACAGCTGACAACTTGTGAACCAGCACTGGTCCACAGGCCACCACTTTCAGTACCACTGATCCAGAGTTTATTTATTTATTTCCAAGCATTGGTGACCATTACCACACTGAAAAGTAATCAGCATTTTGAAAGAATGGCAGCATGAAGTAATGGTTCCAAGAAAATTAATATAAGAAATGCCTCCAAACTAGGCTTCAGCTACAGATCAGTCACAGTTTTGTATTTCCTGATTTTTTTGTCTCATTAATGATGATAGTTTGTTACATGATTGTTAAAATAAAGAGCAAAGGGTGGGAAGGCATTTCTTGCATCTGTCACTTATAACAAAGTGTTCCCGGTTCATTTCATATGGCATTTTAAATGTCACCCATTCTTGGGATATTTTTGGTTTCAGGATGTAGGAGGCCTGTCCTGCTGACAGATTCCAAATATATATATATATATATTCAGGAGGGAAAAAAAGTAAAATATTTTTACTTCTGCTACAGTAAGGAAATAGAAGCCCAGACAAATGTTTTTCTTCATACACCTTGAAGAGGATTATAAAATCTAGGGCAATAAGTTTGCTGATATATGCATTATTTTTGCACTGTGTGTGTAGATTCTTTTGATCCTTGACACTGAAGATGAGCATTTTAAGGGACAGGCATGTGGCATGAAGAACTACTTGCACAATGTTGTTCAGGGCTGACTTGAAGATTATGCCAACCTTAGGTCTGCAAATGTATTAATGCGAAAAACCCAGCAACCAAATGGTGGAAAAACTGTGGGTTTTTGTGGGTTTTTCAGGCTATGTGGCCATGTTCTAGAAAATTTTCTTCCTGACGTTTCACCAGCATCTGTGGCTGGCATTGAAAAACCCACATAGCCCGAAAAACCCACAGGAAACCATGGATGCCGGCCATGAAAGCCTTCAACTTCACGGTGGAAAAACTTACTATGTGATAGGATGGTGTCTGTATTCAGATTCTTGAATGTACCCTTCAGACTGTTCATACTACAGTTTTCTGCTCTAACTGCCATGGCTACCCCTGTAGAATCCTGGGACAGTCACTAATTTCTGTAGCTGAGAATTCCAAATGTTTCCCAAAACTACAAATCTCAGGATTTTCATAGGATGTGGCCATGGCAGCTACTGTGCTATCAAAATGATATAATTGTGTTCTGAGAAAAAGATCTCCGATAGCAGCTTAGATCTGCATCCATTTGGCAGTTTCATATCTTTTTTCTTTGCTGCCTTGGTGCCTCTTTTCTTCTCACATAAGTTTTGTCTTCTATATTCATTAATTGGTCCTCTCCATCCTTTTCTCCCTCAGTGTTCCTGCACTTAGTAACATTGCCTCTTTCCAAAACCTTCTGCACTTCTTCACCTACTTTCCTGCACCTGAGAATTCATGTTGTCCCCCTGAGTACACTTACCTCTATTTCCTTTTAATGTTCAGATAACTAGGAAGAACCTCAGCTACATGTCAGCTTTAACTGAGCTCTGTGCAATTATTTACTCATTATTTCTTCTCAAAATGACGGCCAATTTGCACAGAGTTTAGAAAGTTATGTTTGAACAGGAATAGAGATAATACCAAGTCCCAATACAAAGACCAGTTAGTTCGTGTTATAATTAATTTTTTTTAAAGATAACTTGTTACATCCCCATTTTCCAGAAGCAACAAGACATAGGAGATTATCACACATGGGATGGGACATCTGTGTCCCGTCCCTGTCCTTCCCATGTGGTTGCATGAAGATTTTCACATGACGTTGTTATATCCCATTCTTATGCTGTACTTATCATGCAAGATTTTCAGACATCACTTATCCTGTCCTTCTCTCCTCCCTAAAGTGGCACCATCACTGTGTATTAACAGAAACTTACGTTAATACAATGCCATTGACAGGAGAAGGATGAAATAAGTGCAGATGCAATAAGGACAGGGTAAGGATGAGAGTGGTCCCTTCTGCACTGTGTGATAATCTCCATATTTTTAGTTACACTTGAAAAAACATATAATGCAATGTGTTACTGACCTGTGATACCAAACATATGCTCCTCCAGTCCATCTCACTGTTTCTTCAATGCCCTCAACAGAGTACAAAGTAGCTGCATGAGGCAGAATACAAGCCAGCACATGAGACTTGAGAAAAACCTACTCCAACATTCAGTGAGGCCATCCCTCTAACTGAAACAGGCATGATTGCTCCACTCCCATCTCTTTGTAGAAGGACTGATGATACTTTGCCTTATGCTTGTCAGTCTGTCTAGCTAGAGTTCCTTAGTTCACTTGAGCTCTGAAGGTTGGCAAATAACCTTGTCTAGTAGACAGACCAATGGCAGCATTCTCTTTAAGAATCTATTAAGCTTACATAATATTTGTAGCAAATGAGCAGCATACATCTCACCTTTTATCAACTGGGGAATCTGCACATCTCAGATGGGCATTTAATAGCATTTTAGCATTTGCTATACATTGTCTTAATTCAATATAGTTATAATGATTGTTTCAGAAAGTATTTCTAACTCTGACTGCATAGAGTATGTCTAGCTTTATCTGTCAACATTTGAATCAAAATATTGTAAATTTAAATTGTTCTCACCCATTCTGTAAATCAACAAAGAACATAGAAGATAGCTTCTTCTGGCTTAGTGGCCCAGAGGTCTAATCAGCCCCTAACTACTTTTACAGCTGTTACAGATATTTGTTTAGTTATTTCTTTGCCAATTACACTAGATATCTTTTCAGTATAGAGTTTTTAATACATTTTAAATTTTAATGTATAATTGTTTTAACTTTTAAAATTGTTTAATTGTTTTTTAAATATTATATTTATACATTTCAATGCTTTTGTGTTGTTTTAAATTGTATTGTTTTAAATTTGCTGTGCACTGCCTTGATAATAATATTGGTAGAAAGGCAGGGCATAAGAAGAAGATGATGATGATGATGAATATCTTGCTTCTGAACAACATTGTTTTGAGGAGTCTAAAATGTGCAATTTGTCTTTTTCTTTCTACCTTTATACAGTATTTCCTTAATTGTATTGTCTGTCCAATTGTGTTCAGAGAATCTAAAACTGATGGGCTCACATTCATGGAACTATCTTGTTTCCCAGTCAGTCTTTAGGAAATGTTTTCTTTCCTGTCTTTTACAGACCATTAATCTTTTTAAACTTTTGATTTCTAAACTATAGAGCTCCACATGCAACACTGTTGTTTTTATTATTGGCAACTCTTAATAAATTTTCCATGACAGAAATGTTAAAAATTAGTTAAGCATACTACCAAATTATAATCTAACACAGTTAGGGCGTAGTTATAACAGAAAGGAATGAACTGCAAGTAATCAGTTATTTACTTCTGAGCCCTGGATTTCTATGCTAAATTGCATCTCAGGCAGAAGCAATGTGACCTCAATAATTATCAACAGTTAACATACCTCAAAACTGAGGACAGAAGAAAATGTTCCTTCTTATTTATGTGGTGCACCAAGGCACTTTTCTTGCTATTTGCAAGTTAAATTTCTTTCCACACAAAGATTAATTCTGTGTGCATGAGTGTGTTGGGAATCACAATGAGATAATTAACAACATACTTTGAGCCAGAAAAGCATATTGTTCTTTTGGTAATAAATGGCAAAGGTACTGTTAGGATAGATTTGTTACATTGGTATAGGTGACAAGGCCTGAAGTCAAGGCAGACTTCAAATAGAGATTTCCACATCCTTTTGCACTGAGATCTCTATTCATATATATCAGTACACCTATATATCATTAATTATTTATTACCAGTTTCCAGTTACCTTCCAGAGACCCATCTGGTAGAAAATGGAACAATAAATTTGTATATAGAGTCTTGTCATTTTCCTCATTCAAATATTTCCAGGATTTGTCTCAACAGAACAGACCTGGAGGGATTTATTTCAGGTTGCTCACTGGGGGAGAAACTGAATTAATGACAATTGTTTCTGTTTGGCCAAGACTGGGCTTTGTTGCCTTTGAACTGTGTCTGAAAACCAATATCTTTCTTCTTTATTTCCCCCTTAGGACTATCACTTGGTCTGCTTTCAGGTGCTTTAATGAGAAACAAGCCTCTGTCGACAGAATTTAAGGGCCATGATTAAGTGGCTGGTTGACCAGCTGCTTGGTGCCTAGTGGGGAAACCAAAGGCTAGTGGTTGTGTATCGCTGTGTGCCTCCAGTGCACTATGACTATTCCCTGAAGCTGGAAGATAAAATCCTGTGAACTCTGGCATGCTGTAAAAGACCAATTTTTGTTTTGCTTTTGTTCTCATCTGCTTTTAATGAATTTAAACTTGTGCCTGTGAAGGTAGTATCTATAATCTAGTTTTTTTCTGTGGCACAGGTGGGGAGCTTTGAAATGCTTTTTATTTAGCAACAACTGCCAGAATCCCACAGCCACTATGGCTATTCCTTGTGTGGCCCTCTAAATATTGTTGGACTGCAACTCCTATCAGCCTTAGGCAGCATACTCAAAGGCAAAGGATGATGGAATTTGCAATTCAGCAATATTTAGAGGCAGTGTGGCGTGGTGTTTTGAGTGTTCAACTGGAACTCTGGAGATCAGGATTCAATTCCTGCTCAGCCTTGAAACCCACCAGTAAGTCACAATCACATGCTTTCAGCCTCAGGGGAAGGCAATGGCAAATCTTTTAACAAATCTTGCCAAGTAAACCCTGACCTATGGCCTTAAAAAGTTAAAAGTAGTCCCTTGACATGAATGTCTAGTCATAATAGACTGTATGGGACAGTGCTCATCTCCATTACTAAACTGAAGAGCCAGCGTTGTCCAAGGACTGCTGTGGGGGTCATATGGCCAGACTGCATTGAACACTTGTTATTTCCCACCAACGTGGTACCTTTATCACTTCCATTTGCATGCTTTCAGATTGCTAGGTTGGCAGAAGCTGGAACTAGTAACCAGCTTCTGCCAACCTAGCAATCTCAAAGCATGCAAATGGAAGTAGATTAATAGGTACCACTTTGGGAAGGTACATGTTCAATGCAGTCATGCTGCCCCACAGCAGTCCTTGGACAACGCTGGCTCTTCAGCTTACATCCCTTTAACAATGTATTATTGTTCCTTTCTTCCACTCAGCATCTTGGCTGGAATCCTGTTGATTAGCTCCAACTAGAATGGGCCCCATTTAATCAACTGTTGAATGTTGAATCAACATATGAATGAATACCCTGGATTCAGTGGGTCTTCTCTAATTGCAACTAAAAGCGGGATTCAGGTCCTTGTTTTTGAAGGTTAAGATGTTGGAAAATGAGATCTCCAAATAATGTAGTTATTATATGCATTCAACTTGTAGCCAATTTATGGCGGTTGCTTAGTGGTTAAGACACCAATTCTGATGATCGAAAGATCAGCAGGTTGGTAGTTTGAGGCAGTTGTCATCTCAAATAGATGCGATGGCCAGGTGTGCTTAGTATCAACTTCGGCTGATGTGCCAGCTGCATCTCTACCGGGACTGAAAGGACCTTGAAGCAATGGTACACACACTGATAATCTCTCATTTAAATTTCTGTAATGCGCTCTACATGGGGCTACCTCTGTACCAAGTTCAGAAGCTACATTGATTCAAAATGCAGCACTCAGATTGGTCACCAGTACACCTAGGTCTGACCATATAACACCAGTGTTGAAATCTCTTCACTGGCTGCCAATAAGCTTCCAGGTGCAGTACAAAGTGTTGGTTATTACCTTTAAAGCCCTACAAGGCTCGGGCCTGAGTGACTTGCGGGAACACCTCTCCTACACAATCCGCCCCACACACTCAGAACATCCGGGATGCATTTATTGGAATATCATAATATCAGGTTAATGACAACTTCCCATAGGGTGTTCACTACCACAGCTCCTAAACTCTGGAATAGCTTACCGGAAGAGATCTGTCTTATTACCACTTTAGAGGTCTTTAAGAAGACACTTAAGATGGATCTCTTCTGGTGAGCTTTTCCACTGGACTCTGTATAAGAGATCATGATAAAATGCTCCACTCCTGATTATGATTGTTGATTACCTAATGATTTTGCTATTTTATAGAACTAATAGGAATGTTGGTATTCAGTATTAGCGTTTTACTGATCGTATTTTGTACTTGTACTGTATTATTTTACTGATGCAATTTTGCCTTGATCCATGGGAGAGGCAGGAAATATAAATAAACTATTAATAATAATAATAATAACAATAATAATAATAATAATAATAATAATAATAATAATAATAAACAACTCCACACTCCCATAATTCCTTATCATTGGCCAGCCTGGCTGGGGCCAGTGGAAACTGGACTTTACCCAGATCTGGATGACCTAAACACTGGTGTACTGCTTGGTGGTGATGGAGTCTGTAAAGACATGCAAAAGCTCTACTTCTGAGATGAATTAAATATTTTTGGTGGGATTTTCATGCCCTAAAAATGGCCATAATGGGACCCACCAGTGAGCCCAAGTTGTGTTCCTCATCCAGAAAGGTTTGTTTCCATGAACTGGTAAGCCCTTTTGGTCTAAATATTCAGGATTTATTTTACTAACTTTCTGTAAATAACTATATAGATATATGTAGAGAGATCTTTGAGACTAACTGAAAGAAAGAAGTTGGCAGCATGAGCTTTCATAGACTTCAGACTACTTCCTCAGATGCATTGAATTTCCTCCATATTATTTTGTTTTAGGCACAGGAGTGCAGCCAATTTTTCATTCACCAGATCAGTGCCTGTAACTGTCTTCTCATTATGCTGATCCAAAGTTCCCCTACAGCAGCAGTACAAGCAGGAATGTTCTTAAGACTCTGAGGATTCTCCTTGGACTTGGATGACAAGGATTTATGGCTCTCAGCAGATTAACTCCATTTGAAATCCAGCAAACAGTTTCAAAAGGTGTTCATTGAGCTAATTCCTTTGTCAAGCTATAAATAAAACCAGGTGTTCTGCAGGGCTATAGATGATTTCCATATCTGGCAGTCATTTTCTGTGCCCATACCTGTCTCATTTCTCATTTTTTTCCAACTGCGCTTCCCATTTGGCAAATAAATACAGTTTGAGTTCTTCCTTTCAAAAAAAATTTTTTTATTTCAAACTTACAAGGTGAGTGCAGTGCCATCTGTGTGTTTTGTGTATCTTCAAGTCATTTCTGACTTATGGCAACCCTAAGGTAAACCTATCATGGGATTTTCTTGGCAAAATATATTCAGATGAGGTTTGCCGTTGCCTTACCCTGAGGCTGAGAGCATGTAACCTACCCAGTGGGTAGGAGCAAATGACCATACTGTAGTAAGTAAAAACAAAAACAAAAAACAACCACAGATGACTGAAAAATAACATTTATATGGGACAAATTTGAAAACTGGATGAAGATGATTAAAATCATTGTGCTACAAAATAAAGGAAGACTACTGACTTATGATGTGCTAGTATTGTCAGACAGACATCATTCCAATCTTATAGCTTGGTTGTGGTGGCAGAGGATTAGAAAAGAGCCTAGCATTTGCCTGATTTGCAGCACATGTTTGGATGATGACCTTCAGTTTTACCTTATCCCATATTTTGTAACTAGCCATGAATCTTCACAGTACTGGGTTAGTGCAGCATAATGGCGAGGGTATTTTCATGGGACTAACCTATGTGAGATGTGAACTCAAAAACATATTTGTTAAACTCATGAGATAACACATGTAAAAAAAAATAGAGAAAAATCACATATGCCACTTTATTGCCCATGAAATATAGTTATCATAAACACAATATACAATAACTGAAATCTACATGAATAACAAGCATTGAAATATTAAGGTTCTATACCTTTATATACATTTGAAAGATTTCTAAACTGATTCAGCATTATTGTACATAATTTATTTAATATCCTCTATCCAGTGGCAGACAGCCACATCAGGGCTGGCCTCACCATTAGGTGAAGTAAAGTGGCCTCTTGAAGTGGCTGATACCTAAGAAGTGTGAGTGAAGGGCAATGGCACTTACTTTTCACCCCACAGATAGGGTTGCCAAAATGAAAAATGGAGAGAGCTCCTGTACCATTAATAGTTGTGCAGAAGGGGGAAATTAATCAAATATTGCTTATCAGGCAAGAAAGTTAACAAGCAACAGCTGCTGAAATTTCCTTTTCTATAAAAATCATTAAAAGTATAGGAGAAACTCTACTGAAACACGGGTGGTGTGCATGCCATGAGGTATGCCCCCTAAGCTAGCCTCCTAAACTAGTTTGTTGTAGCTACCTTGAAGTGGAGGATAGAGTCCCACAGGCAAAATTGAATTAAAACTCGCCTGCTAATCCAGGTGGTTTCTGTATGTCGAAAGAAGTGTGGGGCACCATTTTGTAATGAATAAAATGTCAAGTGAGAGCAGCAGCGTGACTGAAAGATTGAATGTTTAACTATTTCTTCTTCTCTGGTGTATCTGTTAAAGATCACCCATGCCTGTGTTTCATCCTTGTATGGTAAATGATACAGTGTCTGTCTATATTTTACCCCTCCCATATCTGAAAAGAAAATCTGTTCAGAAAGTGGATTTTTAGCAAACAGCAAGGAGATTAAAGAATCCTTCTAACTCAAGGCTGGTTCTAAAGAAATGGTGCTCACATCTAGGGCCTTTCACACTACACAGTTGCAGCATTATGACTCCACTTCAACTGCCAAGTTTCTTGGAATCTGTAGTTTATGGAGGAGCATTCAGAATTATTGTCCTCCATCTTCTCAGAACTGTACTTTCCAAGAGTATTTTGTGTGAAAGCTATCAAAATTCTAATAATTTAAAGTACATTCTCTCCACTTCAGTCACTTAGGTAAAAAGGAATAGTGTATATACACAAATAAACAGGATGACTCACTCCCATGGAAGGTATAAGACAGGGGTAGGCAACCTTTTTGAGCCGGGGGCCAGGTTGCAGTCCCTCAGGTGACTGGGGAGCCGAAGCCGGGGGTGGAGCTCCCACCCTCTGGGGCGGGGCCTGGTGCTGGGGGTGGAGCTTCCACCCTCCGGGGGCGGAGCCACATGACGGGGCGGAGCTTCCACCCTCCGGGGGCCAGGCCTCCTCATCTTTGCCGACCCCTGACGGAGCCCCAGGCCCTGTCAGAGGCCGGCAAAAAAGCCGGTGGGGGCCACCAGCGCTGGAGGCCTCCCCCTCTTTGCCAGTCCTTTTTCCGTCGCTGGAGCCCTCCAAGAGGGCTCCAGTGGCGGCAGCGGGTCTCTGGGAGGCCCTTTTGCCATTGCTGGGGCCCTCTTGGAGGGCCCCAGCGAAGGCATCCGGCCTCCCAGAGGCCCCCTGCCGCCCCGGGGCCCTCTTGGAGGGCACCAGCGACGGCATCCGGCCTCCCAGAGGCCACCTGCCGCCGCCGGGGTCCTCTTGGAGGGTGCCAGCGACGGCATTGGGCCTCCCAGAGCCCCCCTGCCGCTGCCGGGGTCCTCTTGGAGGGCGGCAGCGACGGCAACGGGCCTCCCAGGGACACCCTGCTGCCACCGGGGCCCTCTTGGAGGGCGTCAGCGATGGCAACGGGCCTTCCAGGGGCCCCCTGCCACCGCCAGGGCCCTCTTGGAGGGCACCAGCGATGGCATCGGGCCTCCCAGGGGCCCCCTGCCCCCGCCAGAGCCCTCTTGGAGGGCACCAGCGACGGCAATGGGCTTCTCTTTACAAGACTTACATTACTCACACATGTAAAATCTAAGGACCCAAACAGACAGGCCAAAATAAACCTGCTTCGGGTCACGTTGGAGGTATGCTGTTTAAATGACACACACATCTTAAGAGGCCAGAAGCTGTGCCAAAGCTTCATTCAGTCTTTAGGACTGGAGCATGGCTTTGGTGCAGCTTCCGGCCTCTTAGGATATATCTATCATTTAAACAGCATACCTCCAAAGTGACCCGAAGCAACTTTATTTTGGCCTGTCTGTTTGGGCCCTAAATCATGTTAATATTTCCAATACTTGACAAGCAAAGGATCATTAAATGAGAACATTAAAGTTTGCTAAATAGGGGAACATTAAAGTACGGTTCAGTTCAAAGACATAGCCATGTTAGTCTGGAAAATCAGTATGCAAAGGGATTTTGTAGCACCTTTGAGACTAACTGAAAGAAAGAAGTTGGTAGCACGCACTTTCATAGACTAGAGCAGGGGTAGGCAACCTTTTTGAGCCGGGGGCTGGGTTGCTGTCCCTCAGACAAATCGGGGGGCCGAAGCCGGGGGTGGAGCTTCCACCCTCAGGGGGCGGGGCCGCACACCGGGGGCGGGGCTTCCACCAAAGCCCTGTGGGGAGGAGGCGTTTGCCCGCCCTCTCCTCCTCGGTCCCTTTCTGGCCAAACACCCCCAACCTGCATTCCAAAACACACACAACAGCACATTTGTGCATTTCACATGGCTTTACTTAACATGGTCTTTTGCATATTTCAGAGGCTTATTCCATAATCAAACCCCTTGGGTTTAACACTTAGCATGGTTTAACATGGCTATGCATATTGAACATGTCAATATGGTTTCACCGTTCTTGCATCAAGTGTACTTCTCAGAAGTGTGTACTACTTGGTCAAGGGACTTTGGTTTTTTTGAGTTTGTAAAAATCACAGCAATTTACATTGGCCTTGCCTCAGAGGCTTGCTGATATCAATAAAAAAAAATTACCTTTTTCCAGACAACTCCCAGAATCCCCCATCCTGCTTAGCAACTCAAAATATTTGGGGGGGGGGGGTCATGAAAAAGATACATAGCTTATCAAAACTGAGTTCTTTTAATTTTGGAGTTCAGGTATAAGCACAGTTCTATCATGTGAAATGTATTCCCCGGTTTACTGTCTCCATTAGAATTATAAGAATGAGCCCATTTCACATACATCTTTCTTGTTTTCCCACCCTTTCTTACCAATGGTCTCAGGGCAATAATATAATCAAGTATAATGATTACATATAAGAAGTATAATGATTACAGCTAAGATATTAGAGATGATATTGAGAGGTCAGCTATCTTATTACAAGAATACTTGTTAAGGTTCAAACAAAAGCCGTTCATTGTCCAACACATTGTACTGTATGGAACAGACAATTACCAGAAGAGAGTCTTTAAAGATGGGTTCAGTAGCATTTGGAAAGCATTGCCATTGATGATCTAGCACTTCTCTAGTATGATAAGATAATTCCAGACAAAAGAGATTGCAGACAACAGCTAATTACATTTGAGTTATCTGGCTGCTCCAGTGAAGCAAGGGGTATATTCCTTGGCTCAGCTGCAATACGAAATAGCCATGCATTGCCCTCATAACTATCTGCTGTACATTAACAGAGAGTTATTCCAGAAGTGGCCACCTAAATTGCATACATAAATCTTGCTGGTGGGCCTGAGAAGGTGCAGTGCAATAAGAGCCCAATTATTTGTGCTTGCCTAAGTGCCTGTGTGTGCAAATGCATTTCTGGGATATACAGTATATGGGTTATTGAAGATATAATTTCTGCAAATGAGTATTATCAGAATTAGACCAGATGACATCACAATCAGATCTAATGACCCAAGTATTTGAATTATTTCTTGTGTCCACTCCTCCAAGGCAGCAGAGGAATTAAAACATAAAGTTCAATTATTTCTTCATAGGTGACTGATCAGCTTTTAATACTATAAGGATGCCCTTAGCCTTATTCAACTGTTCTGTTGAATGCTTGGTGGAGAAGGAGCAGGAACTTTACTCTCAACTTCATGCAATTTACTTAACTTTGCAATAGCAGAGGGATGGAAAATGTTTCTTTTGTCAAGGACCACATTCTCCCTGATTTGACAGTGACAGTCCCAGTGACTCCTCTGTTGCCACACTTTTTCAGTTGCATTTAAAATATCTCAGTTTTTCTTCCATCCTCCAGCTTTCCCCCTTTGTTTTCAAGTTACTTCAATTGCTGCAATCTGAGTTCAAAGTGCAAAAGTAGCAGTGGAGGAGAGGAGAGGGGTGGTTTCTTGACCTTCCCCATAGACTTAAGCAAATGCAAACTGCTGCAGCTTTTCCTAGATTGCTTGTTCTTCCACATTAATTGCTTTTGCTGTCTTGGCCTCTGATATTGCATGGACACACATATTCTAGTTTTCATTTGTGAAATGTTGGGTGTTATGCAGGGATAATCTGCCTGGGGTCACATGCCATCAGTAGCTGGGATTTACTGGTTGGTGAACACAGAATAAAAAGACAGAGCAGTCTGAGGAGAAACAAATAGAAGATCAAAACTCTTCCAGAAACAGAGTTTTAACATTTTGTGCTGCACCAATGTGGATGTAACTAGACACACCTGTGAAGGTACACCTTTTTCAAGAAGAAACGGAAAAAAGCTGCTTCATTTGAAGCGGCTTTTCCCCGCATATGGTGACAAGACGGCACTTTCCTGACAGCCTTTATTTTTGCGTCATCTAAATGCCACACCTTCATCCTGATATGAAAGCAACTCTTTTTGCCCATCTGTACAGCCCCTAACTCTCCATTGTCAAACAACTTGCCTCCAAGTCATGCATCCCCTCTCCTGATGAACACAATAGTTCAAAAGGCATGGGATATTAAAGCAACAATTCTAATCAAAGCAATGATGTATCATCCATATCACCGTGGCTACGGAGACTGAGCCTTGAGATGTCACGTGTCCTTAATTCGATTAGGAAACAAAAAAATATTGAATGATGTCATTTTCAGGATGTCATTATTATTATTATTATTATTATTATTATTATTATTTGTAGAACCACATTTATAGAGCCAGCTTGGCACAGTAGTTTGAGCATTGGACTATGACTCTGGAGTCCAGGGTTTGATTTCTGCTTAGCCATGAAACCCACTCAGTGACTTTGAGTGAGTCACATGCTCTCAGTCTCAGGGAATAGCCATGGAAAACCTCCACTGAACAAATCTTGCAACAAAAACCCTATGGTAGGATCACCATATGTTGCAAATGATTTGAAGGCACATAACACACACACTGAGAACTACACCTTGTATTTTGGACCTAGCATAAGATGACATGACAATGGAAAAGAAGATAAAGTTTGGTAAGATGGAAGGCTGTAGGAAAAGAGGAAGACCATATTGTAGGTAGCCTGAATCAAGGAAACCATGACTAAGGACATCACTACGGAGCTGCATGGAATGTGGACTGTGGTGGAAATTCCTTTTTGAAATATAAAAACTATAGAAAGATGGAGTCACCTTTGTCAGCCAGAGAGATAGTTTTTAAATAAAGGCTTGGAGTTACTAGAGGAAAGGAATAGTGAGTGCATCTTGACCTAGATGGAAGCTGGCACCAGTAGAAAGACATAACATAAACTACTGAGATAAGGATACATAGTAGACATTCAGAAGCAAGGTTAGAAGGAAGGCTAAAGGAGGGGGTAAGGCGTGATGATGCAGTTTTAATGTATGCATGTATTTCTGTTCTGATTGTAAGAATTCTATATGTTTAAATTGTAATTAGCCAATCAGGTGTATTGAAGAAGCCTCTTTGTCTTGAATAATATAAAAAGAGCCATTTTGTCTTGTTCGGGGTTCTCAGCTTTTGGAACTTGAATTCCACTGAGTTCAATGTTTTCCTTTGTCGACAAATGGAAATAAACTTATGGATTTTCAATTATTAGGTCCTCTTGCTAATCCTTTTGCTCTGCTAATCCTAGAAATCTAAGTTTCCTGAAATTTCTGTTACAGGACCACACCAGGTGATACCTCAGAGGAGGATTTCCCAGTGTGCTGGTGGAAAGGGATGCCTTCTGGGTCTGGAGGCTTTGCTGGCCAGGTGGGAAAGTGAGTCTCCTTCCTTTCCTGCCTGGCCAGCATTTGTGCCAGAACCAGAAAGGCTGTGGAGTGGCAGCAGCACTCCACTCCCACCAGCAGCCACTGGTGGGAAGAAGTGCCTTTCAGATTTGGTGGCCCTGCTGGCTAGGTGGGAAAGTGAGCTTCCTTCCTTTGTCACCTGGCCAGCAGCTCTACTAGACAAAGAAAAGGATGTTGAAGAGAGGAGGGAGGCATTAAAGAATGATCTGCATTGGGTGTCAGATATACTAGGTATACCACTGAGTTTGCAAGATCTGGACAGGGCTATTAATAACTGGGTTTTTAAAAAAGTTCTCGCATACATTGTGTTGCCATGAGACAAAGCCAACATGATGGCACATAACAAGAATAAGAGCAAAGGGTCACACTCATATCCATTTAAAGATAAGAATTCAGGAGGAAATGACAGTGGCACCGGTTTAAATCCAATTGCTGTTGCCAACTAGAGTGGACTCATTGCAATATGGTAAGTCAACAGTTATATAAATTCTACTGATTCAACCACTCTAGTTAGGACTAACAATCGACTTTAGGCCATTTTATTCTAGTTTGCTAAAACTCTCCAGCTTTTCTTCCCAACACCCTGGAACTGTTGTCCTGCTCATCAGCAGAGGGGACACATGAGAGGCAGAATATTGCTCTTTCTAAAGAAAATACTGCACGACTCAATCCAACTGAATTTTATGATACTTGAAACATTTCGCTGAATGTTGAGCTCCCATGGATTTAAATAAGTGTTAGTTTTTTCTACTCACTTTCTCTGGACCTCACTACCTTTTTTGTAATACAAAAAAAACCCACCAAATATTTGTCTTTATCTTTCACACAGGTTACTACCATTTGTCTGTGATGGAGATTAATTTTTTTTAAAAAAATGACACAATAATGAACTTTTAAAATCCTCCAACATGCTTATTTGCATGCCCCCCCCAAACAGCTTCATGTTGTTTCTCTCTCACCCCATTCATTATTCACCTTTCTTTCTTCTTTTAAAACTATTATGTTAATAACTATGGAAACAGGAATGTCATAGTAAAGGACAAAATTTGACAATGTAGATGATACAATAATTTTGGGGAAATTGTTCAGATCTTTGAAAGCAAAAAGCAGATGTGACACAGGGAATCCATGATTGGCTCTTCCAGCCTTTTAAAAACTTTAAAACAATGAAAGGAATGCCAGATATGATATTTTTCCCTTTTACATAGCTATTAGCTACAAACGTTAGGTCTTGTTCCAAGACTGGGAAATGTTTTGGAGAACCTGTTAATCAGAATAGACTATTCTGATAAATTAGATCAGAAAAGGGAAACTCTTCCCATTGAGATTGGCATGACTTCCATCAAAATCTGGTGAGGATGAATATTGGGACAAGATCCAGTGATGTATTTCATTATCCAGTGGTGTATGTCCAATTGCATACTTCTATATTAAACACAAGTAGAATCAAGACTTTCTTCCACTCCTACTACAGTCTTCCATTATGCTAAAAATCTTCTCCAGAGGGCTTTCCAGCTTACCAGAGAAGGTTGTTGGACTGTATGGGGACAAGGGAAATGGCTGATTTATCTACATTGCAGAAATAATCCTATTTGGTAGCACTTTCACTGCCATGGCTCCATGCTATGAAATTTTGAGAATTGTAGTTTTGCAAGACATTTAGCCTTCTCTGCCAGAGAGCTCTGGTGCCACAACAAACTACAGTTCCCAGAATTGCATAGCATAGAGCAATGGCAGTTAATGTGGTATCGAACTGGATTATTTAAAAGGTAGAACTAGTGGCGCAGTGGTTAAATGCTGGTTCTGCTGTCACAGTGTTACAAGTTCGATCCTAGAAGAGGGCTCCAAGGTCCACTCAGTTCCATCCTTTCCTGGGTCAGTAAAATGAGCACCCAGATTGTTGGGGGTAATTGGCTCACAGGGAGTGCTAGGCATAGAAATGCGCTTGCTATTGCTATTGCTATATCTGCAGTGTGAATACCACCTCAGACAGAAGCAGTCATGCCCAGCAAAAAAAAGCATACCATTGGATTGTGGCCATAAGTGTGGTGATAGGTGGCCTGGGCTGAATAATAATAATAATAATAATAATAACAACAACAATAACAACAACAACAATAATAATAATATTTAATTTTCCACCTCACCCTATGGATCGAGGCGGGATTACATCAAAAAATTACAATTCTATATAAAAATACAATCAAAAATTAATAACAATACTATTAATACAATAAAACAATCATGTCATCATCTAAAATTCATACAATCATAATCAGAAGTGGAGTATTTTCTTAAGATCTCTTATAAAAGATCAGGTGGATATGCTGGCCAGAAGAGATCTGTTTTAAGTGCCTTCTTAAAGGCATCTAAGGTCGTGATAAGACGGATCTCCTCTAGCAAGCTCTTCTACAATTTGGGGCAGTAAATGTTCTGTGGGAAGTTGTTATTAACCTGGACTTTGGATAATCTAATAAGTTCTTCCTGGATGTTCTGAGAGTGTGCAGCAAGTAAGGAGAGGCATTCCCTCAAATAGCTTGGGCCCAAGCCATGTAGGGCTTTAAAGGTAACAACCAACACTTTGTACTGCACCCGGAAGCTAATCGGCAGCCAGTGAAGAGATTTTAGCACCAGTGTTATATGGTCTGATCTTGATGTACCAGTGACCAGATACACATGTTCAGTACATAAAGCTGGGTGTGGATGCATTGCATCCAGCCATCTTCTTTTTCTAGTGTGTGTAAGGTTCTGTCTATCACATTTGTATTTTGAGACTCTGGAGAACAGGGTTCAAATCATTGCTTGGTGATGGAAACCCACTGGATGACCTTGGACAAGTCACACATTCTCAGCCTCAGAGGGAGGTAAAGACAAAAACTCCTCTGAACAAATCTTGCCAAGAAAACCCCATGATAAGTTTGCCATATGGTCACCATACATTGGAACAAATTGAGGGTGCACATCAACAGTTTGGGGATATATGGCCTGGAGAGTTGTGGCATGCACTGTGGATTTTCCTGCGGTTGGTTGGCCACAGGTTGGAAGCTTCCCTCTCCCTGGATTTGATAGGAGTCTGGTCACTCTGTAGGACACTCATATTACTTTTTCACAGGTGCTAATTTGTATCCACCAATCCTTGTCTTTACTCTTTTTTAAACTATGGTTTTTAAAGAATTTTTTAAACATTTGTTTTAAATTTATGAACTACCCTTTATCCACAAAGATCAGTATGGTTAAAAAAAGCCATTTAAAAAAGAGCATGAAAATAGGCATTAATAACTTTTCAATTAGCAAGCAAAAATACAAGAATATACTCAAAACTCAAACTTTTAACTTATAAACAAAGTTAAAATGTGAAAATATAAAATTTGGAAGAACTATAAAGGTCTGTACACAAAACAACCTGGCACAAAACAACATTGTTGCTGATTTTAATTCCCTGGAGAAAATTGTAAAGCAGAACTTGGAAGAAAAGTTACTTTTGGATGACAGTTCCCAGAATCTCCCAGCCAGCATAACCAGTTTCAGCCAATGTCCATATGGAAAGGAGGATTCTGGGATAAGGAGTCCAGAAACAGAAGTTGTCTTAGCAATGTTTGAACATTAAAGCATCACCACAATTTACGAAACGGTAGGAAAACACAGAGTCAGGTTAATTTTGCTGAGGTCTGGTTAGAATGCCATTCGATGCTACGTAGTGCCATGGTCCATTGTTTGTTTTGCAGCCCTGGAGTTTCTTCCTATACTAAGGAAAATCAAACTGCTTAGTCTGAAACTTCCCTGTGAACAATATTGATTCTTCATTGACTTTGTTACTCATTGTTTTTCACCAGCACTGAACAACATTAATCTTCAAGAACAGCAACTGCAAATTGATAAAGAAGCATATTAATCTCCCTGTAACATTTAAAAGTCATCTTGCTCATTCAGTGGGGAAGCTCCCTCCTTTTGGATCATGTCTGGGCTTTAGAGTGCAGTCCTTTGCTGAGATTTTGCTCTGCATTTCGAACAGACATTTAGGTCCTCAATCCTCATTTTTCAGAAGCACGCTCATCAAATTATCATAGCTCTGGGGTGCAGGAAAAGGGAGAGCAATCAGTCACTGTAATTAAATGTTTCATATTTTATAAGAAAGTGTAGAATGTGCATTTTCAGCTGTTCATCACTCAGTAGCTATAGTTGTACAACTGTCATGCATGATCAAATCAGTCGAAACAAGAGACGCTCTTTAAGGGAGCATCTCTTTTTTTAAAAAAAAGCTGTTTCAAGTTTACAGGTGAGTTGTTGCAAAGGTGATCTGATTGATGTTCTGCAATAATGATACATAAAAATAATTTTGTACTGGGGAAAAAAACCTAACTCTTGTTCTTAACAGAAGCAAAATAAAAAAAGACTGAACCCATAGAGTCCAGAGCAGGATGTAGACTGCTCTATATGTGTGTGTTTTCCTGGAAGAGTTTTGAATATAACCGAACCAGTTAACTTTATGATAAACAACTGAAATACCTTAGCCAAGATGCAGGTAGCTGCCAAAAAGATAAGAATTTCATATTAAAGGGTGCTGTTTGGCCTTCTTCTTGCTCATAAAAGTGCCTCCTTTGTGCTTGACTATGAGTCTCTGCCCATAACCTTCTTGCAAAGTTGACTGAATTTTGCTGCTGCCTTGTTTCTTTAGGCTTAAAACATTTTGGGGGGTGGGAGTGCAGGGGTTAGAAAAAGCCTACATGTGTTTGATGGTTATTAGTTAAAGTACAGTGGCCCTTTGGTATCTGCTGCGTTTGGTTCCAGGATCCCCCATGGATACCAAAATCCATGGATGCTCAAGTCCCATTAAGTTGTGGGTTTTTATATGAATACTGTTTGTAAATTGTACATTGTGTAGTACTCCTGTTGTAACCCGCTTTGATCTCCCAGGAAAAGCGGGCTATAAATAAACAGTTTATTTATTATTTATTTAAATACAGTGGTGTAGAAAAATGGTATCCTTTATTAAAAATGGTAAAAATCAAGGCTTGCCTTTTGGAATTAATATTTTTTGAATATTTTTTAAATGATGGATGGTTGAATCCATGGATAAAGAATCTGTGGATATGGAGGGTTGACTATAGACCTGGAAAGGAGTGGCAGAGGAGGAAGAGATGCCTCTGTTGGTAGTTTAGGAGAGGGGTATGGTATGGAGATCAGTTTTGTTAGTAGAAGGACTGTTAGACATGTTGTTGGTGTAACCTCCATTAGTCATAGACAAAGTAGACAACGATGAGAGACCATGGGAGTTGCAATATTAGGAGGGCAATATATTCTCCATAGCTGGGTTAGACAATTATGAATTTTTCCTTCATTGGGCTCATCACTCAACACTCAAATTATGAGGGTATGTGACTGGTCTCTCCGAGATCTTTAACAAGTTCTTCTGAATGATAGGTCATACCACTTGAGGGCACCTGGAGGTGTGAGGTCACTCAAGGGCAGTGCTAGTTCCATATTTTCCATTCAGAGCCTTTGTTCTTCTTACTCCTTTCTCAGAGAGATAGCAACATCCAAAGAAACTATCTGCCACCACAGGGCTAGGGGCCTCTAGTATTTGGAAGTGCGTCCTTTACAGGGATTCAACTGGTGACCAATAATGTCAGCTCCCAATGCCAGTCTTGTTCTGAGACCCCAACATTCCTATCCAGTGTGGCTTCAGGGGCCCAGAATACTTTGCAATACTGAGGGGTTCCCTGAGATATATCAACTGATTATACATGGGTTCCATAGAAGGCAAGTTCAAACAGAGAGTATTTCCTGAAGGGAGATGGAAACTCCCAGCTGCCCTCCACAGAATAGCCAATATGATGATGAGAGTTGGAGTCCAACAACTCCAACTCTGGATGAGGGAAAACCGACTCAAACTTAATCCAGAGAAAACGGAGGTACTAGTGATAGGTCCCCCTGGTCCAGGAATGGCGGTGGTTCCACCTGTCCTGAATGGGGTCACGCTCCCTGTGAAGGACTCCGTGCGCAGTCTGGGGGTGCTTCTTGACTCGTCCCTTCACCTGACTGCTCAGGTGAATGCGACGGTCAAGAGTACCTGTTATCAGCTTCGGCTGATTCGCCAGCTGCGCCCATATCTGGCCCAGAGGGACCTTGAAACTGTTGTACACGCTCTGGTAACTTCGAGATTGGATTTCTGCAACGCACTCTACATGGGGCAACCCTTATACCACACTCGGAAGCTGCAAGTAGTGCAGAACATGGCAGCACGGCTGGTCACTGGCGTTTCCAGGACCAGCCATATAACACCGGTGCTTAAAGACCTCCATTGGCTGCCTATTCGCTTCCGAGCTCAATATAAGGCGTTGGTTATCACCTATAAAGCCCTAAATGGCTTGGGCCCAGGATTCCTGAAGGACCGTCTCTCCCCGTACATTCCGCCTCGCACCCTCAGAACATCTGGGCAGCAACTCCTGAAGGTGCCTGGGGCAAGGTTGGCCGTTACGGCCAGAAGATCCTTTTCCACAGCTGCCCCAGCCCTTTGGAACATGCTGCCCATAGAGCTCCGCTCATCCACCACCCTGGCCCAATTTAGGAAGGGACTCAAAACCTTCCTATTTAATCAGGCATTCCCCGACTAAACATCCTATGGGCCTCCCTCCTCACTCGTGGCCGTGAGGTTGGGCTAAGGGGTTTTTATTGTTTTTATGAAGAGATGATGTTGTTTTTAACCTGTTTTATATTGTATTTGCTGCACTAAGGTGCATTTGTAAGCCGCCCTGATCTATTTGGAAGGGCGGGGTATAAATAAAATTTTATTATTATTATTATTATTAACATCTGGTGAGGCCACACATTGCCCACTCCTGTCCTCATCCAGAAAACATTTGGAAAATGCAGGAGGCAGAAAAGGTGAGCCACTGTGCATTCTATGTCCTCAGCTTTGCTTGCCCTGCCCTTGGTAACCTTGAATGTTTGCAAGCCTTTTCTGGGAATGGATAGTGTTGACCCTGTAAAGCCCCCTTATCTTTTCCTTCAGTATGTCTTTTGATTTTCAGACTCATTTTTCCTATTTCCTCAGGCAAGAAATAAAAGTGGGAAACATTTTAAAGCCACATGAAACATATTTATTGAAACCCTCTCCAGAGAGATCGGTTTAAGCATATATAATGTTTAAGCATTTTTAAACCTATATATATAATTTGTAGTACAAGAGGAAATTCAAGAAGAGGAGGAGGAGGAGGTAGGAAAAAAGAAAGAGGAGAGTCATTAAAAATATGCTCAGGCTAGTACAGCTTAAACAAAGGACTCACAGGAAGCACTTATTCTAGCACACAAGGAGGGAAAAAAGGAAACGAGCAATAGGAGTGGCACACACACACACAAATATATTTTAAAGGTCTTGACACAATGTCTACAACTAAAAAATTAGATTTGGTTGCCTAGGAACAACTATTCCAGCCACTGGTGCATTAGATTTTTGTATTACAGTGGAAATCTGATCAAACTGTGATCATTGCATGTTATTGCCCTGTGTATGAGAGGAACTAATATATTTTTCTCTGGGGTTTTTTGCTTGTAAAGTCTGTTTAATGGCATACAATATTTAAAATAAGCAGCACTCTTTAGAAATCTTACACAACTTTGTATTTTGTCAGGAGACTGTAGATAGGTTTGTCTCTGCAGCACTCAGTGATTATAGGTGTTCTGTACACAAACATTAACAAATGAGGTGTGGATTTTGTTAAATCACAACCTGCTTTTGTTTGATCACAGGTTTCTCTCCATAGAGATACACCATGGAGTTCAAGGTTATGTACACAAATTTCCCCCTTTTTCCTTGCAAGGCTAGGCCATTCCATTCTGGAGATGTAGATCTTTTCTTAATTTAGTCTTAAGTTACATTTTATGATTTTTTTGTGAAAATATCATGAAATTACTTGTGTGTGTGTGTGTGTAAAATTAGTGTGGTGTAGTGATCTGAGTGTTGGACTACAGCTCTGGAGATCAGGGTTCAAATCCCCTCTTGGCTATGGAAACCCAATGGTGATCTTGGGCAAATCACACTCTGTCTCAGTTTCAGAGGAAAGACAAACCTTTGGAACAAATGTTGTCAAGAAGCCCACATGATAGTGTCACCTTAGGGTTACTAGAAGTTGGAAATGACATGAAGGCACAGAAAGAACAAACTGTATGATGCCAAAGGTTTTCATGGCCGGCATCCATAGTTTTTTGTTGGTTTTCGGCCTATGTGGCTGTGTTCTAGAAGAGCTTTTTCCTGACATTTCACCAGTATATGTGGCTGACATCTTCAGAGAATGCGGGCATGGAAGAGAGTGGGGTATATATTCATTGTGTGACCTTTGGTTGGAAGGAAGTGATTTACTTGTTAATCTCTGTGTTGGTCTGTATTGAATGGCAAGGCCTCAGGATGTCTATTTAATCAGTGATCCATTGTCTGCTGGGAAAACCCCTGACCCTGGGTGGTGTTCATTTACATGTTTTGAGTTTTGATTTTGGTATTTTTGAGGACTGGTACCCAAACCTTGTTTGCTTTAAGGGTTTCTTCTTTCCTGCTGAAATTGTCTATGTGTTTGTGGAGTTCAATGGCTTCCCTATGCATCCTGACCTGATAATTGTTGGCATGGTCCAGAATTTCAGTGTTTTCAAATAGCATTTTGTGCCCAGAATGGTATACAATGTGTTGTGCTCCTGCTGATTTTTCTGGCTGACCCAGTACGCAGTGTTTCTTCTGTTCCTTGATTCATGTTTGAACACTGCGTTTGGTGGTCCATATGTAGACTTGTAGATGATATCCGGTAAACTCCTGTGGCCGTGAGAGGATCTCTTCTATCCTTCACTGAGTGTAGCATTTGCTGGATTTTTGGGTCAGTTTGTAGATCATTTGGAGGTTGTGTTTTCTCACCAGTTCCCCTATTCTGTCTGTGACTCCTTTGATGTATGGTAACAATACCTTCCCTTTGGGTGCTTGTTTGTCTTCACTCTTCTAGGGTTTTTTTTTTGGGGGGGGGGGTGTCAGGCAGCCCTTCTGATGTCTGAGCTGGAGTAACCATTAGCCTGTAGAGCCCTATCTAGGTGCTTCAATTAATCTTCCAGGAAGCAGGGTTCACAGATCCTTTTTGCCCAGTCTTTTGTGTTCTGGGTGATGGTTGGAGTTCTTGTGTAGGTATCTGTCTCTGTGTATAGGTTTTCTGTATACTGTGTGGCCCAACTGTTGGTTCGGTTTGTGGGTGACCAGGACATCCAAGAATGGCAATGTTCCTTCCAATGTCCTGGTTATCCACAAACTGCATTTTCTGAAGATGCCAGCTAGAGATGCTGGTAAAACATCAGGAAAAAACTCTTCTAGAACATGGCTATGTAGCCTGAAAAACCCACAAAAAACTAACAAATGGTATTTTTGCTTAAAAGGTAATTTTTTTGAGCAAAAGCACCACTTTTCTGCTGTTATTGATGCTGAAAAAAGCACTGGTCTTTAGCTCTCATGAAGAGGAGAAAAAATTCACATTACCTGACATTATTTTCCCCTGGGTATCTTAACATGTTGATGCACTCTTTCTCATTAAAGCAGAGAAAAATATGCAAGGATTCTTTGTACGCAAACTCCCTACCTCCCACCTCCCAAACTCTATCCATCACACAACCCAAGCTTTCATTTGTTCTGACCTCATTGCCTTGTTTGGTTGACTTGGGACAATTTCTGTTTTCCCCTTCTTTGAGCTTGTGGCCTTCTACACAGACTTTTAATGTTTACCTCCTGGTTAATGTACTAACTGATAATTAATGACTGCATTTTATCTCTGGGTGACTGGATATAATCTGTAGCTTCTATGGCAACAGATTCATTACTAAACATAACTTTGACTGTGAGAAATGATAGAAGTCGAATCACTGAAACTCTTTCAGCAAAGGGAGAAAATGTAAAGGCCCTGCATATATACCTCCCTTGAGAGTCTTACAGGATAATTTCGGTCCCATTCAGTCTCTAATTATGAAGACTGCATTGATACTGGTAGTGAGGCCTGTGAATCTTTTTGGAGACTCGTAGAGATTTTTTTTTTGCTTGTCCACCACCATTATCTTGCTTTTTTTTGTCCAGATATTGAGGTAAGCTGTGGTCAAAGGAACATTCTTGTTGTATGTTTTCAAGTTATTTCTTATTTACTGCAGCCCTAAGAAATGGCAGAGCACCATTTTGGGCATCCACATACCCAGAGAAACAGGTCCAGCTAAAACCAAGGATTTCCAGCTGCATCAGGACTTGTTGGGGCTAGATCTGGGAACCTTCAGCTCTTTGTAGCTCTGTGTGCTGGAGAACTGCACACTGGAAGATCTTTCTGGGCACCAAAATATTCTCAGGCTAAAGATTATCCCCATGCACATAGATTGGCCAGTGAACCTTCCTAAAGGGAGAAAGCTATATAGAACATGACCTGTCTGGGGTTAGACATTACCTGAGCCATAATTGCCCAATGGTTTTGGGGCATTCTATGGCACTGACCATTGGCTCTCAGCATTGACTCTCTGGTTTAAGGCTTGTCTCTGGATTCCTAGATCTTTCCTCTGTTCTTTCTACAGTATATTGGAGGTTGATGTGGTGTATTCTTTCTGGGGATTTATACACTTTAACAGATTTCTTTCCCAAAGAATGAATAATTTCCTGTTTTCTTGTGAGAAAATAATTGAAAATTGCATTGTTTCTGAAGAATGTTTGCAGTTCAGTACTCTGTGCTAAAAAGAAAAGAAAAGCACCTTTTGAACTGAACATAGCATTTGCTGAATACATGTAATTTTCTAAACAGAAAATACTCTTTTCTGCACACATACACACACACACAGGAGATTATCACACAGGAGGAAAGTGTCCTTCTCCTGTATTTAAACTGCATTAATCGCTCAACCGGGGGGAAGATTATCACACCCCTGTGTGCTTATCCCATTTTTCTATTCTCTATAAACAGTAATCGACCCATCACTGGGTATTAACAGGAGCTCCCGTTAATACTGAATGATGGGTGCATTACTGTTTACAACTGGGGTAAGAATGGGATAAGAGCATGGGGATGTGATAATCTTCCCCCTGATCACACAATTAATGCAATTTAGGCACAGGAAAAGGACGTTTTCCTTTCCTGTGTGATAATCTTCACAAACACACAAAACCATGTGCATTTTTCATGCAGAGTAAAACCTGATCTGTGAAGATTCTTGCCTATCCAGTATTGTCCTTATCAAGGATTCCCAGGAACCCTTGTTTTGACCAATTTCCAAATATTTTTGAATACTCTTTCCATCCTTAGTTCTGGTGGTGGGCACCAGACTGATAGGCCTAAGTGTCCAACTTCTTTCCTAAGTATCTTTGCAATCCAGGAAGCCTTAGCAGAAAATGGTCCTTTAACTCTCAGAATCCCAGAATACCAACTGACAGGTCTGCAGGTTTTGAGAATCAATAGTTACATACTCTTCATCCATCTCAGTTTGGCAGGGGCAGTTTTGATTAATCTTTTGTCATTACACTTTTTCAGCTGTTTTAAAAATGTCCCAGTTTCTGTCTCCTTCTCCCACTCATCCTGCTTTGTTCCCAGCTTATTTCTGTTGCTGCAAGCTGAGTTCAAAGTGCAAAAGTAGCTGTTGCACTCAATTAACCTGCAGGGGAAGAAGAGAGGAGCAGAATCTTGCCCCTCCTAGTAGTCCCAGGTAGTGCAGTCTCTCCTAGCTTGTGTGTTCTTCCTCATTAATAACCCTTGTCATCTTGGTCATACACTAATGTTGCTTGGCCACACATGCCCCAGTTTCCCGCCATAAATGTTGAAGACAGAGCTTAGAAATGTTCCTTTGATGACATGCAACTCCCAGTATTCTCCAACCAGCATGGCCAGCTCTGGTGGAAAATACAGAGTGAAGCTATAATGGAAGAATCTCTTTCTTCATTGGAAACAAATGTGAGTCTAAGCAGACAGAGTTTCAGGGCCTCTAGGCAGGCTATGACAATATTCTTCTATGCTGTTTCAAGATAAAATCATATTCCTCTGCACGAAAGAATTATAAGGCTCCATCCTGACTACGGCCAGCATATAAATAGCCAGGTTAGCATTTGGATTCTAAATCTAGGAACCTTTAGATAGAGCACAAAAACAACAACTTGAAAGCACATTTCATAGTAAGAACCTATTAGACCAGACATGAAATGAAAGGGAATCAATTTATCTAATCTCCCCAGGAAAAAGCATTTCTGCACAAAGGAGTATGGACCTAAATGCCTGAGCCCAGACAGAAAGCCAGTTTCAATAGAAGAGTGCAGAGAGATAGACAGTACCTGATGATGACTGGAGATAAGACCAGGATAAAACATGGAGACCAGCTGAGTGTTTAACCTCCTGGTTTTATAGTCAAGTCTTATCACTCAGGGAAGAAAATTGAAGTGATTATATAGTACTTTGAACTAAATGGAAAGACAAAAGATAGCAAGTGGAGGATTAGCTTCCCCTTGAAAATATTCAGCCCTATTGAATTATTGCCAGGGCACTGTTGAAGGAGACAGTTTATTCTGCTGGTGGAATGGGCCAGAATCCAGTGGAGAAGAGGGATGGTTCTGTGAAAGAGAGGAATGTAATGTAATGAGATAATTTTGATTGTCCTTGAAATCATTATTCTTTTAGGGACCTGGGTCTACATGGATTGTCCATGATTATTGTGCAGAGTGGATACACTAGACATCTCTATAGGACTATCAGAAACAAATGGTACAAAGCTCCAGGAACTATTGCTCTATCAAGTGATATGAGAGTTAGTGGTGCCTCTTACAAGCAGAGTAATTAGTATTCAGAAACAAAAGGTGAGCAAAAATCCTCACACTACCACCTCCTGGCACAACAGAAATATATTGTTTGTTTGTTTGTTATAAACATATAAATTAGAATCATAGAGTTGGAAGAGACCACAAGGACCATCCAGTCCAACTTCTACCATGCAGGAAATCACAGGTTTACTTACAAATACTAAATGTTTCATATTATCTCATAGTCAGAGAGTTTGTAACATGTGCTTTTCAAACATGGAGAGATGAGAGAGGGAGAGAAAACTGCAGACCACAAAATGGAGGATGAACAAACTTAAAACTAGGAGCCGTCTAACCAATGTAGGAAGAACTAGGACCAAATGATACAAAGTATGCCTGAACTATTAGAGAGACATTCATACTAGTAACTAGTGAGTATAGGTACTGTATGTTAAAGTTGCTGCATCTAACAGTATTATATGTTTGGTGCCTTCAATGACATTTTGTAAATTTCATATCTGTCGAGTAGTAAATCCATTCTGGATTTTAGTCCAAAATTTGAAGGGGCTATCTGTACAAGTTTTTTTGATCCTGTAAGTGCAGAATCCTAATGTATAAAGAATAAATGGCTATGCTCCAATGTCAGAGGATGTAGTTCATACTTACTGTCCTGCACCTTCAGTTTTTGTTCTCAGTATTATCTTGCCTTAGGGTTCCTGCCTCATTTTCTGCATTTGGCCTAAAATTAGATATTGCTTTATATTATAAGAGCTATTTATGAGCCCTGATGGAGGTATCAATCTATCTGGAGGGAGCAAAGTATCTAGCAGATACTAGATGTATCTAGCAGAGCGATCCGAGTCCAAATTCTGTTCTTGTTATTGTTGTGCACCTTCAAGTCATTTCCGACTAATGGTGACCCTAAGATGACTCTATCATGGGGTTTTCTGATGCTGAGAGTATGTGATTTGCCCAAGGTCACCCAGTGAATTTCCATGACTGAAAAGGGAATCATACCCTAGTCTTTAGAGTTGTGGCTCTCCAATCTAAGTTTTACTAGCATTTAATTTGCATTCCGTATTAAAAATCCAAAACCATAAAAATTAGTATGATAATTTGCCACATCTCTCATGATTTAAATTCTTCCCTAGAGACTGTAGGATTTATTTCCATGAGTGCTAAAACTATTTCCTAGTATCAATATGTTATTAATCCTGAGATACAGGGTTATATAGGAAACATGCTCTTTATTTCAATTAGCTAAAAGCAGACTCTCACTAAATGCTAAAAAGGAGAAAGAAAATGACTTCATTCTGAAAATAAACACTAATCTGTGCAGACAGAGGGAGAGAAGGGAAAGAAAAAGAGAGAGAAAAGTATAAACCATTGTCCTTGAAACCAACAATTGTGAAGGTTGCCATCTGTCAGATACAATGCTTAGGTGTGAGTACACTTCACTATAGACAAGGAATTGAAAAATAGCAGTGAATGCGTTATCAGCATGTTTTAAAATTTGTACCTGATCTGGAACATACTAATGAAACAACCATGCCCTGTTGTCAGTCATTTGGACTTTCTATTTCAGCAGCAGATAGTGGTGAAAAATCCCATTAGGTAGAATGTCATTTTAAAAATAGATACAATAAGGGACCACAGAAGAAAGAGGGAAGAGGCCATTATTATCTCATTATAGAACTATACATGGTTTTTTGACACCCATTCAACACATAGATAAGCTTTATGCTTGATTTCTACAATATTCACATGTTATTACACCTAGAAAATCTAATCAAATTGAAATGGAGATGTCCTAACCTTCACTCAGGCAGCTATCTAAAGCCTATTTTAAGAATGTGTCTGTTTAAAGCATTTTTAGGTTGAGGGGAATTAAAAACAGAAAAAAAAATACTGATATCGGCATTGAGCACTGCTGGAGAACTAGGCAGAGGGCTCTTCCAAATGGCCCATACTCCTAGTAATTGTGTTCATTATCCTGTTTCTCCTTGTTGAGGTTGACCTCACTCCCCCCCCCCAAAAAAAAACCCCAATTCAGTCAGGGCTCATACATTCCTGGGCCTGCTGGTCTACCTATTTTCTCGCAGGAGACAGATTGTCTCTGGATGCATCAGAAAGTCCAAGGGGGAGGGATCAACTACTAGATTTAAAATGTCACAGTCCCAGAAATTCATGGAAATTAGACCAGAACAGGAGCTATGCAATTTAGATTTAAAAAATAAAATAAAATTCTGATACATATAGGTGCAAATTTTGCCAACCTAGATGAGTCAAGAGTCCAACACTCCCCTTGGGAATGAGAATGGTGGAATGGACAAAAAAAAAAATAATCTGGAAAATCAGAAGTTAAAACCAAATTCTTGAGCTGACAGAGAGCAGAATTTTCTCGCTGTTCTATGATGCTTCCACTAAACCTTTGAGAGGCACTTTGGGAGCAGTGCTCAGCAGCAACTAGAGGATGGCAAAGAAAGCTGTCTCTTTGGCCAGGAAAAGTTCCCTCTCTGGCTAGTAGTTCAGGAGCCAAAAAAAAGGCAAGCTTTTTCTCTTGGAACCTAGGTTGGGATAACCACAGGATCATGTCCTAATGTACCAAGGCCAATAGATAGCAAGGGATATATAGAATTACTTCATTTGCAATTATGCTTGCTGGAAGTGTGGATGAAGGCAAGGTAGCATGATGAAAGGAAAGGCACTCAATTGAACTTATCTTCTAAAATTCAAGGACATAGCCCTGTAAATCTGGAAAATCAGTACGCAAAGGGATTTTGTAGCACCTTTGAGACTAACTGAAAGAAAGAAACTGCTAGGTATTATGAAAGGTAATACCTACCATCTTATTATTATTATTATTATTATTACATTAAAAGGTGTTATGAAACAAAACATACCCATAAGAAGCACAGCCTAGATATGTGTGGAATGTTGATAGCTGTACAACAGACAACAGAAATGTTGTATTATGCAAAATAACAGATGCATGCAAGCAGATCTATATTTTATTCAACAATGAGCTGAAACCCTTGACTAGAAGGAACTAGGCACATAAAAAAATTCTTGTCATCTCTGTAATCAAAGTTCCAGCTGTCTTTTTCTATTAAATTCCACAGCCTGGTGGAATTTTACTGTGTGTTTTTGGTCAGAATAGTGAGGCATTATTAGAAGTGGCAGACACCTGGGTTATAAAGGATCTACAGAGGTTATGAAATCCAACCCTGTCCTTCCAGGCAAGATTAGCAGTTAAAGCAATCAGCAATGACTCTGAAGCTACTTGGAGGCCACTAGTGGAAAATGGATTTCAAAGGTTCTGCTCACCTTAAAGGATTTTAATGAAAAACAGTGTGGTGTAGCACTTTGAGCACTGGACTATGACTCTGGAGAGCAGAGTTCGAATCCCTGCTTGACCATGAAAAGCCTCTGGGTGACCTTGGGCAAGTCAAATTCTCTCAGACTCAGAGGATGGCAATGGCAACCACCATCTGAAGAAATTTGCGAAGAAATCTCCCTGTGATGTATCTGCTTTGTTGCTGCTGCTGCTGTTATCTGCTCTCAAGTTAACGCTGACTCATGTTGACCCTGTGGTTGAGTGAACAAAAAGTTTAGGGGGGATAAAAGGGAAACACAGCAATTTTATTAAAACAATGTGTTGCAATGGAATGCTGAAAAGATATTAAAAGAAATTACAAAGCATAGAGTATATGCTATCCTGAACACAAAAAGGCTTGTTCTGGCCTGTGAGCCATGCCCTAACATGCACAAGGCTAGTTTAACCAGTCAGTACTGGGCTAAGGAACTGCAAATCCCATACGGAGGTATCAAGCACACAAAATACCAATTCCTCTGTGCCTCTCAACATGGAATTAAAAGAGATAACACAATATGTCCATACAGTTGGGGAGTGCACAACAGAGGCCAAATTAAAAGGGATAACACAGTATGCCCATTACAGTTAGAAAGTACAAAACAAAGACCAAACACGTTTCAACTAGAACATCTTTGTCAGTGGTCATGGAAAACTGTGAAGATAAAATAGGTATGGGTCACGGACAACAGCATATGAGTAATGAACAAGACCATATAGTTAAAAAACATAATACATAAATACCTAATATAGCAGCCTTGTAAGGTATATCAAATGGTATGTGGGGACATCCCGTCGCTGTAGGTAAGTTGTTGGTCCTCATAGACCTTATATCATGCCTGGAAAAGTATGTATGCAGGCAACTTATGAGATATATATTGTAATAGTCAAAAAAAATTATTATAAAAATGCACTCCAAATTGTATCCATACTTACCTAGGACTAGGATGCCCCACATGTAATTGCAAGCCCTAATGGAGTTTAGCAAGTGGGAACTCTATATCCCTTCCCAATCACAAAAATTGATACACCTGTTGAACCCCACCTGAGACCATTCTGCAGCAAATAAGATCCTGTAGGTAATAATAACCCCTTCCATTATGTTGATCTAAATGTACCAGTACAATCAACCAAACAAATAATGTTTATGACAACAAACACTAACATGTGTAAAAAGGAATAACCAAATAATTACAGAATTTCAGAACAATTGCAGTTCTCATTCAATCCATGTGGTTTCTGTGTTTGTAGAGTGAAAATCCAAAACAGTTCTCTTTGCCGGAGTTTTCTCTCCAGATATGTCCCAGTTCCAGAAATTCTTTCAATTGTCCAGAATCTGATATCCATATCCGAGTGCTTGCATTGAATAAAATGTTGGACCATTGGTGCAGTAATTCTTTTATTTCTAATGCAGCTCCTATTTTCTGATATCCTCATTTTTATTTTTCGAGTGGTTATGCCAGTATACAAAAGATCACAGGGACGTTGAATGGTGTATACAACTCCCTTAGTATTACAAGTAAACAAATCATTCAGAGTATACAATCTGTTATTCATAGGGTTAATGAACTCAGTAGTTTTCACACAATATTTACATGCAGTGCAGTTGTAACATGGGTTCTCCTCTGTAGTAAATTTGGCTGGGTCTCCTGAACTGTGCATTTACTATGGGCCAAATGGTCAGAAACAACTTGAAGGCAAACAACACTCACAGTCCACATAAATGAGAGCCAGTTGCTGGAACAATGGATTTGAAAAGAGACTAATTGAGACAAGGTACTATAAAAAGGCTTTATCTATAAATGCTTAAAATGGTATCAAACAATATAGGCAACAGAATCATGCAAAACCTATATATACAAAAGATACAAAATAAACCATAGTAGTAATTGCAAACATAATAATAACAAGTAGCAAATAATACAAGTAGAATGCAACAGAAAAGAAGGCTGAGAATAGAGTGACCAAAAGAGGGAGAGAGAAAGGCTCACTACAAAGCTAGCCTTATTAGTGCTCAAAAATTGATTAGAGCTATGCATATACAGCTGTAGGTCATCTGTGTTCTCAGTAGCTCTCCATTAACCCTATAATGGCTCAAGTGCAGTGGTCTGAGCATTGGACTATGGGGCTTCACAGACTGCCCCAAAGAGGCGGCGGGATGCCATCCCTTTCCTAGCTGGATCAGGGCCGCAGCAACCTCATGCTGTGGCCTGAATCCAATCTTTTGAGGTGCAAAAAGGAGCCGCAAAAAATGGCTCATTTTGTACTGTCAAAAGGGTGCTATAGCCACAGCAGCTTGGCTATATGGCACTCCTTTGGTGCTGCATTATGAAGCCACACACCATGTGGAGTGGCATGTGGCATCATGGTGCCTGGGGGCGGAGTCAGGGTGTGCATCATCTGGATGCAACACCCTGACTCCACCTCCAGGCTGGCCTTTTAGGCCAGTCTGTACAGGGCCTCTGACTCTAGAGAGCAGGATTTGATTCTTCACTCAGCCATGGAAACTCAGTGTATGACCTTATACAACTCACACACTCTCAGCCCTAGAAAACACTGTGATGGGTTTGCCCTAGGGTCACCATAACACACACACACACAACAGCAATCAACAAAATTCATATAAACAGGAAAATTCAAAATTGTTGCATTATTTCCTTTTCTTGCCTATTGCTTCTGCCGCTGCCAATGGAATGCTTTTCCAAAGGTGTCAGTAAAACAATGCCTGCCAAGAGAAAGACAAATCCTACATGTGCTGATGTGAGCACATAACTAGCTTTCTACAGGTTCAGCTATACAATGCCTAGCCTTTTCAGATGAACACATGGAGAAGCCAGCAAGCTCTAGACTGGGCTTACAAAATATTTTCAGTTACTCATCATAGTCCCTTTCAGTAAGGTGAAAACATCAGTGGGAAATAATAGTTGCTAAACAACATAAATCCTTTGGCTTCTGCTCTAGTAAAAAAAAAAAAAAATGCTGGGAGGAACACACATATCTTTCTACAACTGTAGTTCTTCTGTCTCAGAGGAGCCATTATCAAGTAATTTGACTAAACTGTAATAGAAAAAGGTATTATGAAACAAAAATGCTTTCTTTAATCTTGCTAGAGCTAAGAATTCCCCCCTTCCAAACAGCACACATATTTTTAAGCACTTTACGTACTAAAAACATGAAACTCAAAAGTAATGTGCAAGTTTATGGAGTCTGATCTCTGCCAAATCCCAAATGTTGATAATAATAGTGGAAGTTTTCTTTTGCTTCCTCAACATAATTTAATTTTCCCCCTTAATGTCATATATGGTGTCATATTTTGTACCCCAGATAGACATGGCGGGTGGATTCCATGTCAGAGATATGGTGGGTTTTATTCCAGACTTTAAAAGAATTGTCCAAAGTGATGGTGCCAAGAAGCTAACCCGAAAATAGGTTGGAGTCGGACACCTTTAACCTATAGAATAAAACCCAGAGCAGATTCAGCATACCACTAACAGGGAAACTACTGTATACTTCTGAGCTTCCTATTTTTCACATGATTGTATATGCCTCAAATGTTTTTGCTGGAGTGCATGTTTCCTGTGAAAGACCATTCCACTTTGTCCCAATCTGTAGATCAATATAGACAGAAGGCATTGGATTGTGAGTCTGGAATGAGTAGCTCTCCTGATGTTGTGCAACTTCAAGTCCCACCAGCCTTAGTCAGCATACTCGGTGGTAAGGGATCATGGGAGATGAAATCCAATTCTAGACGGCCACAAGTTCTTCATATCTTACACTATATCATCACTTGCTCTCTAAGATTATTTTAGATATAGCAAATCAATATAGGCTTAGTCAAATAAAGGCCACTGAGGTGGATTGGATAAGAGTCAATGAGAACTAGCAATCATTTGGATCTTTCCAGGCAAACAAAATATATCTAGGCATGAAAGTCCAGGAGACCACAATCTTTTCACTGCCCAAGCTGGCTGTTTAATCAAAGCAGAATAGTTTGCCTGTGGTTGCTAAAGGAACTGTTATTATCTTCTGGGATCTAGTCTTTCACAATCCAACATAACATAAAATAATGGGTTCCTTTATGGTCTAGGAAGTTTACTGAGTCTTGACTGAGCAAGAGACCTGTCTGAGAACCAAAGTTCCCTATTGCAAAACCCTCCCAATCTGACAACAGAATATTGGGAGAGATATTCCTGCATTTCACGAGTAAAGAAATAATACAAAAGTGTTGCCAGTGCCCAGTGATCTCTCACCCAAGGGAAACAAAACTTGGAATTTTTCATGGGGCAGGGAAATGGGGAGTGCATGTTGATGTATGTGTGTTAAGAGGGCACTTTCAAGGACTATGAGTACTCAGCCTTTCCTTAATGCTGCATCAAAGCAGCATGGCAATTCTAGACTTCCTGTCAACCTTGAAACATCAAAGCCAACTTCCCTGCTTTAATTGGCAGGTAAAACCCAATGTAGGTGACAACACTACTGCCTTTGAAGATAAAGAGGGAAATCACATCTTTCTGGATTCACATGAACCTCCCTCTGTAGCTCAAAAGAGACTGTTGCATTGAAAAATACAAGAATGGGATAGGAACTGTGCCCAACAGGGGGAGAGAGAGGGGATGTTCTGCTGACAAGAGATTCCTACTAAATATCCCATCTTCCACTCCACTATAGAAGACAAAGGCCAGAATTATTTTGGTGTTTTACATTAGCGTAACTGGAGGTTAGGTGTAATCTTGGATACTAAGTAGGATCAGCTCTGGTTAGTACATGGATGGGATGCCATCAATTAATACCAGGTGCTGTTAGTCTATATTTCACATGAAACAATGGGCAAAACCTCCTCTGAATATTCCTCACCAAAGAGAACCCTATGAAATTCACAGTACAGTCTTGGCCTAACTACCTTTCAACATTGCTTAAAGAGATATGCAGTACCTCCTTATACAATGATTTCACCAGACTTTGATAAGGCTCCAGCTCCCCCCCCCAACCCATTTGCCACTGCACTGGCCAGGGGTGTCTGTGTGTTGGGACAGATCTCTTGGACTATCATCCAGCTGGCTGCCTTTACCTTGCAGAACCTCGGTGTGAATATGGTGGTGGAATTTTGTGATCCACCAACTTTGGATAGGAATTCAACCAAAGATTTTTAATAACTTTATCCAGGCATTCTAAATCAGAATTTAGAGAAACTAGAGAGAGATTAGAGAAGTGGCTATTGCTGGTTGGAAGATTCAGGAAGATGTCATCTAAACACTAACATCTGTTCTAAATCCTCTGATGTTTTGATGGAGGGGATAAGAGTGCTATTAGCCAGCACGGTGCATCAACTTGCATGGGTGACCACTGGGTGACCTTGGGGGAGACACTCTCTCAACTTCAGAGGAAGGCAATGACAAACCCTTCCTGAAGAAACCTGCCAAGAAAACTCTATGATAGGTTTATCTGAGAGTCACCATAAATCTAAAATGACTTGAAGGCACACAACACACACACACACACACAGAGCAAACCTATCATAGGATTTTCTTGATAACTTACACATTGGCAAGCAAAAGGAAAAGGAAGGATGGAAGGGGGGGAAGGAAAAAAAAGAGAAAATGCAACACATACCCTCAAAAGATAAAGAGAATCATGATTTACAGTAATGCTAGACACCATTGCTCAAATTTTAAATATAAATATTTCTCACAACAACTGTTCCTGCTCAGTCTACTATGTATTGGGTGACCTTGGGGGAGACATACTCTCTCAGCCTCAGAGGAAGGCAAGGGCAAACCCCCTCTGAAAAAACTCTGCCAAGGTTGGTCATAAATCAGAAATTACTAGAAGGCATACAATAACAAATAAGCATACTAGCTCTGTTTCTGCCATCACCATGCCCAAATTTGAGGGTTTCTATTTGCAGCAAAGAGACTGCTCTTGCTATGTGGACTCCTTGAAAACATTAGGATCTCCATTTTCCAGGAAATAGTCTAAAAAATGATGGCTAATGTGCATATCTATTTAAATCCAACCATGGCATTTCATAGATTCACTAGAAATGACCTAAGAGTCTTTTCTAGCAAATATAGAACAGCAGTTATCACACAAACACATACACCATGGCCCAAGTGAAGGTCCATATACTGTAATCCAAAGCAGCAAAGTGGCACGTGCTTTTTGTAAAGAGGCAATTAATAAAATGACAACTAACTAAATAATGTCTACTCCAGCCCTTGTACAAGGAATGTTAGAACCTTAATCAAGGAGCATTTTGTAAGCAATCAAGAAACCCAGATGGATAAACCTATACTCCCAGTGGTGACTGGTGGCTCTGTCAGCAGGGCAGTCAATTGACTTTGTATTTTAGTCCAAACTTAAAAGGAGTTGTCCAAGGTGCTAAACCTAGTTTGGAAAGAGAGGGGGGATCAGCAGCTTGGATAATTCATTTGAGCTTTGAACTAAAACCCAGATTCACCACTCCACTCACAGAAGTCATCCACCATTGCTGTATATAATACTAAAGCATTTCTGTTTAATCTCCTGTTTTCAGGAGAATTATTCTCTGAAAGAAGGTAATTGATGTCACTGATAGAACAAGCCAACAACTTCAAAAGAATGAATAAGCTATAAGAGAAAAAGTATCTTTTTAAAGCAGGTGTTTGCTATTTGCAGCACATTTCTTTTGCAGTAAATGGAAAATTTACTAGACATTTTTGGTCCTTAGTATCCGATATCAGCTTTCCTTGGCATCCTAGATTGTTATGACTAGGACAGAAGTTTTCAATCATGACTGCACACCTTAATCATGGCTAATCCCCCAAAGTAGACTTGTTTCAGTAACAAGCAAAGCTTATCATGAAAAAAGAGATGGGCATGAGGGGTGGGGAGAGAAAAAGGCAGGTATCAAAATGTTCAGCTTAACCAGGCATTCTTTTAAAACCAAGGCTTCAGATTGTTAAATGTTTGCATTGTTTTGGGAAAATAACACTTGAATCCAAGAATGCTGTTCATTTTTGTTTTTGTTTTTTGGTCATCATTAATAACATGGAATGGCTACTATCCTGTTAGTGACACACACAGGTGTAGATTGGATGTGGAGCAATATAATAATAACATTTATTTATAAAGTCCTTTTCACCAGAGGGTGGAACATCAGACATATATACAGTGGGACCTCAGTATCGGTGGACTTGCCATCCGCAGATTTGAGCATCTGCGGATGGCATGCTCATACTGTTCCCAAGGGCGACACGTGAACGCAGCCACACCACCATTAGGGACAACTGGACTGAATCCCTCCTTCCCTCTTTCCTTCCCTCCTTTTTCCCACCCTTCCTTCCTTCCTTCCTTCCTTCCTTCCTTCCTTCCTTCCTTCCTTTCTTCCTTCCTCCCCCTCCAAGGCTTCTGCCCCAGGCTTGTCTTAGGGGCAGGAGTCTGGAGCCCCATTGACTGGAGGGAGCTGGGGCTGGGGCTTGGGTCTCAGAGTCCCCCACTCCAGGCTCAACCCCACAAGCCCAACAATGCTGACACTGGGGTCAATGGGACTTGAGTATCTTCAGAGTTTGGTATCTGCAGGGGGTGAAGTGTCCGGAACCGATCCCTGTAGATACTGAGGACTGACTGTAATCAAAAATGGAACAATGAAACACAACAGTATAAAATGCTAAAAATACCAAAACAATATACCAATATAATAAAAACTAAATTCTCATCAGTCACTACCCATCATGGCCAGCTAAGGCACACTTAGCAACTTAATTCGATGAATCAAAGAGGAAGGTCTTCAACCCTTATGAAAATAGGGAAGATCAGGTGCAATGGAAGACTGTTCTACAAATGCAGAGCCAGATCCTGAAATGCTAGCAGCCTTGATAGAGCCATATGGGTTTGTGGGACTGCCAATAATCTTTTCTCATTTATTTTTTGGATGATGTACAGTGGTCATATCCAGCTGATGGTGGCATAAGCAGAGTTGCGCATGTGGAGCTGCTGCACATGTGGTAGTGCACTGAAGTACTCAGAATAGCATGTGAATGCCCATTGGATATATGAATTAGTTGTGCATATTGCACATTGGGTTATCAGCCATGTGCATAACCACTGATCCACATACACTGCACTGTGTTGGTATTCAGTATAGGGGTTATGCAGTGGATATTTGTGCTATCCTAAAATCATATAAGATCTCAGCAGTAGCTCCAGAATAAATGCATCATTAAAATTATTTTTGCACAAACTGGTCCAAAAGAAGAAACATTTTCTATTCTAGAACAGAAGGACAGGAAGGAACAGAGTGCTGCTTCCTTTGCTTGTCAATCTTTTATTCTCCACAACTGATCATACCTGGATAGGGATGCCAAATCTCGGGGTTGCAAAATCCTGAGACTCCAGTTTTTGTGGGTGTTTTCCAGGTGGGGGATAAGAGAGCTTATCCTATTAGAAAATAAGATGGTTTACCTCTTTCAGCTTGAATTCAGATCTGGGATGCCCCCGGATGTTATCATACCTAAATTACCGCCTATCTAGCCACGTCATGAGGAGGCCCGACTCACTGGAAAAAACAATAATGCTAGGGAAGGTAGAGGGAAGCAGAAAGAGAGGAAGGTCACATGCTAGATGGGTGGACTCTATTAAGGAGGTCATGGGTATGAATTTGCAGGACCTGAGCAGAGCAGTGGAGCATAGGGAGTCTTGGAGATGTCTCATCTACAGGGTTGCCATGGGTCAAGATTGACTTGAGGGTGGATAACAACAAAAATTTAGCTGGGATGGCGCCGCCCGGATTCATCCCGGGTCGAAGCCTTGCTCAGCCGGCATTTTTTTTTAAGTCAGGGAGCTTCAGACTTCAAAAATTGGCTGGCTGAGTGAGGCTTCAACCTGGGATGCATCTGGGCAGCGGCATCCTGGCTAGATAGGCAGCGATTTAGGTATGATAACATCCAGGGGCACCCCGGATCCTGAATTCAAGCTGGAAGAGGTAAACTGGCTTGTTTTATTTATTTATTTATTTAGGTATTTATATCCCACCCTTCAGCCCTAATGGCTCTTCGGGTGGCTTACAATATTATTTTTAATCAGACAGTTCCCTGCCCTCAGGCTTACAATCTAAATGGGATAAGCTCCAAGGGTACAGATTCTCCAGTTTTGGTGACTTCAGCTCTGGGCAAGAGGAATGGTCTGTGTGTAAATTTCCAGTTCAGCTAGTATAAATGTAGCAGCATCTTGCTACAATTAGTAAAGCTTAATTGATTTGTTGTTGGAACTTACAAAGACTCTTAGGGGGTCTATGTATTTACTTAGTAAATACTATGTATTTATTTAAATCCTTGAAATAAGTAAATTAGTTAGATTCCTCTTTACCACCCAGTTGTTGTGGTGTCAGGGCTCACCTTCTATTCTGCTCTGCATCCACTTGGCTACAAGCAAGCAGACTAGATTACATATTCCTTAGCCTGTCTACACAAGTAGGTGAGCAAAAACTGCTATTGGTGCTTAATGCATAACAATAACATCACCAGAGGTCATCCACAGATAAAGGTTTTGGCTCTGAAAAACTCAGGGTCTGGAAGAATCCTGAGCTGGTAACTCTAGGTCTAGAGCCCTTGGAAGTAAAAATGTACTGGGGAAAAGGAATGTGAAACCACAGAATAAATGGGCACAATACTTTTTATTAGGGACACAAGTGTTTGCTAGTAGATTAGGGCTAAATATTAAGCACTGAAGGTGAAACTTAAAGATATCACTTTTGGGCATTTTATTCATAAGAAAGAAAAATGGAAATATTAAAGATAATTTTTCCTATCAATCTTTCTGCTTATTACAGTTTAAACTTATATCACAGGGCTTTAAGTTATTTAGATCAGAGTTTAAATTATTTTTTAGACTACAGCTCCCAGATTTCCTCACCCACCATGACCAACAGCTTGGGGAAGTTGAGGTCCAAAATAACATGTACCAGGCTTTGATAGCTTGGGTAAAGGGTAAGAGTCATGTGGCCCCCTGGATAATTTTTGACTGTAGATTCCAGCAGACCTACCCAGCATATCTGATGTCAAAAAATCCTGGGATCTGCAATTGAGCAACATTTGGATGTTTGTTTGATTCTCACCCCAGTTTTAGATGTAAATCAGGTGCAAGCATGAAGCTGCCATGAGAAGGGTCTTTTTACTAGGAAGCTTCACCAAAGCATGTAATGTTCCAAACATCCTACAAAAAGGATATAGCGATGCAAAAATTGACCAAGGGTTATAGACCGATTAGAGATGGTCTCAATATAGACTGATTTATCCATCCCTACAGGGAATCCCACAGACACGATGGTTGCCTTATTTAAAAGTTATTACAACAAATCTGCTGCCACATAGCAAGAAATGCATAGAATTATTTACAGCTTCTCCATCAACATCTGCCTTATTTTGTAAGTATGAGCTTGTCTTAATGATGTCTAGTTTGAAAAGTCTACAGTCTTAACCTTCCATATGTTCACTTAGAAACACATTAATGCAGTCTTCCAAAGAGGCATGCATAGCATTTCCAGCCCTTTCTTCAACAACCAGGAAACTTATTGCTATTATATGTGTCATACTTTATATCTGTTGGGAATGGTATGTTTTCCTTGCTTGCCCAATTTCTCATCCGATGCCATATTTAATACATAGACAGTAGCTGCCCTGAAGGTGGCCTAGAGCACGGGAGTCCAGAGGAATTCAGGATGAGCTCTACAGAAATTCACCAGAGACCAATTACCTCTAAATTTGGTTGATTCCACTGGATATGTGGTGACTCAGCCCCTGGCTGGCTTCTCTTCTCTGCAAATTTCATAGAGTTTAGCTAACCCTACAGATGTTTGTATGTGGTGGTAATCCTATATGCATTCCATGAAAATCAAGTCAGGTTATGATTGAACAACAAGGGCACTAGTTAGCTGGGAGTTCTGGCTTATTTATTCAATTTCATTTCATTTTATTTCCCTCCTTTCTCCCAAAACTGGACCCAAGACAGGACACTACAAGATTAAAAATACTGTAGGTACAGATAATGATGCAGGAAGTTATAATGTTGAAACATAATTAAATTATAATACTAAAACATAGGCTAAAATACTGCATCATGACTGAGTAGAGTTAGAAGCTAAACGGACTGGCATTTAACACTGGCCTTGGGGCAGAGTGGGGGTGTGGAGGTGCACACGCCGCACACTCCGATGCCACTCCAATGCTGGTGTCATGCTGTGTGTCTGATCACATGGTGGGGGGGGGTGTCACGGTGCTCCTTTGGCACAGAGTTTAGACACGCTGTGCTAAAGGAGCACTGAAAAGCTGCCGCTATGGCATGGGCGCCTTTCTGCTGGTGCTAAAAGGAGCAGCATTTTCCCGTTCTTTTAGTGCTGGCAAAGCACCAGATCAGGGCTGCTGTGTGCGGTTGCTATGGCCCCGATCCAGCACTGAAAGGGGTGGTGAGGAGCCATTCCTTTGGGGAAGGATTTGGGTTGGGCCCCTTAGTTTACATTTATATAGGTACATAGCTATTGCCTACCCTACTGTTAGATACCTGCATTATGAAAACAATTGTATATCTACCAGTGTGCTTGCTTATTATCTCATTGTGAAATGGAGAATGCACAAGAACTGTTTCTGCAATGCCAGTGAACAAAATGGTACACTGAAGGCGCTGACCAATAGTTATGCATCATCTAAGAAAAGGAAACTCTATGGCTAAAATTTTCTTGGTTAGTTTCAGGTAAAGACTCAGCAGGAGGCAGAAGAGAAAAGCGGCTAAGTCTTGCCCTTCCTAAACTCAGTACTGTATACACAATCCAGGGTGTCTCTGCTTAAAATAGTAGGTTGGTATTTTTCCTTTTTTTTTGCAACAGCAAAAATCAGGTGTGCACAGAGGGAAGCTGTGTCTCACTTTGTTTTCCCGACCATCTTCATTAAAAACATTATAGTAAAAATGTAACAGATGTAAGCAGGAAGATGTCGATCTTATTGGAAGTGCAAGACTTTATGGAAAGGCTAAACAGCACAGATGGCAATTTACATTGCCCTGGTTTGAAGATGATTAATAGGGGGTGTTGATGGAGTGAAACCTATTTTATGATTGTTACCATTCAAATTTTTAAAAGAAATACAAGGAAAATAGGTAATATTTCCAAGTCAATAATCTAGACTGTGACTTGTGTAAAAGAGTTGTGACATTTTACAGTCACCCTAGAACACAGCATTTTGACAATTGCATTTGGAAAGCAAATATACAAGCATGTTTTTTTTCCTACAAGTATAAGTAGATGGTTTTGTACCCAGTTAAAGCAGCTGTTGACCTCCATTTTGGTATTGGTGGATATTTGTTATGCATATTTTCTTTAAATTGCAGCAAATGATTGCTCACCCGATGATCTTTGTGGGAATAACAGGAGCAGATGGATGTAACTAAGTTTGAAATTTTGCTTTCAAAGGTTTAACTTCATTTTATTTGTTTGGCTGCCAGCCATACGAAGATAACAATAAACATATGCCAAATAAAAACAATAAAAATCACAACATTACAAACCCAATTACCATTCAATTAAGCACCACATTTTTTATATTTATGTGTAAACATTAAACAAATTCTCAAAGTCCAATAGTTCATGAGCTTCCAAATAAAATTGGCATTGCTTCCTAGTAGTTACATTCAGATTAACTTCAGTAAGCAAACCACCATGCATGCTTGTGCAAATTATACATGCCTCCAAATGCTGAATAGGAGTTGGAAATGTATTAAGTGAAGGAACAATTGATTATATTGTGTAGAACATTAAGTACTCCTACCCTTGAGCTGGATAGCAGAAGCATGTGAGCCTTCAAATAATGTCTGATAACATACCAAGAAAACCCTATGAGGGGTCTGCCTCAGGGTTGCCATAAGTCAAAAAGTAATTTGAGACACACAACAACAACAACAACAACAACAACAACAACAACAACACAGTCCTATTAGAGATATGCTCCAGATCTGAGTTAGCCCAAATCTTATTTGTATCAGATTAATTCAGGGAGATTCAGGAGACATCTGTACTGAATTTTCTCCTCCAAAGCAGACCAAATCCAAATTTGAACTTTTCCAAAGCTTTGTTAGTGATTCAGAAACAGAGAGTTCTAAAGACCCAATCAGTAGTACCACTCAGGTATTATGAAAATCAGGAGGGCATGGTGAAGGAAGGATAGTGAACCATCACCCTGTTTTGCTGTAGCATTCTCCATGGCTAGGAGTGATTCTCTTCTTCAGACCGCCCCCCTCCAAGTGTAGATTGATGGAAGAGTAAGGACAGGTTAGGGGCTAACATGGTCGCTCCTTATGGGCTGATCTTCATTATGTCTGAATTGAACTATTATGTTTGAAAAAAAAAACTGATACATTTCTCCCCAGCCTCTTCATATAAGGAAAACAAATGGGAAGGAGAGAAATGATACATTAAATTGGGCCAACGTAAACCCATTTAAACTGGGATATATAGCACCTTTGTGAAGTTCCAGCCATCATAAAGAAGGCAGTAATAAATTCCTAAAGGAGTCCAGGTATGTCACATAATTAGTAAACTATCTGGGGATGACCAGATATCATATCATTGGTCCAGAATACTGAATTTACATTTTACATGTGTATGTCAATCTCTTTCAAATTCAGTGCAATAAGGAAACTGCATTTTGACACTGTTGGGAAAACAGTTTTAAAAGTGAACAACTGAGCTAGCATTTCCTAATTTTTTTTACTGAGATCTGACGAACTGTCTAAAATTTTGTTCCCATCTTCCTCTTTATCCTTTTTTTTTTTTGAATGACTAAACCCCAAACAAAGTCTTTCTTCTCAACTGAATTTGACATGCTTGATTTTTAAGACAGATGGTTAAAATAAGATTTCCTCTCCCATTCAATCATGCTCTGACCTCTTTGAGGGCATGGGTTTTGATAATGGATGATGCCTTCACCATTAATAAGCATTTCCCTTGTTGTTCTGTAAAGAGTCATTCATTAGAAAATCACAACAGTCATGCACCCTTAAAAGTACTCTTGAACTCAACTCAGGGGATGACCAGGCATTCTTGTTAATGCCTCAGGGCAAACTGCTCATTGAATGCCAGTGTCAACACTGGACACAAAGACTTTGACCTATAATTGTGCCCAAAGGTTCTCAGCCAGAACACTTCTTAATCAAGTGGGGGCTACCCTGTCTCTGCACCAGTGAATTTCATTCCCGGAAAAAGAGGGGCCGCTTTTCCCACTGTGCCTTCTTGTCTTGCTCATTGGATGTGATTCAAAGCAGAACATCAGTTAGGATGGAAATAATTTATGCAGAAGTATCTCAGCTTGGTTCAAGAATTTGTGATCACCAGCATCGTTACTAGTATGAGTCTCCGTTAATATTTTACTTGTGTGGGATGGTATATCCAGGCAGTCTTATTTTGCTCAAAACACTGGCATGTGTATAATGCCATATAGTCTCAAAAGCTTAACAAAGCCTTGTAAATTGCACTTTAGAACAGATATGGATATCTCTCCTTTCAAGTGACTCTTATTTAGCACATTGGCTAGACATGACTCTATCCAAAACTAGATCTGGAGGGTATAAGGGAGATGGAAGCATAAGGCTGTAACTGTGATCCAATGTTCAGCATAGAGGATATTGCTCTGATGATGTGGCAAGGGCAGGAGGCAACAATCCTAGCATTAGACTCAGGAGTGTCATTAAGAGGTTGTTAGGGATGTGGACCACACTGCTCCCCATGCATTGAAGGCATGGGGTGAATGAGGCTCAGTGGGCAGAGAAAGGAGACACTCACTCATAGTCACTATCAGCAAGTGAGGGGAGCATCTCCTTCTAATACAAGGGAAAAAATACTTGTACAAAAATACTTCATACTTAGCCTTGGCAGCCATGGACCCCTCCCCTTCTTCTGCCTCTTGTTCTCACCTTACCAGCAGTCCTTTGAGAGCAGGAACAGGCTGCTGGGCAGATGGGAAAGGTAGGTGGATGAAGAGAAGGCAGCGAGGTGGCAGTGGCAGAAACATGGAGTCACCACTGCCCTTGCTGCTGCTACTTTCTGTTTCTTCTGGGGTTGCCAGTACCCCAAAGAAATGGGCAGTAGCAGCAGAAGTGGCAGAAACACGGAGTCATCCCCACTGCTGCCAGCTGCTGATAGCCCATCTCTTTGGAGTTGCTGGAGCCCTGAAGAGGTGGGCAGTCTCTTTTGTTGGGGGGATGAGGGTGTTAAAGAAAGATCTGCACCAGGTGTCAAATAAGCTATGTACACTACTAAATACTACACCTAGGGTTGCCAGATTAGGACACTTCCAGGTTCTGATTTTTCAGGGACTAGGACAGTGGTGGTGAACCTATGGCATGTGTGCCAGAAATGGCACTCAGAGCCCTCTCTGTGGGCACACACTCTGTCACCCCAGCACAGAGTTTGCCAGAGTTTGTTACTAGAAAGCCAGAGAAACGTGGCACTTAAGTGGGCTTTGGGTTGCAGTTTGGGCACTCAGTCTGTAAAAGGTCCACCATCACTGGACTAGGAGATGGTCTTGTGATGTCATAAGAGTCCTGTCACAAGGGGCAGCCCCCTGTTGAAGCATTAAGCTTGCTATCATAATGTTATAATTGTGTAGTACGAAAGGGCTCTCAGTGGATAGTCTCCTTGAATCAGTAGAATTATCTGCATGTTGATTTACCATTCAATAATGGATTCAGTGGGTCTACTCTAATTGGGACTAACCACTAGAATTCTGGCCTAAGTCTAACAAATGAGGAAAACACACACATACACACACTTACTTTTCAAGGCAGTCCTCTTGCTCGGAAAAACCTTCCCCTTGATCTGATGGCTAGAGAAGTGGAATCAGGCCCTCAGATTAGGAAACCCAACTAGATATAGACAATCTATGGACTTCATGTGATGTGAGTAATCACAGGGGACAATATTTTTTATTTGCCTGTTTGGAGGTATATAGTACCAGATTGCTCACTTCTAACATAGGTTCCGATTTCAAGTTCAAATTTTAAAAATATATCAGAAATCTGAGACTGGATGGATGATTATGACAGTAGATCAGTCTTTTAGAACTATCATCTATGTTGACTGAAAATGCTGTAAATTGTGTGTGTGTGTGTGCTTGCAAGTCACTTGTTGACTTATGATGACCTCATGAATTTCATAGGTTTCTTTCCCTTTTTTTTTTAACATAAGGGATAGTCAGCAGTGCTGATCCTACTTAGCTCCCAAGGTCAGACATGATCTGGTGCCTTTAGAGTATTTAGTCCCTGCTGGAAACTTTAGCCCAACACATATAAAGACAGTCAAGTTAGGGGGAGCGGCAGTCAATTATGCTTTTATTTTTTTGTTTACTGTAATATCAAATGAAGTCAAAGCATCTACAAAATAACAAACCACACAACTTGTTTTTTTTTTTTAATAGATCAAGGAATTGAGTTTATGTGCTCCCCATACTTTTGATGGTTGAGTGACTTGTTAAACAGCTACATTCTTTTCACATATATTCCGCAACCACTCCCTGGCTGGTTTCCTTTCCCACTTCTCTGCATGTGCCATGTGGCAATCCATTCAATTTCACACCCTATTATAGCTGGGAGTTCTTTTCTTGTTGCAGTGTTTTTTTAAACATGCCATGAAGTTCCAAGACAATCACATTTTATGTCCTGTGACCCATTATGAAAGAAGAAGACATTACAAATACAAATCATAGTTCATTTGCTTTACAGACTCTTAAGGTTAGCAAGATATAGCAAGAATAATTTCATCACTCTTGCTTAGTCTGACAATTATTGCAGTTAGACTGAAAGCGATCACACTTTAATAGGCTTTAAAGATTTCACTCAATCAGGATTCTGTGCTTTACTTGCAATTTTCTTAATTAAAGTTGTGCCTCAGTAGCCACAGAGAAGTAGTTCAGGATTATGGATTGGATATTTTACATTGGATATTTTACATTGCTTAACAGGGTCATGGATATGTTTCTAAATCTAGAGAGAAAAAATTAGCATTAACTTAAATGAACAAACAATAACATTTGTAAGACAAAAATGTTTCATTTTAACTTATTCTAAACTTCAGTTGTGCTAGTTCACTAATGCAAAGATTTCTGGTGGTTTCTATGATAGAGGTGATAAATATCCACAAACTGAGTTACATTATGCAACCTCTATGTGGATCAATGGTTCATGTGGATAGCTGACAACACATTCTGCAATTGCATAGAGGCAATGTATATTCACATACTACTTTGTGCATTTTAAGGTACAATCCTCCACATACACTGTCTGCTAGATATGACCATTCTACACTGTCCAAAGAAAACAGTCCTCATATATAGCAAAACTTAAACCAGCATATATCACTAACAGGATCGTGGCACATAATTCCCAAACTACAGCCATTATAATAGCCTTCAGATTATTTGCTGAGAGTTGTTGTTGTTGTTGTTATTGTTATGCTTTATTTATATAGCGCTGTACAATGCTGTACATACAAACAATCAAACAGATACGAGTAAACCTGCCCATGGCGTACAATCTAATAAATAGTAGCGTAATACATATAAATAATACATAACAATACAGGAAAGGATTTGATAAAACAGGCAACAAATTAAAAACGTCAAATAGCAAATAATAGTCATGCAATGCCTGGGAACAGGATGGTCTTCAACTCAGTTTTGAAACTAGTTAACGAAGTGATGACCCGTGCTCTCTTAGCTACCACTGGTGGGGGTGGGCATGATTTGGCTAAAACTGGTAGGATGTCAGATGACTGGATTGTAGATTTTATTAAGGACTTCCTTATCTCTCCTTTAAAGGGGAGCGGTGGCTCAGTGGTTAAGATGCTGACTCTGATGACTGCAAGATCGGTAGATCGGCAGTTCAAGACCCAAGTGATGGAGTGAGCTCCTGTCACTCGTCCCAGCTTCTGCCAACCTAGCAGTTGGATGCATGTAAAAGGAGAAAAATAGGTACCACTTTGGTGGGAAGGCAACATCGTTCTGCACTTTGTCATACTTTAATTGAAATATAAAGTGTGCATAACAAATAATGTTGCCAGCGTGGCATAGTGGTTTGAGCACTGAATTCCTGCTCAGCCATAGAAACCCACTGGGTGACCTTGGGCAAGTCACAATCTCTTAGCCTCAGAGGATGGCAATGGCAACCCCCTTCTGAAAAAACACATCAAGAAAACCCCATGATAGGGTTGCTCTAGGGTTGCAGTAAGTTGGAAACCACTGGAAGACACAGAGCAACAAAACTTAGACACAGAACAACAAAACAAAACTTAGAATGTACGTCTTGGGCAGGCTTTTATTTACTCCTAATTTTACCGACTTTGTACAGCGCTGTGTATAATTACAGCGCTATAGAAATAAAGTTTAATAATAATAATAATAATGTGACTTTGAATGGGGTTGGTTATGTTGGGGCCATTGCTATGATTCTTTGCTATGCCAGCCTGATTATGGAATGCCTTTAGGTTGCCAGGCGAAATAAGGGACAGGGTTTCATAGAATAATAGAATAATAGAGTTGAAAAAGACTCCAAGGGCCATCCAGTCCAACCCCTGCCATGCAGGAACTCTCAATCAAAGCATCCCCGACAGATGTCCATCCAGCCTCTGTTTAAAGACCTCTAAAGAAGGAGATTCCACTACACTCCGAGGGAGTGTGTTCCACTGTTGAACAGCTCTTACTGAACTTCTAATAGCTTTAACGGAAATTTCTTCTTCTATACAACCATTAAAGGTACAGGAGCTCTGCTCCTTATTTTACCTGGCATCTCTGAATGCTCTCTCCTTGGAAACCTGATTGGTGTTGACATCAACCTCACTGTAGTGCCAAGTAAAAACTTGGCTCTTCACCAAAGCTTTTTGGGGCCCAGTGAGCATAGCTCAATTTGTTGTGAACTTCTCTTTTAGTGTATACTGTGTAATGTTTTGTGTCCTGTTCCTCAGGCAATGTTCTATTGCTTGAGATTTTGGTTGGGTGGATAAGGAAAGAAACATAGAAAGAAAGCAAAAGAAAGACATTCTTTTGGTGAGAAAATAAAAATAGTATCAATGGTAGCACATTAATAGTACATTATGCTACTTTCTAGTAGTGATGTGCTGCTTACTAGCAGCATAAATGTGAAACCCATAGTACATGACTTTTCTGAGAAATGTTTCCAAACTCTACTCGAGGGGTCCTACTGCAACATGCAGTGGTTTGAATGTTGGGCTATGACTCTGTAGAACAGGGTTCAAATCCTGGCTTGGCTATGAAAATCTAGTGGATGACCTTGGGTAAGTCACACTCTCTCTACCTGAGAGAATGGCAATAGCAACCCCCCTCTGAAGAAACTTGCCAAGAAAACCCCTATTAGGGTCACCTTAGGGTCGTCATAAGTCGGAAACAACTTGAAGGCACACAACAACAATAATAAACAACAACAGCAGCATGTGTGTTGGATGACTAGTTGTCATTCTCATTTATATTTCTAAATAAACCTCCTTTTCCCTGTTATTTCTGAATATTCAAGACTTAGTTTTAAAAGTGTTTCAAGACTCTTTTTTCTCACTTCAAGTAAGACAGTCTCATACCAATTCCAATTTCCAAACTAAGCCAAGAATGCCATTTTTTAAAAGAACAATCCCAACAATTCTCAAGCCTGAAAAGGACCTATGGTCAAGCCTGAAAAGGACCTATGGTGGGCTGTTCATAACTGGTACCAAGCCCTGTCCACATACATGCAGTTTTGACCATTTGTATCCCAACATGAGCTGCATAGTGCGATTCTGAAGTGGATTCTCAGTTTCATTTTCATGTGACCTTCACACCCCTCCTTCTCTTTCCTTCTCTCTCCCCTCTCCCCAAGCCTCTGAACATGAGCAGATGAAATAATGAAAAGCGCCACTTTTCTGCAGTCCCTCTTTAAATGAAAATGGAGCATTTTCGAAGCCAAGTGCCAGATGGTGTTCGCAAAGCCTGGAACTGCAGTAGCTTTGTAATTAAACCATTAAACTTGGGGATGACAAACAGCAGTCACCTATTTCCCTCCTTCCCTTTTGGGGGAGGGATAGTCACAAAGAAGACACTCTGGCAGGCTGCATGAAGACGCTTTCAAGCTCACCCTCTCATAGATCCTTTGGGAATACAGAATGGCAAGAGGCAGTTAATATAAAGCTAATTGAGGAATCTCTTTCCTGTTTTCACATAATAAAACTAGGTGTTGGGGACTCAGCTGGTCTTTGCACCCCAGACAGGAAGGAAGGATGCAAAATAAGGGAAGGAAAGATGCTACCTCGTTTTCACTTTTTCCTCTCTCACACAGAAACACCATCTCTGTTTACTGACTGAGCAGCCAGCTTACTTAAGATGAATAGCTGTTGAAAGGGAATCGTGGAGTCAGGGATATAAACCAAGGACAGCAAGAATACAGTTATTACAGACATAGTAAGGATGTAAAGACTATTTGAAAATATTTGTCACTAATCCTTGTTTGCATACCCTCCCACCCTGAGGCCTGCCATTAGCAACAGAACAATACACATGCAAATCACGTCATAGGGCTCAGAAGCGTGCAGTTGGTGCACGCTCCTGGGCCCTACTATCACTGCCAGGACGACGTTTCCTGGCGGTGTGTACCGGCCCTAAGTTGAGGCTGTTGTACTTTGGCCACTTCATGAGCAGGCACAGCTCATTGAAAAAGACAATAATGGCGGTTTACAGACCACCCCTTTGGGGCGGCCTGTACCCGTCCCTTTCCCCGACAGATCGGGGCCTCAGCTGCCACAGCGGCAGCCCTGAGGCCCTGATCTGCCGCTTTTCCAGGCCGCGGGGAAGCAGCAAAAGCCTGCTTCCCTGTGGCCTGGAAAGGGGTGTCCTTGGGGCTTCAAGCCCCAAGGACACCCTGACACAGCAGGGAAAGGGAGAAAGGGGCCGCTCAGCCCCTTTCTCCTTTGTGTTGCTGGCGCAGCCATGTAAAGGCTGCACCAGCGACACAAAACCCAGAAGGAGCTCCAAAATGGAGCTCCTTTTGGCGCCGCGGAAAGGGAGCCACAGGCGCCTTTCTGCAGCGCAAGGACGTCACATCCCTGCCGCTCCGTTTGGAGGCGGCGCGGCCATGACGTCCTAATGGCGGCACCCATGTAGAATGGGTGCCATCATTTTGTATGTACCCTGTACATACTAGGGTTGGGGGCATCTGAAAGAGACGTCCCCGGGCAACCCTAGTACGTACGGAGTATGTACTAGGGTGCCCATCTATAAAGGGCCAATGTTAGGAAAGGTGGAGGGCAGTAGAAAGAGTGGAAGACTGCATGCCAGATGTAGATACTCAATCAAGAAGGTCATGAGCATGAATTTACAAGACCTAGGCAGAACAGTGGAGAGTAGGGAGTCTTGGAGATTTCTCATCCACAGGGTTGCCATGAGTGGGTGTTGACTTAAAGATGGTGAACAACAACAACAACAACAGCAACAGACTCTGAGATCCTACCCTAGTCTGCCTCCTCCTCCTCCCTGCAAATCAGCTTAGGTAGCTGAGGTTGTGAAGTTCTTATTTTTAAAGTATACAGTGTGCCTCCAGTTTGTTTCCAGGAGTCCAATGGATACCAAAATCAGTGGATGCTGAAGTCCCATTATATACAGTGGCATAGTGAAATGGTGTCCCTTTTGTAAAATGACAAAATCAAGGTTTGCTTTTTGGAATAAATTCTTTTTCTGAGTGTTTGGATAGTTGGATTCGTGGATATGGAGGGTCAACTGTAATTTCAAATGTCTTGAAGTAAAAAACAATATGATATCATGGGAGACAGAAATCCAGAGACAGAAATTCAAATATTTCAGAAGTCATGATGGGAGAACCATATGGGGCAGCTTTTTGTTGTCAGCCATGGTCAAAGGTTTTTGCTCCAGACCACAGACTTTTTTTTTTTTTTTTTTGCTAGTGAGGAGCCAAGGAATCCTTAATAAAAGTGAAAGTTGACTGAGCTGCTCTCTCCTGGCTCACATACCAGCAGAGAGAAGATCCCCTAGCAGTGCAGCCTATCTGTCCCAGAAACCTCTTGATATGCCAGAGAAAAACTCTGCAGGCATAGGATTACCTCTGACAGTCTGTCTACTGGTTCCAGTGCCCAAAATGAGGATTTCTGAAGATATCCCAGGGTCAGATCTGGGGTGCTCTTGGATCCTCAGGCTTGCAACAGTGTAGTGCTCATTGTCTCCATCAGCCTGAAACTGAAAGTTTTCTCCTCCTGTGGGAAGCATTTTTTAAAATGAAACCTGAGCCACCACAAGAAGGAAAAGTCCCCAAACACCTCCACAGTTGTCAGAGCAATGTTGGAGAGATTTTGAAAACAGAACATACACTGTTACTTTCATTCCTCCCCTCCATTCCATCTTAAGATTGATCTCATAGTCAGCACACTGTCTATGGACCTTATCACATTTATGGAATCTTGAACAGATATGGGATTTAAAATAGAATTAAATCAGAAGAAACCCACTAATGCAGGAAGTTTTTCACATGACATTACAGCCAAAGTTGAATAACATGAAGATAAAGCAAAGGCAAAAGGGACAAAGATGGCAACTTTTTACTTTCGGAAAGTACTTTACAATCATGAGAACTAGTAATTTTTAAAACCAAAGAATGAACTATATCCCAGATATAGGGATATAGGGAATAAACCTTCTTGTCGTAATGGCTACTAGTCACAATGGATGTGTATTACCTCAGGAGACAGTATAGCTCCAAATATCAGTTGCTTAGGAACATGAGCAGGAAGATGCTCTGCCCCTCTAAGAAAGGGCTACTGTGTATAACAGGCCTTTGGTCTGATCTAGCATGGCTCTTCTTCTATTTGTTTGTCTGGGCATGTACAGTCTTTCCTGGCTTTCTCAGATAAAATCAGGCTTGGGCTGGCTTACAAACAAAAATATAAATCAGAAACCACAATTAAGATTAAATCTAACAATATCAAACAAACAAAAAAATTTGATGTGTTAGATTTTTTAAAGAGAGCTTAATGTGTGTGTGGAATCAGAATGGATTTACAGCCCTGCCTGTGATAGAATAATAGAATCCAACCAAGTGTCCTCCAGATGTGAGCGCTGTAGTCCAACACTTCCCCAAAAGTACCAGGTTGAAAAAGGCTGTGGCAGAGTAAAAGATAACAATATAATCAATGCAAATTGTAGGTGTGCCTCTTTGTTTGTTTTCTCCTTTTCAGACTTTAAAACATATTTCTGATATGCAACTGTAGTACAAAATAAGCATGATCACATGATTCAGGACAAAGCATGCTAATTAAATCAGTATACTGCAAGCAGATTAACAGTAATAAGCATTGAAAATGAACTTTTTTGGCTTATGACTCTTAAAATCTCTCAGCCAGCTAGGTCACTGACCACAACTTTAGGATATATAATACAAAAAGGTAACTTTTCTAAATTCGGGATGAATGATGGCATGACCCGTCCACTGCCCAGGAACTTTGCAGGTGATTACAGACACAGAGAATGAGTCTTGAGTGAGTCAACAGATCAGGAGAATGACAAGCAGTAATTCTTGAAGAAGACAAACGAATATGGAGCAAAGCATTTGGTTTGATTAATCTGAATCTCTGCTGTCTCTGAAACAAGTGAAAACCCAAGTGAATAATCAAGATGGTAAAACCTGGAGCAAATTATAGTTCCTGCTGGGGCATATCGCAAAGAATGAAGCTCACATAAGACCAGGCTGGGAGTAAGGAGAGAAGAAATACAGACAAGAAGGTTCCACTGAGACTCATAAGACACCTGAGTGATATGTGAGCTGCTTTGTCATGTCTGCTTCCTGTGCAGCTGCACAGCATACAAACTACCAAACAGAAGGCTTCCTTGTCTACTGTTTTGATCCAGCTGCCTTTAAAGGCTAGATGAAATGTTTGGGATTCAAATGGGAAACTGCAGAGTCTTAAAAAGTTACTTTTGTTTTACTCCAGTTATCAGAATCTCCAACATGGCCAATGCTCCTGGGGCACCCTGGAAGTTATAGTTGAAATAAATAATCTTTTCCAAGCACAGGATTATAAAAGGTGCTACTTGGTAGTGTTTCTGGGCCAAGAGGACCCGACCCCTCTTTGGACCCAGAACCTGCCATTTTCAGGTCTGAGTGAGGAGACAGATTTGGGCATTCCCCTGCCTTTGTCGTAGCCACTGTGACTGAGGCTCGAATCTCAAAGGCAGCTATCTCAATGCTCTACTCATCTTTTTACTCACTCTGCTGCTGGGAAGTGACATGGGCAGTAAATACAGTCAGATCTCCATATTCTTTATCCACAGAGTCAAGTATTCACAGCTTGAAAATATTCCAAAAACATAAATTGCCAAAAGCAGGCCTTGATTTTGTTATTTTATATAAGGGACAGGATTTCACTACACAAATATATTTAATGGAACTTGAGTATCAATGGATTTTGGTATCTATGGGGGTGGTGGTCCTGGAACCAAACCCCAGTGGATATCAAGGGCCCACTATATTACAAACCTCTTTTGACCAAGGAAGGCATCAAAAGATCTACTCATTCTCTCCAGGAATGCATAAGATGTATGTGTATGTATCTCTACTGATCTCTCTGGCACCAGTAGCAACTAGAGCCTCTAGCCCTAATGTCCCTGGAACATTTGCTCCATTTGCACCATGGATACTCCACTCTATCCAGCCTGGCTGGTTGGTTTTCATCATATGCCAGGCAGGTGAGGTGTACTGTCATACCTTGAGGCCTTCCTGACCTCATATCTACAAATGCTAAGCACCAGCAGGTTAGTGGCATGCAAGGGTTAAAGGAAGGAATAGCCTGAAAATACTTGGAATATCAGAAAGGCTGGGGTCTTCCAGATACGGTAAATGTTGCTGATTGCTGTGGTATTTGTTGCTGTGATTGTCAGGTGTTGTTGTTAATTGCCATCAAGTTCACTTTGATTTATGGGGACCCTTTGAATTTGAGATTTCCAAAAAGTCACCCTGATCATCAACTGCCCTGCTCAGGTCTTGCAGACTCAGGCCTGTGGATTCCTTCATTGAGTCCAAGACGAAGAATATGGTCTTCTTCTTTTCGTAGTGCCCTCCGCTTTACTAATCATTATTGTCTTTTCAAGTGAATTCTCATGATATGGCCAAGGTATGACAGTCTCAGTTTAGTCATCTTGGCGCGTTACAGAGGCGGCCTGTAACCGGTCCTTTCCTCACCGGATTGGGGCCTCAGCTGCTCCGAGGCCCCGATCCGTTGCTTTCCAGGCCGCAGGGAAGCTGCAAAAGGCCGCTTCACCGCGGCCTGGAAAGGGGTGTCCTTGGGGCTTCAAGCCCCATGGACACCCAGCGGTGGCGGGGAGGAGGAGAAAGGGGCAGCTTGACGCCTTTCTCCTCTGCGTCTCTGGCGCAGCCATGTAAAGGTTGTGCCCAGCGATGCAAAGCTGAAAGGAGCTCCGAAACGGAGCTCCTTACGGGGCCACAGAAAGGGCGCCCTAGGCGCCCTCGTGCGGCCCCACTACGTCACAACCGCGCCACCCCGTTTAGAGGCGGCACGGTCGTGACGTAGTCATGGGACTCGGCCCGTACTAGGGTTAGTGGCGTCAAGAAGTGACGCCCCCTCCTAACCCTAGTACGGCCCAGTCCGTACTTTTATGCCCGTTTGTAACGGGCCCTTGGTTTCTAGGGGGTCATTCCCACTGCAGTTTGCTCTGAAGCGGGATTTGGGGCAAATGACCCTCGTTCCCATTTGAAACTGCTTCCAATCCTCATTAGATCAATTCTAGGAGGAAAGAAGCGGGACAAACACAAAAATCCTGGGGTTTCCTGACACTAGTTAGAAAGTGGTTTTTTAAAAAGAAGAATTTATTTTGAAGCTTGCCCAATAAGTCAGAACACCATTATTATTATTATTATTATTATTATTATTATTATTATTATTATTAACCTTTATTTATTCTTTTTTAACAACTACTTGTTTTAGCAATAGATCAATTCTTCAATTATTTCTATTTTTAAAAAAATGTCTCTCGCCCTCCTCCTCCTCTTCCTCCCAGGTCCCCCGGCCTTGCCTTGCTCTCTCAGGCTTTCTGCAGTGCAGTTGCAGCCCAAGCCAAGCTCCCATCGTGAGCGTTTTAAGAGGGAAAGCCACTACTTCTTGGCCGTTGCTGGCTGGGCTTCCGGTGCTGCTGCCATTTTCCTGGTGCTGGCCAGGCTTCCGCCACTACTGCTCTGCCACCGCCACTGCTTGCCTGGTGCTGGCTGAGAAGCAACCTGTGGGTTTGTGTTCCTGTCTTCCATGGGGGAAGGATGGACCTGGGAAGGAAAGAGGGAAGGAAGGCAGGGTGGAAGGAAGGAAAAGAAGGGGGGAGGGAGAAGGGAGGGAGTGAAGAGAGGTGAGGGAAGGAAGGAAGGAAGGTAGGAAGGAAAAGAGAAAGGAAAAAAGAAAGAGAGAGAGAGGGTCTGGTTGGGACAGCAGCCTTCCGAAAGGGTTCCCGGGGGGGGGGGGGGGGTGACCGGCTGAAGGGCTGCCACCTCCCCCATCTCCATCTAATGGGAACAACAAGCATTCCCAGCAATAAAAAAATTATTCCACAAAGGTTTCTTTTCATAGTGAGAATGAGGGACCTTTTGGAATCACTTCACAAAGTGGAGCAGAGCCGGATTGGAATGTGGATTATACTCCACGTGGGAATGACCCCTAGGGAGAGTTCAGGCTTGATTTTCTCTAAGACTCCTTGATTGTTCTTTTTAGCAGTCCATGGTATCCCATAGAACTCTTCTCCAGCACCACATTTCAAATGAGTTGATTTTCTTCCAGTTAGCTTTCTTCACCTCCCAGCTTTCACAATCATACATAGAAATGGGAAATATGAAGACATGGACAATCCTAACTTTAGCATTCAATGATATCTAGTTTTACACCTGAGGATCTAGACAAGTTCCTTCATAGCTGCCCTTCCAAGTCTTAGTCTGCTGGTTTTTTGACTGCAGCCCATTCTGATTAATGGTCAAGACAAAGTATGGGAAACTTTCAACTATTTCAATGTCTTGAAGTAATTCAAGATGATTAAATTGAGGGTGTCTTACTTTGACCACACTGTGAGAAAAAATAAACATAAGAAAAGTCAATAATGCTAGGAAAGGTGGATGGCAGTAGAAAGAGGAAGATCACATGCCAGATAGTTGGACTCAGTCAGGGAGGACATGAACCTGAGCCCGCACGACTTGTGCAGAAAAGTTGAGGACAGGTGATCTTGGAGATATTTCATCCACAGGGTTGCCAGGAGTCAAAGTCGACTCAAGGGTAGTTAACAACAACAAAGACCTCCTTGTTTAAACAGGCCTTCAGCCTTGGCTGACCATGGTGGAGTGATATGTAACTGAGTGTGTTCTTTTAATTTGCCACATGTATTTTGTTTGAATTGTTTGAATATTTAATGTTTTTAAACCAGTGTTTTCATTTAATGTACTATTTAATGCTTTTTAAACTTTTATACTTTTATAAGTTCTGTTTTATTTACACCATAAGAAACTGTGAATTCCAGTCAGGAAAAAAGTGAGATTTTACATACATACATACATAGTGAGCAAAGACACTGAAGAGATCTGAATGATGATTGGCAAGGTTGCCTTCAGTATTATGAGATCTAAATCATGATTGGCCAAATTGCCTATAGTGTCATCCTCTCCACTCACCATCGTGTGTGTGTGTGTGTGTGTGTGTGTGTGTGTGTGTGTTCAGGAGAACTAGTGTGGTATAGTGGACTTTGACTCTGGTTCAAATTGCTGCTTGGCCATGGAAACCCAGTGGGTGATCTTGGGCAAATCACATGCTCACAACAACAAAGATTTCCATATCTGGCTCTATCACTGCTAAAACATCCCAAACTATGGAACGGTCTGCCAGACGAGGTCCATCAAATTGCCAGCTTAGACAGCTTTAAAAAAGCTGTCAAGAAGGATCTCTTCCGGCAGGCCTTTCCTGAATAAAAGTGCCCAGCCACAGAATGTATCAGCCCACCGCTCTGTCCTCGCTGTATTTTTTATTTTGTTTTTAATAGATGTTTTAATTGTAACTTGTTTAATCCTGTTTTAAGGGAGGGAATTTGGGATATAAATTTGTAAATGTGGATTGTAACGTGTTGTAAGCCGCTTTGATTGTCCTATCACAGAAAAGCAGGATATAAATAAAGTTTTATTATTATTTATGTCAAACATCCTGAAAAGGTGGAGGGAGTGCGCATGTCTGGAAGCCAGGCACGCTTCCTCAATCGTCAAGGAACATTGCTCCCTCTAGCGTCCCTGAATCATTGCGGGGGGGGGGGGCAAAATTTCTATGAACACAAACTTTGAGTTCATAGGAAATCCACTTCCCAGGAACTATTCAGGGGTGCAAATGAGGGAGTGATGTTTCTCTGACGATTGAAGAAGCATGCCTGGCTTCTAGACATGTGCACTCCCTCCACCTTTTCAGGATGTTTGACGGACATTTTAACAGTGATGGAGGCAGGTGTGGAAATCTTCAACAACAATGTGCCTTCAAGCTGTCTGTCAACTTATGGCAACCCCATGCATTCCACAGAGTTCCAGGGACAAAACAAAAACAAAAAACAAAAAACTAGAGAGGCTGCAAATGGATGCAGGAGTTTTCTCTTCTTTGATTTAATCTGGAAGACCCAACATATCTCAAATAGCATGTGATAAGTCCAAGTAATTTCTGCAAGTACAAAATAGTCCATATTGATTTCTGGGATCCTTTGGCTTATAAAACATGAATCCTGAAAGGATCTACCTGACCCTCCTTGATCCACCCTTATATTTATTAATAAATATAACTACAAAAAATTAAAAAGTGGCAATGGTGAGCTTCGTCATCCTAAACATCTGGTTAAGTTCTAGATTTTTGGCACATCTCCCAGGATTTCATGAAGAAATATATAGGTGCCATGGTTTCAATTACATGAATGAGTTCATAGCATAGTGATGTGAACAGCCCAAATGGATGAACATCTTTCATAGTTAGTACTGGGATGAAATATGCATTTCAGAGATGTATTTCTCTAAAGACTAGGATACATATTTTACTATTTAATTAGCAGAAGCTGTGCATTCTTTTCCATGCAGCTTAATACACTGGTACAAGTTCAGTTCAGCAGCAACATAGTGAAATTCAGTTCTCATGTAAGGTAAGCCAGGCAGATAGCGGGTGGGTTCCCTTCCCCCATTTTAAGTTAATGTTTATTGATGATCAAGTTAGGGTAAAACAACATGATGAAGCATGATTTAGAATGCAAATATATCCCAGAAGGCAAACTGGATGCTCCCATGACATATGTATGTGTGCGTGTAAAATGGATATATATATATATGTGTGTGTGTGTGTGTGTATGTATATTGTTATTGTTATTGTTGTTTATGGAAACCTTAAGGCAAACCTATCAGGGGGTTTCTTTGCTTTCCTCTGAAGCTGGGAGAGAGTGATTTGACTAAGGTCATCCAGTTGGTTTCTATGGCTCAGTGGGGATTTGAACCTTTGTCTCCAGGATCCTAGTTCAATGCTCAAACCAGTACATCATGTGCTCTCTCTCTCTCTCTCTGTATGTATGTATGTGTACAGCAATTCCAGACAGGGAAAATGTGTTACTGAAGGGGGGGGGGGTTCAGACTGCACCGAGTGACATCCAGAAAGGGTGACATGAAGACCATACTGGATGACAGCCAGAAGTAGGGTGTTACCTGGCAGGAGGGATTCATGCATGCCCTTACCGGCTGCTCTGGCCCTGTGATTCTTCCCAGGGAGAAACCCTGGGAATGGAGGAGCATGCCTTTTTGACTGCCTTGGCACCCCTGCCCCCCCCCCCCCACACACACACCCCGGGTGACAGCTGGCATGGGGACGCCACTGACTACGCCACCATATATAATGGGACTTGAACATCCACTGATTTTGGTTTCTACACAGATATGTGTCCTGGGACTAAACCCCAGTGGATACCAAGGGCCCACCATACATCCTAATTAGTGATGGCATATGATGTCTACACCAGATGTACAGTGATTTTACTCCAGGTTTTAATCCAGATTTTAAAGGACTTATTGCCTAAATAGGATAGCTACTTTAAAGCTAGCCAATACGTAGAATAGATTCCACTTCACCAATCATGCATTGTTTTGGGCTTCTCCCCAACCCTTGTTTCTACAGTATTCTGAAGTTATGTTGTTCCTAACTAAAATGCAAGCATTTTTTTTAAATGACACATTTGGTCCTCAGGTAAATTCAAGGGGTGTGTCAAATCCTTCTCCTCCTCCCTGTTTTCAGGATGTTTGTGCCCTGTCCCTTATTTGAAATCCTTCAAAACCTCCTTTTAATTCTATGGCCTGTTTCAGACTGCCAAAATAAAGCTGCTTCACTCTTTGGAGGTATGCTGTTTAAATGATGCATGCATCCTAAGAATCCGGAAGCTGCACCAAAGCTGCACTCCAGTGCTTAGGAATGGAGTGTGGCTTTGGTGCGACCTCCGGACTCTTAGGGCCCATGCATCATTTAAACAGCATACCTCCAAAGAGACCCGAAGCAGCTTTATTTTGGCAGTCTGTAACAGGCCTATGTTTATCTAGATCTAAATCTAGAGCCTTAGCAGTGAAGCAGTAGCCTTCTGTGATGAAAATGACCAAATCTTCATGACTAAGAAAGTAAAAAAGAGAAATGTGAAATCAAAGGCTTTGATGGCCAGCATCCATAGTTTTTTGTGGGTTTTACAGGCTATGTGGACATGTTCTAGAAGAATTTATCCCTGACGTTTCACCAGCATCTGTGGCTGGCATCTTCACAGAATGCTGGCATGGAAGAGAGGGGCGCACACACACACACACACTGTGTGACCCTGGGTAGGGAGGAGTGATTTCCATGTTAATCTGTGCATTGTTCTGTTGTAGAATGACAAGGCCTCAGGGTGAGAGGATATGCAAAGAGGATCTGTGTCTGTTTAATTAGTGATCATTGTCTGCTGGGAAAACCCCTAACCCTGGGTGGTTTTCATTTGCATTTTGCTGGGTCTTGATTTTAGTGTTTTTCAGGACTGGTAGCCAACTTTGCTAACTTTAAGGGCTTCTTCTTTCCTGTTGAAGTTGTCTTGTGTTTGTGGATTTCAGTGGCTTTCCTGTGCATTCTGACCTCATAGCTGTTAGCATGGTCCAGAATTTCAGTATTTTCAAATAGCATTTTATGCCCAGGATGGTTTATAACGTGCTCTGCTACTGCTGATTTTTCTGGCTGACCCAGTCTACAGTGTCTCTGATCTTCCTTGATTTGTGTTTGAACACTATGTTTGATGGTCCCTAAGTAGATTTGTACGCAGCTGCATGTTACGCAGTAAACTCCTGCGGCTGTGAGAGGGTCTCTCCTGACCTTTACTGAGAGCAGCATTTGCTGGATTTTCTTGGTCAGTTTGTAAACCATATGGAGGTTGTGTTTCCCTATTCCCTCACCAGTTTCCCTATTCTGTCTATGACTCCTTTGATGTATGGTAAAAATATCTTCCCTTTGGGTGGTGGTGGTCTTCACTCCTCTGGGTTTTTCTGAGTCTCATGTCTGAGCTGGAATAACCATTCACCTATAGAGCCAGGTCTAGGTGCTTCAATTCATCTTCCAAGAAGTGGGGTTCACAGATCCATTTTGCTGGGTTTACCAGTATTTTTACTGTGCTTTTTTTTTTTTTTTGCCCTGGGTGATGGCTGGAGTTCTTGTGCAGGCATCTGTCTATGGCGCGTTACAGACTGCCTGAAAGTGGCGGTCTGCCGCCGCCACCATTAGCGGTGCCGAGGAGCCCCAGTGGCCAAACCATGAGGCTCCCCAGCACCGCAAAAAAGAAGCGCCAAAATGGCGCTTCTTGTGGTGCGCTAATGATGCTACAAGGCACCAATGGTGCACTCACGATGTCATTAGCGCTGCGCGATGTGCAGACGCTAAGCATCTGCTACATTAAGATGGCGGCGCCCGTGTAGAACGGGTACTGCCATTTTGTACGTCCCCAGGATGTACTAGGGTTATGGGCTTGCGTAAAGCCCCTTTATGCCCGTGCAGAACGGGCCTTAGTGTGTAGGTTTTCTGTATACTGTGTGGCCCAAACGTTGGTTCAGTTTGCAGATGACCAGGGCATCCAAGAATAGCAATGTTCCTTCCTTTGCTTTTTCCATCGTTAATTGGATATTTGGGAGGATGTTGTTCAGATGTTTCAGAAACACAGTCAGATCTTCTTCTCCATGTCTCAAAATGGTGAAAGTGTCATCCACATATCGGAACCATGTTGTGGGCCTTTTTGGTGCTGTTTCCAGGGCTTGATTTTCAAAGTGTTCCATGTAAAAGTTTGCTATGACAGGGCTCAAAGGGCTTCCCATGGATACCCATCTCTCTGCTCATAGAATCCATTGTTCCACTGGAAGTAGCTTGTGGTTAGGCAGTGTTCAAACAGGGCTATGATGTCTTCTGGAAAAAATTGTCGGATGAGTGCCACGGTGTCCATTATGGGACTTTGGTGAACAAGGAGACCACATCAAAGCTATTTAGTATGTCTCTGAAGATGACAGCCACAGATGCTGGCAAAACATCAGGAACAAACTCTTCTAGAACATGGCCACCTAGCCCAAAAAACCCACAAAAACTAAAGGAGGGGAATGTTGTTTGGGACATTTTCTCCACTTTCCTCAGGTTGACTAGTACCTGTTTATGGGGGTAGATATTATCTGAGCACAGGAGTGTCCTTTTTACACACTATGGCAGTGCATCTTAAGCTTCCTGGTGTAGGGAACCAGCAGTTTTTCCTCCCCATGTGTGAGGGGCTGGTATCGTATTTGTGTCTATTGACTACAATTGTTTATTTCTTTAGAAACTAGTCAGGGACCCAGGGACCAGAACCATTTAATAGACCACCACTCTGAGTAGCACTGCACTAGGACACAGACAATTAATCCCCCCCCCCCAAAAACCCTCAGCATATAGTGTAATGATGTTATCCCTTTGTCTGTTTCCTTAGAACATGATCACCTCCACACACATACATACAAGTAGTGTGTTACTTCCAAATAATTATAGATTCACTTCTGAATCACAAGTATTGTTAAACAGCCAGCATTTTTATTGTCTATAGGGTTTGTCTGATAATGCATTGTCTTTAATGATTTGATGGCTTGGTTACCAATACAGGAGCCAACCAATCATCACTGTTCATGGCCTGTTTCTTAGCTGCATGGCAATTACATCTTGACTGATGCAAACAACAGCTAACCATCAATACATAAATCCACTGTTGTGTTGGCTCTAAGTTAGAATAGGTTCCCTTGAGTCTGATTTTCAAAACAACCTATATATGTTGTAAGTAGGCTGCCACAACTGGCTTATTACCAAAAGTATGCATCAGCAGCTGTATTAAAAATGAGGGGAAAAAAGATATTCATTCATTCATTCATTCATTCATTCAACCTTTATTAGGTATACAACAAAATGCATTTACAATCAAACTTTGGGATCGTTATTATAAAATTTAAGCCATAATCTTGTTGCCTCCACCAGAAAATTGGCCATTAGCCTGGTAATATGTGGATTCCGATCTTCGGTGGTGTGGCAGCGAAGCGTTGGTTGAGGCTCCCTGAGCCAACCCCCCCGGACCATCCCCTCCTCTGATGGTGGGGTGGTGAGGCCTTGGGAGAGGCATAAAAGCCAACCCCTGGAACACCTGCCTTACTGGTGGCATGGTGGCGAGGCGTTGGGCTAGGCTCCCTGGGCCAATCCCCATACCATCTTTCGGCCTCACCACGCAACAGACAGGGAAGGCGGACGATTGATGAAGTGAGTCCCATGCAGTTTATTTAGAGCCCGGGTTTCCACTCCAGAAAAGGGGGGTAATTTGTGGGGGACTCGCGGGGAGGGTATTGCTCTTTTTAGATCACAGATTCTCCTAAGGGAGGGGGTGAACTGTAAGGAGAGAGAGGGTGACAGAGTAGCTAGTATCACTGAAGAAAGCTTTATGTGTCAGTCTGCCATTATCCCTTTTTAACATCAACATATAGTAAAAGAAAGAGAAGAATTTCCAAAAACAAGTAAAAGACTATAAATCCGGACATAGAATTGCTCTTCAAGGTGTAAGTAGAAAGGCATTTGATTTGATTTTGGATTTGACTGGATTATTGGTTTGAGTAAAAGAATTGGGAGAATAGGAGGCTCTAAGAAAGACAAGGGAGAGTAGTAACAGAATTTAAGAATTGGTATTAGAACAAATAGAGTTTGATATAATTTGATTTGAGGAAACTTATTATTTGATTTAAAGGAAGAAATAAGTGAAAGTGGCTTGGAGGATTATTATGGCATCCAAAACAAGATCAAAAACACAAACACAAGTGTTAACGCACACAAAAGTTTTTTCTAATTCTAGGAGAGGATCCATGGATATGCCACATAAGCAAACAGATATTAGTATGACAATACTCAAGGGACCTAGAGATTTTAAAGTACAGATTAGACAAGAGCTTAAAGATACAAGAGGCAAGATAAGGGCAGATGTGCATAAAGAAATAGACAAAATAACCAAAGAGGTAACAGAGATAAGAGCTGAGGTAGAGGAAGTAGCAGTTAAAACAAAAGATTTGGATAGAAAAACAGATAGGATAGTTAGAGATAGAGAAACTGATAAGCAAAATATATTATTTCAAGAAATCAGGTGTCAAGAAAGAAGTGCAAACATTAGAGGTCTTCCTGAAAAAGAAAATGATCAACTTATAATAAAACTATTACCAGAGCTAGCGAGATATTTGGCTATGTCAGAGAAATTACTAAATTTATGAATAGAATTTTTTTTAGAATTAACTCTCCATTTGACAAGGAAAGAAATTTATCAAGAGACATAGCAATTTGTTTTACTAATGTTAGAATTCAAGAAAAATTATGTCAGTTATGGAGAAAGATTAGTGATAGATGACAAAGAAATTATTATTATTATTATTATTATTATTATTTGCACAGCGCTGTACATACAAACAATAAATAGATAAGAGTAAACCTGCCTATGGTGTACAATCTAAGAAATAATAGGATAATACATATAAAATACATAGCAATATAGGAAATGGTTCAATAAAACAGGGAACAAAAAAGAACATCAAATAGCAAATGATAATCACGCAATGCCTGGGAACGTTTCTCTGAACAAGATAGTCTTCAACCCTGTTTTGAAGTGATTAAAGTCAAAGAAGTGATGACCCTTGCTCGTGGGGGAAGAAGGTTCCAGGAGTGAGGAGCAGCACGTGAAAAGGGATGAAATCCAAGATGGGGCAGAGAAAATCCTGGGCTGAGACAGCTGACCTTGACTACCAGAATGGAGGGCCCAAGCAGGAAGGTCAGGAGAAAGAAGGTCTGATAAATAAAGAGGGGCCAGCCCATGGAGGGTTTTAAAAGTCAACAACAGGAGCTTATACTGAATACAGAAAGGGAGGGGGGCAGTGAAGGGATGACTACAAAGGAGAGATATGGTTGGAGAGGTGGGCGGATGTGACAATGAGTGCAGCTGAATGCTGGACAGAAATTAAAGGACGGAGGTGAGAAAGAGGAAGCCCAGCCAGGAGGACGTTACAGTAATCTAGTCATGAGACCACTAGGGCATGGACCAGGATCTTGGCAGTAGAGGTGGAGAGAAATGGTCGGATTTTGGCAATATTGTATAAAAAGAATCTACAAGCCTTGGCTGTGGTCTGGATCTGAGGGATACATGACAGAGAAGAAATTGAGATCTTTAGAGACGTTCCGGCTTATATATATTTTTAAAAAGGACAAGAATACAAATTCTTAACTCAATTATTACATAGAAAAGAAATTAGGTATAGATGGGAGAAAATAGAGGGGATCACATTAACATTTATTATTATTATTATTATTATTATTATTATTATTATGCTTTATTTATATAGCATTGTAGATTTACACAATGCTGTACATACAAACAATAAAATAGATAGAGTAAGCCTGCCCATGGCATACAATCTAAGAAACAATAGCATAATACATATACATAATACATAACAATACAGGAAAGGGTACAATAAAGTAAAGCAGGCAACAAATTAAAAATGTCAAATAGCAAATAATAGTCACGCAATGCCTGCGAATGCTTCTCTGAACAGGATGGTCTTCAAATCAGTTTTGAAACTGGTTAATAAAATTGATGAGCCGTGTTTCTGGGGGAAGGAGATTCCATGAGTGAGGGACAGCAAGTGAAAAGGGACAAATCCGGGAGGGGGCAGTGCAAATCCTAGGCTGAGACAGCAGACCTTGACTACTAGAATGGAGAGTATGAGTGGGAAGGTGAGGAGAAAGAAGGTTAGATAAATAAGGAGGGGCCAGCCCATGCAGAGCTTTAAAAGACAACAGCAGAAGCTTATACTGAATACAGAAAGGGAAGGGGAGCCAGTGAAGGAATGATAATAGAGGAGAAACATGGTCAAAGCGGCGAGCAGATGTAATAATGTGTGCTGAATGCTGGACAGAAATTAAAGCACGGAGGTGAGAGAGAGGAACCCCAGCCAGAAGGAGGTTACAATAATTTAGTCATGGGATGACCAGAGCGTGGACCAGAGTCTTGGCAGTAGACGCCAAAAGAAATGGACAATTCTTAGCAATACTGTATTGTACAAAAAAAATCTACAGGCCTTGGCTGTGGCCTGGATCTGGGGGATACACAACAGAGAAGAATCAAAAATGAAATCAAGACTGTGGGCTTCCTGGACCGGTCGAATAGAGATGTCATCAACAGAAACAGAAAAGGAGTATTGGAGGGAAGGCTTAGGTGGAAAGACAAGAAGCTCCGTCTTGGACACGTTGAGCTTCAAATGCCGATGGTGCATCCACTGAGAGACAGCTGTAAGACAAGATGAAACTTGCTGTTCAAGCCCCGGAGAAAGGTCAGGGGTGGAAAGATACGGCTGAGTGTCATCAGCGTACAGATAATAGGAAAAACCAAAAGAGCTGATAAGTTTTCCTAGGGACAGTGTGTAGAGAGAAAGCAAAAGGGGACCCAAAACAGAGCCCTGAGGAACTCTAACAGATAAGGGAACAGAAGATGAGGTCTGACCACCCGTGACCACTGCAAAAGATCTATCTGATAAATAAGATCTAAACCAGTCAAGAACAGAGTCTGAGAACCCAAGGTCAGAAAGTATATCAACTAGAAGACTGTGATCAATGGTGTCAAAGGCCGCAGACAAATCAAGAAGAATGAGAACAGAGTAATGGCCATTAGCCTTAGCCCATAAAAGATCATCTGAGATCTTAGTGAGAGCCATCTCTGTAGAATGCCGTGGGTGGAAACCAGACTGAAAACAAAGGAGATACAAAATAAATTCAATAGAGAAGGAAAAGGATTTTTACAAAAGACTAAATGCTAAGAGAAAGAAAGATCCAGAGCTGGAGGGGGAGAAAGACATAGAGAGAGATAGGGAAGAGGGAGAGATTGGCACACCCGCAGGTACAAAGAAAAATAGTAAGGAAGATTTAGAGGAAAAAGAGGTAAGAACGGAGGAAGAATTATTAGATACTGATACAGACCCGCAAGATTTAACAAAAGAAGAGTTGGAAGAGGGAGATTCTAACTTGGAGGAAATATACAGAAATTGATTGGAAAAAGGCAAGACAATCTAGTAAGGGATAAAATGAGGATTAAAATAGGATCATTTAATGTGAGAGGACTGAACAAAAATTACAAAAGGAAAGAGATATTTCATTATTTGGAAAAAAACCAGTTTGATGTAATTTGTATACAGGAAACAAAGATTATAAGTAATGAAATAAAGTATTTAAGAAATCCTAAATTAGGATTTTTTTTATTCATCAGATAAAAAAAGAAGAAGAAGTGTGGCAATTATTGTAAACAAAAAATACGAATTAAAAGAGATATTTAAGGTCAATGAAGGAAGATTTATAGCAGTAGAAATTGGTATAGGTAATGAAAAATTTGAAATTGTTTGCATATATGAACCTTTGGGAAAGACATGTTTTCTTTCAAAAATTAAATAAAGAGTTATTAAAATGTTCAGGAATTAGTACAATAATAGTAGGAGACTTTAATGGTGTTTTAAACCCAAAAGAGATAGAAATTAAAAAAGAAAATTAAAAACAATCAAGGGAAACTCCCCACTTCTTGCTTTGAAATGATAGATGAACATGAATTAGTAGAGAAAAAAAAAAGATCTACATTTTGTTCAGGAACACATAACTCATTATCCAGATTGGATATGTTTCTTATAACAAAAAATCTAATAATAAAAGTTAAAAAAATGAAGAGTGCTCCTAGATTGTTGTCAGACCATAGTTTGATAGAAATAATATTGGAAGCACATTATAGAAAATCTGATTGGACATGGAAATTAAATGAAAGCTTAATTAAAGATGAAGAATTTATAGAAATAATGAGAAAGGAAATAATTTTTTTTCAAAGAAAATAACACATACATCAAGATCAGAATGGATTGCTCCCCGAAAAGCAGTTAAGACATAATATAAGAACCATATTAAATATTATTGAATACTATATAGTGCATAACGGGGGGAAATGGCATTACTGCTAGTCGATGCCAAAAAGGCATTCAACAATTTGTGATGGAAGTTTAAGTTTGAGGTATTGAAAAGAATGGGGATGGGTAATAAATGCCTGGCAAATATAATTCAGTTATATTCTAATCAGAAAATACAAATAATAATAAACAGACAAAAAACTGAGTGTATAAAAGTGGAGAAAGGAACTAAACAAGGGTGTCCGTTATCACCTTTATTGTTTATTACCATTCTGGAAGTATTAAACAACTCCATTAGAGCAAATGTAAGGATAAGGGCTACCAAAATTAAAGGCAGTGAGTATAACCTTCAGGCTTATGCTGATGATACGGTCTTGATTTTAGAAGACCCATTGAAGAATATAGATTTTGCCCTAATGGAGTTAAATGAGTTTGGAACACTATCTGGATTTAAGGTAAATAAAGATAAGACAACAATGATAACCAAAAATATGAAAGTTGAAGAAGAGAATAAGTTAACATTAAAATTGGGAATTAAAGTAAGAAGGAAAGTAAGATATTTAGGGATCTGGCTTACAAATAAGAATATTAACTTATTTTAGAATATCAAATTACAAAGGATTTGCAGAGATGGAGTAAGTTAGATTTGTCTTTGTTGGGAAGAGTGGCAACTTTAAAAATGAACGTATTGCCAAGACTTATGTTTCTTTACCAAAACCTACCCATTATTATTAAAGGACGGCAGGCAGACTCCCCCGCCCAGCCGCGTTGCCACTGGGAGGCTGCGCCATGCTGCTGTTTCATGCCTCAGCGCACCCCAGCATGTTTTGCTGGGTGGCCGAGGCAGGTCCGGGCGGGGCCGAGGGGCCAGGCAGGAGCTTTTGCCCCGAGAGGCCTCTCTTGCTTTGGAGGACCTCTCTATGGTTGCTCCTTCTGGTCCTGCAGGCTGCTGATTGGTGCAGCCTGGAGGGGGAGGAGCAACCTTCCCCTGGCCCCTCCTTCAGGCTGGCCTATTGAAGGCTATGTGGCCTGGAGTTCAGGGCCAGTTTTGCTCGGCTCCCCACCCTTCCTCCTGTGGGTTGGTGTTGCTAGTCACAACTAGGGGCGGCAGCATAGGCCATGATCTGGAGTGAGTGGTCTCCAGGGCTGCGGAGCACTGGAGTGGGAGTCCTTGGGACCCAGGTGTGCTAAGGGCATACGTTGTGGCCATTACGGGGGCCATAATGTTTTGCGTTGCCCAGTGACTAGGGGCTATTGGAAATTCCTCCAATCAGCTGGTTGGCAGATGGCATACCATAGCCCCTAGGTTATCCCGATGTCCGGCCATACCCAGGCCGTTGCAGTCATTGAACAGCTGGGGTGTTGTACAATTATCCAGATCATGACCTCATGCACTATTTGCAGTTTGCTGTTTACTGTTTACTTTTAATAAAGTCGTGGCCTTACCTCCCATCATGCTTATGTGTTTATTGTGACGGTGCCCCTCCGAGGCAATGAAAAAGTATTTACAGAATGGAACAAGGAAATTAACAAATTTCATTGGAAAGTTAAAAAAGCTAGGATTAGGAACCAGATATTAAAAAAAGAAAAAGATAAAGGCGGTAGTACATTACCGGACTTGAAATTATATTTTGGGGCATGTGGATTACTTTGGTTGCAAGATTGGATTAAATTGGAAAATACAAATTTACTGAATATAGAATCATCAAATATAAGATATGGATGGCATGCCTATATTTGGTACCAAAAACAACTGGTTAATAAGGACTTTACAAACCATTCTATTTGCAAACCTCTGTTAAAAATTTGAAACTCAGTTAAAATAAGATTTTATGATCACCAATTAGCAGACACTAATCCTCTTTTGCATTAGCCTCCCAGCCTGGGGCCTGCCATCAGCACAGAACAATACACATGCAAATCACTCCTGCATTCCCAGGCTCACACAGTATATATATACCCACTTTTTTCCAGACAAGCATTCTCTCAAGATGCCAGCCACAGATGCTGGCAAAACGTCAGGAAGAAAATCTTCTAGAATATGGCCACATAGCCCGAAAAACCCACAAAAAACTTTATTTTATTGTTCACTGCACACATTGCTGAAACCCAAACCTGAAAGCCTGTGTTTCTCCAGCAATCCTTCACTATCCTCCTAATGCTAATACTGCTTAAAAACTTCCAGCTTAAAAGAGGAAGAATAAAATGGAGGCTGGGCAGGCATAAAAAGCCATTTTAAAAAGGAGTGTCACTGTTTGAGGCTTTGTTAGCTAAGGTTTGCTGTATAACAAAAACACATTAACTCTTTATTGGTCTCTTATACAAAGAGAATGAAACTCAGCATTTTTGTTTGGTCCTGTGGTACAAAATCAAAAGGTATCATGCAGTTATTCAATTATACCTTCCAACAAATTATTTTGTGGAAAGAGAGGGAAAAAAAGATGGAAAAAGCAATGTAAAAACATGAATTTAACTCCCACAAGTGGAAGAAATTGTTGCTTGAACCTCCTGTAAAATGCTCTGAATGAAGTATGCAAGTGTGTGTCATCAAGTTGCTTGTTGACCCCATAAATTTCATAGAGTTTTCTTAGGCAAGGAATGCTCCATGTCTTCCCTTGAAGTATAGCCTAGAGCACTTAGCAACTGCACAACAAAAGGTTCATCTGGAAGTCTTTCTTATGGCTAATCTTCAGCTTGGGTGTGCACGGGTCAAGTAATAACAAGTAATAATGATTTCCACGGTCAGGCCTAAGAAACCCTTGAGAAAGAAGGAAGAGGACAACCATGCCAGGCAGTCATTAAACCAAGAAGTGGAGGCACCATGTGCCAAGCGTAGGAAATGTGTGAAATGATAATAAAGCATGAATGTCAGGCTCTGAAAAATGGAAGGCACATGACACCAGCTGCCAAGAGGGACCTGGGGAGAATTGCCCCTGCTGCCTGTGTGCCATATGAGACCCAGCAACTGTGCGGGTGCTTGGCATCAAGCCCAACAAGAGGCAGTGTTGTTGCAATACAAAGAGGAAAGTAACATTTAGGACAAAAATTGGGCCTGGGTCAATTTAATGCCCACTGCCCAGTGACTGAAAAGCTATGCCTCAGTGTCAAATTCCTCCCCTCTCCCCCCCCCCCCCCCCCCACTTTTGGCATTCATTTATTCTCTTTGCCTCTGTCCCTTCCAGCCTCAGGCTCCTCCTGCACATGTAAAAACAACATCCCTGTCCAAATGAATTCCGTGCCTGCAGCACTGCTGGCTTGCACACTTGGAGCTGTTTGAATTTTTTTGGCAGCTTTTGCCTATGACCCTTTATGATGATGATGGAAGGGAAGAGCTCTCTTCCCCCCCCCCCCCCCCCCCCCCCCGAAAAATAGAAAGAAAGAAAAGGAGACATTAAAAATTCATGGCTGTTGAATAATACAAATTTCAATCGTTTGGTTGCACAGGGCACACAAAGAAGACTTTTGTTCTTACGTAGCCAGTTTTAGAGCTGAATTTTCAAGGGTTCAGAAATCAATATTGTGGGTGATGGGTTATGATAAAAAAAATAAACAAAATAAAAGGATGTCAGGTTACATGGTTGTTTGCAGGCCTTTGTCCCCTGTTAGCCTTGATTTGGAAGGGAGCAATATAGACACACTTTTTGTCCCCACCCTCAGTTCCCCTCTAACTTTAACCAAATATTATCATAGGTGCCTATCTATGCAGCATCCTAAAATTTGTAATGAAGGGGTGAAACACTTATAGCCAATCTTCAACTTGATGAAATCAAGAATAATCAGTGATAACTACTTCAGTGATAAGGCTTGGGAATCATTTGAGAAATGGGAGAAAGGATTCTTATGCAAGGCAATCATTAAACTGAGAGGAAGAGGCACCATGTGCAAGCGTAGGGAATAACTGAAGAGTGTCAAGCTCTGAAAAGCCAAAGGTAAATGTCAGACAAAGCCAGCATGGTTTTGTGGCTTCAGTGCTGGGTTAGGACTCTAGCAGACTAGGGTTCAAATCCCCACTTGGCTATAGAAACCCCCTGGGTGACCTTGGGTAAATCACACTTTCTCAGCCTCTTAGGAAGGCAAGGGCAAACCTCCTCCAAACAAATCTTGAAAAGATAACCCTGTGATAAGGCTAGGGCTTAGGTTTGCCATAAATGAGAAACAACCAACTTGAAGGTATCTAACAATTGGAAGTATAATCTGATGGCAATCTGAACATGTCAGACAGCAGCAGTTTTTTCCCTGCTTAGCAAGCACTGCCTCTCTTGAGGGAGGAGGAATCAAAGTAAAGTGAAGATCTCCCACCATCTCAGGTGAGGTAGGAAAAAATGGCCACCTGTGCTCCTCCATCATGCCAGCAATGGCCCATCTTCTCTCGTTTATGCTGTTGCTACTCTCAATTCTCAAGAGTAAGATGGAGAAGGTAGAAAGACTCTGTAGACTCCTCAGAGCCCAGCAGTGTTGACAGATTGTCTGAGAAATCACCTGTGCCACAGAACAACAATTTCACAGGACAGGCCACCCACGGTGCCTGGTTTGAAGAGGTGGCAGTGATAAGCCCACCACCACTCTTAGCAGTCTTCTGAGGTGGCAAACATGTCTAATCTGATGGGTCATTCCAGGTAGGAGTCTTGTTATTAGATAAATTTACATGCTACTTTTATTATGAGGAGCATGCAGCATGGCCCACTGCTTTCCCTCTTTATCATTACAACAACTCTGCAATGTAGATCAAGTTGAGAAAGGTCATTCAAAATCATTCAGTGAGTTTGGTTTCATGGGGACCTGAACCCAGATCATCCAAATCCCAGTTCAACACTAAACAGTGTATTACACTGGCTACAAGTGAGCTTCAAGTTTCATATGTAAATAGAAAGGGCACCTGACATTGTCCAAATAAATAATTATCATTCAGTGGTCCAGTGTGATTTTATCCTTAAGCTTTCAGCCTGCCTACCTCTCCTTCTCTCCCATCCCTACCCCATATTTTGACAAACTATTTGGCTTGTCTTGGATTTGAGTGTGGAAACTTGATAGGTAGCTTCAATCCAGAGACTCATTCTTGGAAATGATTATTTTTGATGACAGCTTGTTTGAACCCATGTCCCTTTCAGTTGCCATTCAAACTGTTGTAGCTTTAAACTGCCACTTTAGGATATTGAATGGGGGGCGGGGGTGGGGGCGGGGGGTAAAAGGGTCCATAGGTATAACAATCCACTTGGATATTATTTTATCAAACTGGAGGAGAGCTAGGCAAAAATATAACTTGCATCCAAGAGCCCAAATCCAGCTATAGTTGTGCATCGTTATTCATGCATGATTATCAAGTTTCTTCATCAGAGGTCTGTCATTATCATCCTCTAAGGCTGAGAGAATGTGACACACCCAAGGCCACTCAGTGGGTTTCCATGGCCAAGACTGGATTTGAACCCTAGTCTCCTAGTGTCCTAGTCCAATGCTCAAACCACAGCAATTAATTATGCTTCTGTTCGGCTTATATGATTACATTCTCTAAGCAATTTGCAAAAATAACTCTAAAAAATCTCTTTCTAGCTCAGAATAAATGCTATTCATAAACTAATTAGTTACACTATACTTTCATTTGGTACTGTGATCCAGAATGCCCTTTAGTATTCACTGCAAGCTGGGTATCTGCTTCAGTTATAAATTTTTAGCAATCACATTAAATTTTCTCATTTTTTCTTTAACAAAGAGATATCTCCTTCAGGCTTTTCCCCTCAGAGGTGTTCACTGAAGAATACAAAGATAAGTATTGTATGTTTGAGTGACAGTTGATATCTTTGATGTCATTCAAACATTGCCTCTGAGATGTTATCCTAAAATTAATTATCTCCAGTGCAAAATGTCCTTTATGTTTGTTTTTGTCATGGTGACTGTCTTCCTAATTGGGTATTGAGCTACTCATTATGTGAGTTTCATTCAGTAGCAGTTTGATTCAAGTAGAAATGTTTTTGCTCCATACTAGCTGTCAATCTCAATGACAGTGTGTTTTGCAGAACATCGAAATTACCAAAGGCCAATTGATGGAATGTTGCTTGTAATTGATCTGGGATTGGAGTTAACAGTGGGTAATATGTGGATTTATGTCCAGATGGGAAAGGCAGACATAAAGGCAACTAAAGGTGAGGAGCAATCAATCCATTCCTCAGCATTGATTAACCTCCAATACTAAATTCTCTACTGGAAAAGAACTAGAGATAAATGACAATAATATGTCCTTGGAGGTCTTTAATGTTATAGAAAAACTCCCCTCTCCTGCACTTTCCTGGAGCTATTTGTGAAGCGTTGGCAGAGGTAGGAACGTGTAGTTGGTAGGATGAACCCCATTTTTGTGGCCCTGAATCTTCCTGCCACCCCTCCCCCCTTCCAAATCACCGAAAGCCCAAGTTTAAAATAAATGGTGCAGGTTTTGGGTGAAACTGAAGGGAAAGCTTTCCAATAGGAAAAAGCACCCTAATCCCCAATCCCCCCCCAATACCTTCTATCAGAGTCTCTCTCAAAATGGCAACAAGAAGTGATACATTGAAGGCACATGACAACAGAATCATGGCAGGTGGAAAATGTGAAGGGTGGAGGGGATACTATGGAGTTTTCCATTCCCTGCCCGAGAAAAGTATCGGCCCTCTGATATTGAAAATGTGGGGAAATTATTTCATTCCCTACCCCTGTAAGATCCATAAAATTCCATATCCTCTAACTGTCCAAATTTGGCAGGGACTGTCCTAATTAACCTTCTGTCATTCCACTTTTTCTGCTGCTTTTAAAAATGTCCCAGTTTCTCCCTTTTCCTTTTTCTTTAGCTTACTTCAGTTGCTGTAAACTGAATTTAAAGTGCAAAAGTATTTTGCACTCAGTTAACTCTGCAGTGGGGGTATGAAAAAGTGGGCAGAACATTGCTCTTCCCTGTTGATGCAGACAAAAGCAAACTGCTGCAGCCTCTCCTAGCTTGTGTGTTCTTCCTCATTAATAATTTTGTCACCTTGACCACACTCTGATGATACTGGGCCACATATGTCCTGGTTTTCATCTGTGAAATGTCAGAGAGTGGGAAATTTAGGCCAAAGTTTCACCTCAGTTATAGGGGTCTCATAATGCATATTTTTCCAAAGTTTTTACCTGCCTTTCTGTTTATTTTTAAATATTGGCTTGCTGTTGTCCCTGTTACCATCCTCTGGTCCAGCTCATGGAGTTTCTCATTCCATTATTATTTATTAGGATTTCTTATGAAGGCAGTTGTGACAATGGAGTAATATCTCTTTCCCAAAGCCTTTGAATATTGCTAGGACTCCTGGCAAAAGAGGAAGTCCACCCAGCCACTTTCATTAAAAATGGACCCCAGGATAACCAACAGGCAGTTTTCTGTGGCAACTGTCCATGGAGTATTCTATGCATAATACTTTCTGACTTATCAGGCTGATTAAAAGGATAATAAGGAGCTATGCCATTTGTATGTTGCATGGCCCTCTGATTTTCCATTACCAGCATGATATTTTTGTAAACTCTCTGTCTGTAAGTCCTCTTATGCATGAGCAGAAGGCCACATTTAACTTAAAAGAGATGTAAAAAGTAAAAACAGATGCCCACTTAATTACACAGTCATCAGAACAAAGGTTAATTACAAAAAGACCTAGTTTGGCTATAGTTCAGATTGGACAGAAGGCTCCCTGCTAAATCTGAAGATAAGCTCATTTTTCAAGTCTCACAGCAGTCTGCAGCTGAATTGCACTGTGAGCTACAGCAAAGATTTGTTGTCATCATTCTGTATATCCTTTACTAAAAACTGAATCTAAAGGTGCCAAGGACTATCATAAAATTGGAATACATTTTCTCCCCCAATGTTTATTCTGTCAGTATCAGATTTAATTTAAAGCACAGCTGTGCAGGATGTAGACCTGCTTCTACTAGAAGATTTCTAAGAAACCTGCAGTAGACCTGCAAGGATTCCTTTCATATAGTTATTTAACAACAACAGAAACATAATGACTTGCTTCTCCTACGTTACCCTACATTATACTCTTCAGACTGAGAGCATGTGCACATGTGTGTGTATGAGTTTCGTGAAAGGTTGTGTTTTCTGTTCAGTTCTGGTTCTCAGCAACTAATTTCTGTGTTCTGAATTGTTTTGTTCAAAGGCTAAACATACACACTACATATATAGGATATACCACTCTGATCCACTACACACTACATATATACTGTATGATATACCACTCTGATCTATTTCAGAAACAAAATGTGCAAAAACCAGCTTGGGGAGGGGAGTGTAACACTTCCTACTGTCCCCATCCACCTACAACTGATCTGACCCAAATGGTGGCTCATACATACAATGCCTTAATTTAGACTGGATGTCTAGATATGTATCTCAGGCATTTCAGTTTTTTTTTTTTTGAACAGGTAACCAATTCCATACAAAGGTGGAAGAACAGCACATTATGGTATCTTGAAAACAGAGGAGAAAATTAAATGCTTTTTGTAAGCATCTGTGCAAATGAAAGCATATCCCAGCTTTTTTTCTTCTTCATTAGTATGCAGCTGGAATCATTAATGTATCTTCAAACCACTGATCTGCTATTATTTCAATTTGCTTCTTTAGACCTCAAAAATGTGCAGTATTTCTTGATCTGTTTTAAATCCTCCAATGTGGGTTTTAATTAAAATCTAAATTACAATTTTTGTGACAATTTAAACTGGATGAAGGGGTATAACCTTTTTTATGTCTTGAAACTGCACATTTTACAGCTAAAAGAGTTAAATTTAATTGTGTTTCTTTTGCTTTTCCTCCTCCTTTTGGATGGGAAGATTGCTACTATATTAAACGTAATGTAAGTACTATTTCTAACCAATTGGCTTAGCTTCCATTGTGATGCTTTCAAAAAATAAAGAATAGGAAAATAACCAGGGCATGTTTCTTAAATGGTTTGTCTTTTTTGAAATCAGTGACTTAGATGACATGGTGAAGGGAATCCTTATCAAGTCTGCAGATGATACAAAATTGGGAGGGGTGGCTAACACATTGAAAGAAGGGGGCAGAATTCAAAAGGACTGTGATTAACTAGAAAATTGGACAGAAATTAATGAAATGAAATTTGATAGTGACAAATGCAAAATTCCATATTTAGGCCACAAAACACAAATGCATATGAATAGGATACATGGTTCAGCAGTCCCACCTGCAAAAAAGGACTGTGGAATTATTGTTGATTATAAATTGATCTAGGCCTGCTATGTAATACTGCAGCAAGAAAGATGAATGCTACTTTAGCCTGCATTAATATAAACATAATTACCAAATCAAGGGAAGTAATCGTCCCACTATAGTCTGTATGGGTTAGGTCTCATCTGGAATACTGCTTTCAGTTCTAGGTGCCTCATTTTAAGAAAGATATAGTCAAGTTGGAACAATTTCAGAGAATGGCAAGAAGGAAGATAAGAGATATGGAGAGCAAAAGGTTAAGAGAGCTGGGCATATTCTGAAGGGTGACATGACTGTTGTTGTTGTGTGCCTTCAAGTAGTTTCTGACTTATGGTGACCCTATCATGGGGTTTCCTTAGCAAGTTTCTTCAGAGAGGGCTTGCTATTACCATCCTTTGAGGCTAAGAGAGTATGACACTTTAAATACTTGAAGGGCTGTCACAGAGAAGAGGATGCAGATTTGTTCTTTCCTGCCCCAGAGAGTAGAACCAGGTCTAATGGTTTTCACTTAAAGGAGAGAAGGTTTCAATTGAACATTAGAAGAAACTTTTTGAAAATAAAAGCAGTTTGGCAATGGAACCAGTTGCCTAGAGAGGTGGTGGGTCCCCTTCTCTGGACTTGTTCAAAAAGAGTCTGGACAGTTACTAGCTTTAGCTGAATGCACTGACTAGAGTGTTAGACTTGAAGGTCCATGAGGCCTCTTCCAGCTCTGTCATTTTATGATTCTCTATATTCAGTTTCCTCAGTTGAGTGATTTTAACAACATGCCAAAGCAGTGTTGTATTTTTGAGGTGATGTTCCTCCTTACATGCCTGTCCTTGAATATAATAATAATAATAATAATAATAATAATAATTTATTTCTATACCGCCCTTCTAAAAATCAGGGCGGTGTACAACAAAACAATTCATACAATCCAACATATTAAAATACATTAAAAACATTACAATAAAAACAAGCAAATTCATGCCAGCTCAACCAGCTGACAAAGGAGGGGTGAGAGAATATACCGGGGGGTAGAGTCAGGGGTAGGTTCGCTTGAAAAGATATGTCTTCAACCCCTTCTTAAATTGGGCCAGGGAGGTGGCCGAGCGGAGCTCAGCGGGCAGCGAGTTCCAGAGGTTGGGGGCCGAGGTGGTAAAGGCCCTCCTGGTGGTGGTAACTAATCTGACCTCTGGAACTCTTAGTAATTGATGCCCAGTTGATCCGAGTGTGCGGGGCGGATTGTATGGAAAGAGGCGGTCCTCCAGGTACCCTGGGCCCAAGCCATTTAGGGCTTTATAGGTAATAACCAACACCTTGTATTGCGCCCGGAAGCGAATAGGCAGCCAATGAAGGTCTTTAAGCACCGGTGTTATGTGACTGGCCCTGGAAGTACCAGTGACCAGTCGTGCTGCCATATTCTGCACTAATTGCAGCTTCCGGATATGGTACAAGGGTTGCCCCATGTAGAGCGCGTTACAGAAGTCCAATCGAGAAGTTACCAGAGTGTGTACTACAGTTTCAAGGTCCCTCCGGTCCAGGTAGGGACGCAGCTGGTGTATCAGCCGAAGCTGATAACAGGTGCTCCTGACCGTTGCATCCACCTTACAATTACAATATACATTGTAATTACTTAGAAGGAATAAGATTATTAGTTTTGTTGTACAATAGCTTAGGACACTATCTATTTAAATCACAAACTCACTGTAATGCCAGTCCTAAACTATGGCATCTTATTTTCTTGTATGTCTGGCATATGATTTTTACATGTGATCTAAGTATCTCTCTGTCCCAGGCCCTTCAAGAACATGGCTGTATCTATTGATATGCTCCTTTAAAAACAACAACTAAGCACTTCTCTTGAGAAACAACTGGTGGCTTCACCAGTTCAGTGTATTACACCCCTAGAATTCCAAGCCCATGAACAAATATTAATTTCAGTGAATTCTAGAAAACAACATTGTACAGCATAACATTCCTTCATGTTCAACCCCATTTGAAATAGGATCTAGCCACTGACAACCTATGAATTATACATGGTTCCTTGCAGTGTCACACTATACCATACTAGAGGAACCAATTTAGTAAACACATTTGTGAGACATGGTTGATTGAGAAGGTGGGAAAAATAAAGCTATCTGGTCTATAAGAAAAATGACAAAAAACCACAGACAATAACATTTTGGATTCAATCAAATATATCTACGCTATGTTTTCCAATTCTTTGTCAGAGTTTGGTATCCATCTGTTAATTGTATCCCTTACAGATATACACAATGAACTTCTGGATTTTTTTATAGCTGTTATGAAACATTCTATTGCCAGATAGCTATCAGCACACAAAAGCTTTGGGAAAGATATGATTGGACATCATTTGTTATTGTTGTTAACTGCCCTCAAGTCAACCCTGACTCATAACAGGCCCGTGGACGAAGCATCTCCAAGACTCCCTATCTTCCTTGGCTCTGCTTATGTCCTGTAAATTCATGCCCACGAGCTCCTTAATAGGGTCTATCCATCTTGAATGCAGTCTTCCTCTTTCTACATCACTTCACCTTTCCTAACATCATTGTCTTTTCTAGTGAGTCATTCCTTCTCATGATGTGACCTCATGACAACCTCAACTTTATTATCTTGCCTTCCAGGGAAATTTCAGGCTTAATCTGTTCTAGGGCCCACTCGTCTCCAGCACCACATCTCAAATGAATTGATTTTCTTCCTATCCATTTTCCTCACTGTCCAGCTCTCACATCCATACATGGTAACAGAGACAACAATGGCTTGTACGATTCAAACTTTCATGCTCAGTTGTATATTTTTACATTTTAAAGGGTATAGACATCATGCCCTCCAGTATTTCACAGAGGAAAACTGGGGCATGTGGTCAAGCAACATCACAGTATGATCAAGATGTCAAAAGTTATTCATGAGGATGTACACACCAGCTAAAAGAGGCCCCAGGAGTTTGCTTTATTTTTGGCATGATCCCCACTTCTCTTCTTTCCCATGCTGTGTTAACTGAGTGCAAATTACTTTTGCACTTTGAACTCAACTGGCAATAACTGAAGTATACCAAAGACCAAGGGATAAAGTGGAAGAAAAAGAAACTGGGTCATTTTAAAAGTAGCTTTAAAAGCAGGACAGCAGAGGATTAATTAGAACTGTCTCTTCCAAATTGGGGCTGTTGAGGTTATGAATAACCTGTCAGGGCTTTTGGAATTGTGTACCACGAGCAAAGGAAACTATTTGTTGCCTATCCCCAAATCTAAAAGTGTCTTGGGCCAGCCCTACCCCTCACCCTGTCCCTAGACCTGTGGATATTTCAAAAATAGTTAAGGCTGCAATTCTATTCAGATTTTTCAGGGCTGGAGGAAAGCTACTACATGTCTGGAAACTATGCTGTATTAGGAGTGGCTTAGGGAACTGGTGTGTTTAGCTTGCGGAAGAGAAGGTTAAGAGGTGACATGATTGCCCTGTTTAAGACAGTAAGAGTTGTTCGACAATGGCACGTACTGTCCGGGAGAATGGTGGAGTCTGTTTCTTTGGAGGTTTGTAAACAGAGAGTGGATGGTCATTGGTCAGAAGTGCTTTGACTGTGTACTCCTGCATGGCAGGGGGTTGGGCTGGATGGCCCTTGTGATCTCTTCCAGCTCTATGATTCTATGATTCCAGAGGTGGGCACCTTGACCACCATTTAGTGCAAAGATAGCCCTATACATTGAATGGGAAAGGAAATGTATTAGTTCTTAGACTTCCACAGCTGAGTTTCTTTTCTGGCCAGATGTGTATTCTTCTATTTTTATGGCAGAAGAGCAGCCATGTAACTCTGTCTCTGTCTACCCTGTAATACATGTGACAATGGAAAACAGAATTAAGATTAAACCTTGGGCTGTATCTGCCATAAGGCAGAGTGAGGCTACTGTGTTAGGTAACAGATACTGGCTTCCTAAATCCTGGCTGTTTTCTACTTTGCTTTGATTGTGTATTCCTGCATGGCAGGAGGCAGTGGCATCACCAGGCTTGGTGACACCCAGTGAATGTGAGGGGCTGCAGGATGGAGCAGGGGTGGCCTGCCTCGACCTCCCCCTGCCTTGCTCACCAGCCACCCTAAAGCTGTCTCACCTTCCTTCCTGGGGAGGGAGCCAAGTTGAAGATGAAGCCACAAGGGGCATGCTCATCCATCCACTGCACTTGCCACCAATTCAGCTCCCTCCCTGGGGAGAGAGCTGGGCTGACAATGAAGCCATGAGGGATGTGCTTGGCCCTCTGCTGCAGTGCAAGGGGGGCGCCCCCGGGGGTCCCCCCCCCCCTCCTGGGGGGGGGGGTCACCTGGTGCAATCTACACTCCCTGCATTCACCCAGTGATACCACTGGCAGGGGATTGGACTGGATGGCCCTTTCAGTTCTGAGTCTATGGCCCTTTCCAGAAGGGCACCCTAGTACGTACTATGTACGTACTAGGGTTGCCTGGGGGAGTCTCTTTCAGATGCCCCCAACCCTAGTACGTACACAGTATGTACGAAATGGCGGTGCCCATTTTACATGGGCGCCACCATTAGGACGTTACGACTGTGCCACCTCCAAACGGAGCGGCGCGGATGTGACATCCTGGCACCGTGGAAAGGCGCCTGTGGTGCCTTTCCGCAGCACCAGAAGGAGCTCCGAAATGGAGCTCCTTCCATCATTTGTGTCGCTGGCGCAGCCCTTACACGGCTGCGCCAGCAACACAAAGGAGAAAGAGGCCAAGTGTCCCCTTTCTCTTTTTCCCCGCCGCTGTCGGGGTGCCCTTGGGGCATGAAGCCCCAAAGACACCCCTTTTCAGGCCGCAGGAAGCATGTTGTTGTTGCATGCCTCAAATCATTTCCAACTTATGACAACCCTAAGGCGAACCTATCATGGGGTTTTCTTGGCAGGTTTCTTCAGAGGGTGTTTTCTATTGCCATCCTCTGAAGCTGAGAGAGTGTGACTTGCCTAAGGTTACCCAGTGGGCTTCCATGGCCCAGTAGCAATTCAAACCTGGTCTTAAACCGCTACTCTGTGCTGGCTCTCAATGATTCTATTGCAGGTCACCAAATCATGCAACCATTTAGTGGCCCAGTGTTACAGGTTTTTTTTTAAAAAAATAAAGTTTAAAAAAAAAACGGATATAAAGTAAAATGGCCAAGTTCTGCACTTTTCTGGGGCTATTTGTAAGCAGAGTGGGAAGCAGCTTAAATTAGGACCAGGTTTAACTCTTTGTCTCCCAGCCATGGTCCTACTGAGCCACTCTGTTCCATGCTCTCAGCGGGACTGTGAGTCTTAAAGTGGGGGCCTATGTTGTTGTTGTTAGCCTGTTAATAATAATAATAATAATAATAATAATAATAATAATAATAATAATAATAATTTGTTTTATTTATATACCGCTATTCCAAAGATCATAGCGGTGAACAGCAAGTAAGCTAATTAGCAAGTAAGGACATTTTCCCTAATAGTCATAGCTGGATAGAGGTAGATTTTCGTTCAGTCTATGTTTAGAGAGGAAAGGGTAAACCACTTCTCTCTGCAAATTGTAATGAATCTGTCCATGACTGCTATTCATTTAAAAAAAAAAAACCTGATGTGTTTTCTAATGAGACATTTGACATTATGTCTAATTTGGCCCTCAGCCTTCATCGTATTGCATTGTGAAGAAGTCTGTAATACGCTTTTCTCTCCCTGAGGAACCTGCCTTCTATCTTGTGTGGCCAAGTGAACAACACTGTTTTATCAAGGCATGTCAGAAGCATATGAAGCTAGATAGTTAATCAATAGGTGGACAATACTAATTGCCTGAAGGTACCGTAGCTATAATGCAAATAGAATTGGTAAAAAAAAAAAAAAGCAAAGCCCAAACAAAAGCCTTTCTGTGGGCCACTGATTCATGGGCTGCTTGTCATTTCAGCTCCACACTGTTCTAAATTGGCTCCTTTAGGCACAGGTCACACTGTGGTATCAATTACTGCCTACTACCTGAAAAATTTAATTTCATGCCCTACAGTGGGTCTTGCTTTCTTTTCCACAGTGACTGGCAACTGCTTGGTAATGAGAATAGCCTTGTCTTTTTCTTTTCTTTTTTCTTTACTCTCAAAAGCATGAAAGCTAGAGGCTCTCTATATACTAGCATTGGCTTGCTAGTGTCAGTATAGACTCTGGAGGCACTCAAGGCTTTCCATCCCCCCCCCCCCCCTCTCAAATTTTCAAAATACTTGCCCAGGGTGGTAAAGGTATTTAAGAGACTGCATTGTGGCTTGCCACTGGCTGACATAACCACCAAGGTGCCTCTTAAAATTAATATTTCTCAGGATGTATTTTGTGGGAGTTGCTTGCAGAAGGAAAAACAAAATGGAACTGACTGGGCATCTAGATGGCTTCACTTGGATTGCAGTACGACCCTGGCCTCGGTTATCCTCTAGGTTAGCTGTAATGTGCTACAGGTGGGGCTGCTTTTGAAGACTTCAGTTAGTAATTTTAGGAGCTTCATTCTTCACTAACTTGTGCTGGTGCCAGGATTATATTACACCCATGCTATACCTACTCCTTGGTTCCCAGGCTGTTTTACGGTTTAAATCAAAGGGATGATTTTGACCTCTAAGGGGCTTCACTTGACTTTATGTTTGTGGTGCTTGAAAGATTACCTACTTCCATGGCCAGCTAATAACATTTTGTAGCCAGAGGTAGATGATAGAGTGGCTTCCCTCTCACATCGAGAGTAAAAGTGAAGTCTGAAGTGAAATTTGACTCTTATTATTACAACACTGCCAAGAGGACAGCAACCAAGCAAGCCACAGTCCTGAGTCTGCAAGACTGAGCAGAGCACTTGATGACTTGGGAGTCTTGGAGCTGTTTCAATCATCAGTCTACTCTATGTAAAAGTCAACTTGACAGCAAGTAATGACACTTCTACTGAACATGACAATGGTAAGTAAGCAAACATCCCTATGTTGTCTCTGTCACTTTCACTATACCCATAGGTGCTGCTGCCATTCTCTTACCTTTCTCTGTTTTTTAAATGGATTATAACTAAGACATGGCCTGAGTTAATTTTTCCCCTTCTCCCTCTTGATACTTTATGGCTTTCATGTTCTGTCCTTCATAGTGTAAAAATTAAGGGAAGGAAGTATCGTATTATTGATGGAATCCAGTCTTTCTTTGTTGTTGTAGTTGCATGCCTTCAAGTCGTTTCTGACTTACGGCGACCCTAAGGCAAACCTGTCACAGGGTTTTATTGGCAAGATTCTTTCAGAGGAGGTTTGCCTTTGCCTATCACTGAGGCTGAGAGAGTGTTACATGCCCAAGCTTACCCAGTGGGTTTCCATGGTTGAGTGGAGATTTAAATCCTGGTCTCTCAGGTCCGTTACAAACGGGCATAAAAGTATGGATTGGGTCCATACTAGGGTTAGGAAGGGGCGTCACTTCTTGACGCCCCTAACCCTAGTACAGACCGAGTCCGTACAAAATGGTGGCGCCCTATGCACACAGGCGCTGCCATGACTACGTCACGACCGCGCCGCCTCTGAACGGGGCGGCGCAGTTGTGACGTAGTGGGGTCGCACGAGGGCGCCTAGGGCGCCCTTTCTGCGGCCCCAGAAGGAGCTCCGTTTCGGAGCTTCTTCCAGCTTTGCGTCGCTGGGTGCAGCCTTTACATGGCTGCAATAGCGACGCAGAGGAGAAAGGGGCCAAGCAGCCCCTTTCTCCTCCTCCCCGCCGCCGCCGCCGGGTATCCTTGGGGCTTGAAGCCTCAAGGACACCCCTTTCCAGACCGCGGGGAAGCGGCCTTTTGCAGCTTCCCCGCAACCTGGAAAGCGGCAGATCGGGGCCTCGGAGGCTGCCATTGTGGCAGCTGAGGCCCTGATCCGGCGGGGAAAGGGCTGGTTATAGGCCGCCAAAAATGGCTGGTCTGTAACACGCCTCAGAGTCCTAGGTCAATGCTTAAACCACTACACCACACTGGCTCTCACTACCGCTACTACCAATGATAATTATAGGCTGCCCCAGATAAGCTACAAATAGTTTTAGAAATAAGTATAAATGAGACTGTCCATTCAGAAAGAAGATTGAAAAGTTGCAATTATATTTTTGTACATATTTCTGCAGAGAATTTCTGCATGTATCCCAGGAATCTTTTTGCTTTTTAATCATTTGCCAATAGGGCCTAAATATTACAAAGGCATCAGATCATGGCTGATCTTAGATAAACAGGTTCATCCCTGGTTAATATTAGGATGGGCAACCACCAATGAATACCAGGTGTTGTGGGCTTGCAAAACCATCTTTGAGTATTCTTTGTCTAAGAAACCCCTATGAAATCCATGAGGTCTCCATACATCAACAGACAACTTGAAGGCACATTGTTGTTGTTGTGTGCTTTCAAGTTGTTACTGACTTATGATGAGGTTTTCTTGGCAAGATTTGTTCAGAGAGGTTTGCTTTTTCCTTACACACACACACAATCATTTGCCATGGCATGATAAACAGAAAACTATGAGTTCCAGGTAAGAAACACTCTTAGGGATCTTGTATCTTTAGTTGATGTGCTGACGTGGGAATCCCAGTGGGAAGATCTTGTGTGGCAAGCAACACCTGCTGAATCCCTTCCCAGCTATAATAATAATAATAATAATATGTTTTATTTATAAACCGCTATTCCAAATAGATCATAGCGGTGTACAAGAAAATTATATAACAGTACAAAGAAAAATCTACAATCAAGATACACTGTATCTTCAGGCTAGCCCCTGATGACGTTGGGCCAGCATGTTCTCTCCCTCAATGGCTGAAAGATGACAGTTATGGAGGGAGGGCACTCTGTTTTCAGGCCAGCCCCTGATGACGCGGGGCCGGCCTGTCTCTCCCTCAACGGCAGAAAGATGACAGTTATGGAGGGAGGGGCACTCTGTTTGTTCAGGCCACCCCTGATGCGTTGGGCCAGCCTGTTCTCTCCCTCAACGGCCGAAAGATACAGTTATGGAGGGAGGGCACTCTGTCTTCAGGCCAGCCCCTGATGACGCTGGGCCAGCCTGCTCTCTCCCTCAACGGCCGAAGATGACAGTTATGGAGGGAGGGCACTCTGCTGTCTTCAGGCCAGCCCTGATGACGTGTGGGCCAGCCTGTTCTTCTCCTCAACGGCCGAAAGAGACAGTTATGGAGGGAGGGCATCTGTCTTCAGGCCAGCCCCTGATGACGCTGGGCGGCCTGCTCTCTCCCTTCAACGGCCGAAAGATGACAGTTGGAGGGAGGGCACTCTGTCTTCAGGCCAGCCCCTGATGACGCTGGGCCGGCCTGCTCTCTCGCCTCACGGCCGAAAGATGACAGTTATGGAGGGAGGGCACTCTGTCTTCAGCCAGCCCCTGATGACGCTGGGCCGGCCTGCCTTCTCCCTCAACGGCCGAAAGATGACAGTTTGGAGGGAGGGCACGTTTCTTTCAGGCCAGCCCCTGATGAAGCGGGGGCCGGCCTGTTCTCTCCCTCAAGGCCGAAAAGTGACAGTTATGGAGGGAGGGGCACTCTGTTTTCAGGCGAGCCCCTGAGTACGTTGGGCAGCCTGTTTCTCTCCCCAACGGCCGAAAGATGACAGTTATGGAGGGAGGGCACTCTGTCTTCAGGCCAGCCCCTGATGACGCTGGGCCGGCCTGCTCTCTCCTCAACGGCCGAAAGATGACAGTTTATGGAGGGAGGGCACTCTGTCTTCAGGCCAGCCCCTGATGACGTTGGGCCGGCCTGTTCTCTCCCGCAACGGCCGAAAGATGACAGTTATGGAGGGAGGGCACTCTGTCTTCAGGCCAGCCCTGATGACGCTGGCCGGCCGCTGCTCTCTCCTCAACGGCGAAGATGACAGTTATGGAGGGAGGGCACTCTGTCTTAGCCCAGCCCCTGATGAACGTGGGGCCGGCCTGTCTCTCCCTCCCACGGCCGAAAGATGACAGTTTGGAGGGAGGGCCTCTGTTTTCAGCAGCCCCTGATGACGTTGGGCCGGCCTGCTCTCTCCTCCGGCCGGCCGAACGGCCGAATGACGTTATGGAGGGAGGGCACTCTGTCTTCAGGCCAGCCCCGTGATGACGCTGGGGCCGGCCTGCTCTCTCCCGTCACGGCCGAAAGATGACAGTTTGGAGGGAGGGGCACTCTGTCTTCAGGCCAGCCCCTGAATGCGTGGGCCGGCCTGCTCTCTCCTTACGGCCGAAAGAGGACAGTTAGGGAGGGAGGGCACTCTGTTTCAGGCAGCCACTGATGACGCTGGCTGGCCTGCTCTCTCCCTCAACGGCCGAAAGATGACAGTTATGGAGGGAGGGCATCAGTCTCGGCCAGCCCTGATGACGCTGGGAGGCACAAGGAGCCTTGCCATTGTTGTCACCCAGAACCCTAATGACTGCTAAGGGAGGTGAGCTTTTTCAGGATGCTCTACTTTAATTTTTGCAACTGAGTCCTGCTAGCTTTCCTTAGTTGCCAATCATATATCTTAAAACAATCTAGCTGGGTTGGAAGCTGAAGTCTTCAAATAAAGGTAAGTGTAGAAGAAAAGATGCTAGCGTCAAGAAGGTTATTTTGCTGTAATACAACACCATCTTGGTTAGCAAATATTGCTAGAGATTAGACGCAATGGTTGAACAGATATTTTTCCTCATTCTCATGGATTTAACGTGTAAAAGAAATGGTTTCACATTTCTACAAGAATACATCAGAAATATGAAGCCTTTTGTGTTGGTTGATGGTTTCAGCAAACATTTTTTTTAAAAATTATAGAGCTGATTGGAAAGTAAATTTAAAAGCTCCAGCGTCCAATCAGACAGAGCATTTAGGGACTACATACAGTGGTACCCCCGGGATACGAATTACCCAGGTTACGAATTTTTCGGGTTACGAAAAATCCCATAGGGATTTATTGTTTCGGCTTACGAAGGTTTTTCGGGTTACGAAAAAACCTCGGCGCTATTTTCCGCCACCGGAGGGCAGCAGAGAGCTATTTTTCCATTAGCGCCTATGGCAATTCGGCTTACGAAGGTTTTCGGGTTCGAATTAGCCGCGGAACGAATTAATTTCGTAACCGAGGTACCACTGTAGTTGTAGAATGCATGGTGTGTGGTTCATTTGAAGTTAACTGGGAAGTATCTTTAAAATGATGCACATGCGTGTGTGTGTTATTCAAAGTTTTAGGGCTGGGCACAAGAAAAACAAATTCTTTTTACAGTTTCCCATCCTACTCTTCCACAACAAATTAGTAAAGTATTCGGCACACTTGTGTTCATAGATAGTTCCCCTGGACATTTTTGTAGACTGTCTTTTGCACACAAACAATGGGGGGTACAGACCGCAGCTTTGCGGCGGTCTGCCGCCGCCGCAAGAAGGCCACGGGGGAGCCGGAGCCTCAGACGCCCGACGCCCGTCGCGGACAGAAAAAAGAAGCTCCAATGGGGGCTTTCTAAATTGCCCTTTGGGGACTTCCGGACGACGTCCCATTTTAAAAAAGGGGCGTCCTCTATAGACGCCCCATGGCCTAGTGCGGACTCCGTCCTACAAGATGGCGCCGGCCCTTCTACATGGCCGGCGCCATCTTGCGTATCAACGCTTAGCGTCCGTACGCGTCGCGCCGCTGCTGACGTAGGCGAGCGCGCCCCTGGCGCCTCGCTACGTCGCAAACGCGACGCTAAAGAAGCTCCATTTTGGAGCTTCTTTTTTCGGTTCGCGCGGGAGTCGGGGCCGTCTGAAGGCTCCGGCTCCCCCGCGGAACGTACTGGCGGCGGCAGCAGACCGCCGCAAAGCGGCGTCTGTACCCCGCCTAGGAGCTTCTTTTAGCGTCGCGTTTGCGACGTAGCGAGGCGCCAGGGGCGCGCTCGCTATGGTCAGCAGCGGCGCGACGCGTCTGGACGCTGTGCGTCCGATACGTAAAGATGGCGGGCGCCCATGGAAGGGGCGCCGCCATCTTGTACGGACGGAGTCCGTACTAGGCCATGGGGGCGTCTAAAGAGAGACGCCCCTTTTTTAAAATGGGACGTCCGGAGGACGTCCCAAATGGCAATTAGAAAAGCCCCATAATTCCTGGAGACCAAATTATTCTGTGTTAGGGATTGAATTACTTGCTAGTGAACTAGCACTGGTGTGATTTTTGATGTCAGATTTAATACCTCTGGCATGCCAAAATGAACATAACCTGCAGAAAGCAATTTCAGTTTTTACTATATAGAGTTGTTGGCCTTTTTTTCAGAAGTTTTAAATCCTTGTGTTATTCATTTGGACCAGTTAGTGCTTTCCATCCCTTTTTACTGCACTTTTAACAAAGCTTTAGCAGAGAACACACACATTGATTCAACAAGAAATGTAAGACCTTGCATTCACCATAATAAAAAAACCAGGAAGATCAGATAGGTAATGGATTCAGTTTCAAATCAGTTATTTTATTCAGTATATCCTTATTATTCATAATAATTCTGGATTTCATTTTCTTCTTCTTAGAAAACAATCAGGCTTATGGAAAGTACAGGTAATATGGGGAATGTTCATAATTTTCTAAAGTAAGTAAGATGGTCAATTTGTTGTATCTTCAAGTCACTTCTGAATTAATGGCCTGTTACAGACTGCCAAAATAAAGCTGCTTCGGGTCTCTTTGGAGGTATGCTATTTAAATGATGCATGGGTCCTAAGAGTCTGGAGGTCACACCAAAGCCACACTCCATTCCTAAGCACTGGAGTGCAGCTTTGGTGCAGCTTCCGGATTCTTAGGATGCATGCATCATTTAAATAGCATACCTCCAAAGAGACCCAAAGCAGCTTTATTTTGGCAGTCTGTAACAGGCCATAGTGACCAAAGATGAGCCAATGGTTCATTCCTCAAAGGGAATTTGCTTTTGAGTCCCTCTGTGGTTGATGGCATATGACTTGCCTGAGGTCACCCAGTAGGGGGGTTGAACCCTGGTCTGCAGAGTCGTAATCTAACTCTCAAGACACTAAACCACACTGGCTCTCTAAGGATAGCGTAGTGTGCAGTAAAGGTCATCCTAAACATAACTGTAAAGAGATCCCTGGAGAAAATGGGAAAATATTACCTTGCAAGTTATTACGAGCTACTACAGGTCTGTATTGCAAGTAGAAAGGATTCCCGACATGAGGGAAACATTGTGTTTGTGTTTCATCCGAATAATGGAGGACAAAAACATTAATCAATCTTTACCAGCCTTCCTAATGAATCCAGTGCCCATGCTTTACAGGAATAATGGAAACTGTAGTGTAAATCATTTGGAGAGTAGTTGGGAAGGTTGATTTTTGCCGCTGAAAAACTAAGGAATCCAGATTGTCAATAACTAAACAAAATGTACTTGAATAATCCATGCTTTCTTGCTTTGGGTTATAGAATGAGAAAGGAACACTTTGTTTTTTTCTTCCCCCATTCCTCTTCCATCTCATTCCAGGCATGTCTTCAGTAAAGAATCTCTTTGTGTGTCACCTTATACCTGGTTGGCTAGAATTTAGGCCCCACCAAATAATTTTCTTTTCTTTGGAACTGCATTTGTTTTTGTACTGGCAAGTTTCTTTAGTCTGACATCTCTTTAACTCAGAGGTGAGCACTGATTGGCCTTTAGTCACATATGACCCTCAAGAATGTTTTTGGGGCCCATGACATCTCCATATTCTGCAGGCTGTATGTTTTCTGACTGAAAAGAAAATGATGAATTGCTGCTCCTGGAAGTCCCCAGATGCAAACATGAGTTTTTGAGACATAGAAGTTGACTTCCAGCCACTTTGAGGTTTTATATTTTTATTTTTCAGCAGTCCAGAAATGGACAGGTGGAATCTGTCCCTTTGGGACATTTTTGATAGCGTGGTGTCCTCCTGGGCCACCTTGCTTGGATGGGACTTGGATGTACTATTTTACAATGGCTTTGGCTACCTTCCTTCCTGGGAAGGTTGACAACCCAAGAAGGTTGTGATAGGGGATTCCTGTTCAAATCCTTGGTTTTTGGACTTTCAAGTCCCTCAAGGTTATTTTTGTACTCCATGTTATTTAGCATATACATGAAACTTTTGGAATAGATTATTTGGCATTAGGGGTCTGATGTCACCACTATGGTGCTAGTAACCAACTCTATTTTTCCTTTCCATCTATATCCAAGTAAACTGATTTAATTTTAAACCTGTGTCTGTTGCCATAATGGGCTGGATGATGGCAAACAAACTGAAATTTAATCCAGATGATGCAGCGGTGTTAGTGATCAGTTGAAAAGCAGATCAGAAGATAAGGATCCAACTTGTTGTAGATGGCGATCACATTCTCTCTAAATACATATGATCACAGTTTGGCCATACTGGATTCAGCCCTGAACCTGGATGTCCATGTTTCTATGGTACTAAGGAATGCATTCACACACTTAAGACTTATGCACCAGCCGTGCCTATTCCTAGAGACGTCTGATTTTACCACAATGACACATGCTTTAGTTACACGCAGTTTGGATTAGTGTAATGCATTTTGTAAGACTGTCTTGGAAAAGCACCCAGAAATGTGAATTAGCCTAAGGAGCTGCTGCCAGTTTATTAACTGAGCTGGTTACAGAGTACAATCTGCTCCATTGTTAAACCTCCATTGCCTACTGGTTGGATTTCTGGGGCATTTCACATTGTTGTGACCTTTAAAGTCCTATACGATTCAGGTTTACACTATTTGAAGGACTGTGTGATTCTATATGAGCCTGCTTAAATTCTTATGATGTTCAGGGAAGGCCCTTTTCTTAGTTGTACAACTTCATAGACACATCCAGTGAAAAAATGGCCAGGCTGTACAACACTTCCCACAAGGCATGTGTGTATACCAACCTATATGTATATATGTTGTAAAAGGGTTAGCTGGAAAGGCCTCTCCGATTTAAATCCTGTAGCTAGCACCCATTTTGAAATAATATAGCTTCATTATCACCAGATGTCAAGATGAAAGATTCAGTTATTGGACATGATCTAATAATAACTCCAGATAAAGGTCTGCCTCTTTCAGTATGATATTCTGTAAGTTATAGACAGAAAGTGGCATGATCCTCCTAGGTTACCTCACAGGGATAGGAGTTGGAGGTACAGTACGCGCTTGCCTTACACATGGGATCTGTTCTGGACCCCTCCGCGTAAGGAAAATAACACGTATGCTCGAGTCCCATTGAAAATAATAGAGCTAATGCATGAAGCACAGTGTGGCGTGTGCATCATTGCAACCCCGTAGGCACAGCTTTAAAGTCCTCTATGATTTATTATTATTATTATTATTATTATTATTATTATTTATTTATTTATTTATTTTATATTATTTTTATCCTGCCTTTCTCCCAAAGTGGGACCCAAGGTGGCTAACAAAATCCAAATTTAAATCCATCTTTTTGGGAAGACCATGTCTGCTTATAGTAGAGATCCTCAGGTGAAGGCTTTTTTGTCAGTTCCACCATCACTACAACCTCATCCAGTGAAGACAGTGACTGCTCTACCCTGTGGAATTCCCATTCCATGGAGGCTAGACTGGCCCCCTCTTTGCTTTCCTTTTGCGAGCAGGAAACACATTTTTGTTCAAACAGGCTTTTAATGAGTAACTGTTTGCAGAGAACCTTTTCACTGGGGAAGATAGCTCTATTTTTAACTTTGTTAATCTTTAGTGCTGTTGTTGTTGTTGTTGTTGTGTGCCTTCAAATAATTTATTACTTATGATGACCCTATCATGGAGTTTTCTTGGCAAGATTTATGCAGAGGAGGTTTGCCATCGCCTTGCCTGAGGGTAAGAGAATACGACTTGCCCAAGGCCAGTGAGTTTCATGGCCAAGTTGGGAATCGAACCCTCCAGAGTCATAGTCCAGCACTCAAACCACTATACTATGCTGGTCCTAGTTAGTCCTAGGGTTACTAATTCCTAACTAGGCCTAGTGTTTCTATGTTCACATTTTTAATGGTTTTAATAAGATAATTTTAAATTCTGTTTTAATTTTTCTTGTCAGGTTTTAATCTAATCTTCTTTTAACTCTGGGAGTAGCCTTGGGTCCCACATTGGGAGAAAGGCAGCATATAAATGGAATTGAATTAAATGAATAAGTAAAGCTATTTCGTTGTACTGAGGCCATGTGTCTCCTTTAATGATGAAGCTGGATAGATGTTTTTTTCCCTTTCAGGATGAAGGCAATTCCATTTGAAACAGGACTCAGCAATTTCCCAGACCTGAGAACCTCTACTCACAATGGCTCCATCTTGTTAGAATTCAATCTATCGGTGCTCATCCAATCCATTATTGCCACCACACACTGGCTCAGTACTTTCATGGCCTCACTTGGGGAAATAGTTTCAACCTCTCAATTTGCTCTCATCCAGTTCATATCTTTTTGACTGTGAAGAGCATATCTGGAACTGATATACCTCCTGGGAACTATTTCTCACACATACAACTTCCCCTTCTGTTTCTCAGTCTCCTAGGTCTAGCTTAGGCTCAAGAGATGCAGCTGGAAGAAATCAAGTGCTTGCCTTGAAAAACTAAGCATGGCTCAGTTGCAGCTTAAAACAGAGAGTATCTGGAAGACATTGAGATTAAAAAGGAAAGTATAAAAGCAATGGTTGCATATAAAATAGAAATAATTTCTTCTTCCTACATCTTCTTTCCACCCAGACACCAGTTCTGTTTCCAACACAGCAATGAAAGCCAATTCCATCCAAACAACTTCACAATATCAAGTGCCTTTGGATTGTTCCTAATCAGCTTATTATTTTACAGCTTCAAAGTTTAGGATCAATTTCCTTCACAAGTCTGCCTATTAGAATGTACAGCTGGCCTTCACCTGCTGTAAGCCAGGGAACACCTTGAAGTAAAAGTCAATCTAAGTTGCCCTTCTGTAACAATACTAACAACAACAAAAGTTAGTTTGAAAACCATGGCAATCACACCATCAGGATAATTAAACATCAATGCTTCAATCACTGTATCACACATCTGATGAACAATCACCACAAAGTTTTGCTCTCTGTTTACAACAGATCCCTAGAGTACTTGATCATGTTCTTTTCAAATGCTGCCCATATTAGTAGTAGAAAAGAACTTATTGTTTGAGTTATGAAACATTAAATACATGGACTTCTCAGTCACGCCTACATCATACCCTCTGTTGCATGCTGACAGCATAGCAGTAATTTTATAATAATAATAATAAAATTTTATTTATATACCGCCCTTCTAAAAAATCAGGGCGGTGAACAACAAGAAATTACAATACAATTACACAAAACCAAATAAAATACATTAAAAACAGTTCAATAAAAATAATAAAAATAACATGTCGGCAGCACGATGCTGACATGGGGGGGGGGGGGGGAAGAGTTACTGGTCAGGGTAACTCTTTTGTGGTGCAGATGTAATCTATTAAGATTAAAATACCATAAACCTTTCTCTGAATAATACACAAGAAAGAAGCTTCTTGGGCTGTATTCTCTGGTACACATTTATTTTCACTTAATGTAAGAAGACTATTTGAATTGGACTGCACTGCTGAAAAAATGCAGCACTGAAACTGAATTAAACCTACTTCCCATTTTTGTGATTATTTTTGGCAGGGATGAAAATGTTTTTGACTCTTACTAAAGCTTTTCATACTTATTCCAGAAGTGTTTAATAGAATCACAAAATCATAGAGTTGGGAGGGACCAGAAGAGCAATGCAGTCCAACCCCCTGCCACGCATCAAAGCACTTGTAACAGATGGCCATCTAGCCAGAGGCATCACTAGGGGTGTGGGGAATGTGGATCGCACCCAGTGGCACTCTAGGAGAGGGATGACACCACTGCTTCCCAAATATCTGCCTTTGGGCAGAAATGGGCTATGGTGTTTGTCTGCATTCCTTTAAAATGCTAGAGATGGTATGAATGGGATAAGGCTAAGTGGAAGAAGAAAGGAGAGACCCCAGTTTTATTTTTTTTAATTAAAATTTTAAATGTTAATTTTTAATTTTAAAAAAAATAAAACTGGGGTCTCTCCTTTCTTCTTCCACTTAGCCTTATCCCACTCATACCATCATTAATTTTTTATCCTTTTTCAATCGTCTTAAGCATCACATCTTACCAAATTTTCACTTTAACCACTTGACACTATCCACCAAACAGTGATACCTTTATTGGCCAACTGGAATGCACAATATACTTGGTGCAAACTTTTGATGCTCCACTGGCTTCTTCATCAGGCAAGATGTTACATACAAACAGGAGAAATTAGAGATGTAAGTAAGATGCCTGCATTTTGTTGTTTCTGTCCTTAGTTAAGATGGTATGGGGAGGGTATCTTTAGCAGGCTGGCCCCTCCTCCTCTGGCAATGCCACAATTGGGCAATGTTCAGAAAATTTAAAGTCTATTTGCATGTCATCAAAGACTCCTCTTTTGCAATCCAATATGTCCCCATTCCAGTGAAGTGACAGACCTCTTTGTAGACAATGGATTCCTCAAGAAGTCTCCATGTTTTTGCACCAGGAAAATGTTGGTAGGTCTAGGGCTCATTCCCATTTTTATTATTATTATTATTATTATTATTATTATTATTATTATTATTATT
>NC_056523.1:289266872-289281122 GCF_019175285.1 Sceloporus undulatus
TTATTATTATTATTATTATTATTATTATTATTATTATTATTATTATTTGTACCCTGCTCTTTTCCCAGAACTGGAACTCAGAGTGGCTTCACAACATTAAAAAACAATACAATTAAAAACATACATTAAAAAGAATTAAGTTATTACAATATTAAAACAGTTATTAAAATAATAAAACACATTTTAAAAGATAAAATTATACACACACATATATATATTGTATCAATTTTTTAAAAAATGGAACAACATCCCAGCCTGTCCTTATAACAATTCCTTAAAAGCCTGTGTGAACAGGTAGGTCTCAACCTGCCGATGGAAGGCCATCAAGAAGGGAGTCATTCTGGTTTCCCTGGGCAGGGAGTTCCAGAGTGTAGGGGCAGCCACCGAGAAGGCCCTATCTCACGTTCCCACCAACCGTGTTTGTGATGGTGTTGGGACAGAGAGAAGGGCCTCCCCAAAGGATCTCAGAGCCTGGGCTGGTTCATACAAGGAGAGATAGTCTGCCAATAGTGTGGGGCTTTATAGGTAATAAGCAGCACCTTGAATTGTGCCCAGAAACAAACTGGCAGCCAATGAAGCTGTTTCAACAGGGGCATTGTGTGGTCTCTTTAATCTCCCGTTTTCAGCCTGGCGGCAGCTCTTTCAACCAACTGAATTTTCCAAACACTCTTGAAAGGCATTTAAGACCGTTTGCGATTTGCCTTCGCTCCGTGTTGGTAAATCGATTCCAAACGATCCATCATTCCCACTATGAAAGTGGATCTTTTCTTTATTCCCTTGTAATCGCTTCTTTTTGGCATGATTGTTGTCCCCACTAGTTTACACCGCTTCAAAATGCATGTTAATCATCTGTGCATCATCTGCCCGGCTTGGGAACTCTCTCTCTCTCTCTCTCTCTCTCTCTCTATATATATATATATACACACATACATTGATAAAAGATTTGATTCAGTGGTTTTGCAACTTCCTGCATCACTATGAGCTGCAAAACCAATGAATCAAATCTTCCATCAATTTTTTTTTAACAATCATGCGCCCATAGGTCACACTAAAAGCACAAAGGCAGCATGGGGGGGAGGGGGATGGTGGATCTCCCAAAAACTGAGGAGGGATGGTAAACACCCTTCTGCCATTAGTCACTCCCCTCCAGAATGATGCAATTCACATCTGTTGTTTCCACTTGTTGAACATGCTTCAGAATCTATTCTTTTCAAAAGAACTGCTAGGAAATTAGTGTCTGGAAAAATTGTTGGGTTTTTTTTTTTTTTTTTTTTTTTTTTTTTTTTTGCGTTTGCCTTGCTTTATTGTGACAGAAATCGATTGTAAATGGTTTCAAATGGGAATGATGGTCATATATCGTGATCAGTGATTTGCTTTAAATCATAGTGGGAATGAGCCTGTAGAGGTAAAAACCTGCCAATGTGGTCCAAATTTGAGAAGAAAACAATTGTTTTACCTTTGTTGAATGTCCCAGTCCACTGGCTCACTCTTCAGGGGTTGCCCAAAATGTGAACATAGAAACATTTATTTTCTTCTCAAATTTGGACTGGATTGGCATGTTTTACCTCTACACCTACCAAGATGTTCCTGATGCAAAAACATGGAGACTTTTTGAAAAATCCATTGTCCTCTGCCTACAGAGGCTTGTGGCCTCACAGGAATGAAGACATATTGGGTTTCAAAAGAGGAGTCCTTGTTGATATGCAAATAGATTTTAAATTTTCTGGACTTTGCCCAGTTGCTGCATGGCCAGAGGAAGAGGGGAGCAGCCTGCTAAAGATACCATCCCCATAACATCTGAACTAAGGACAGAAACAGCAAAATGCTCTAATTTTGTAACAGTAACATCTCTAAATTTTCTCCTGTTTGGTATGTAACATCGTGCCTGATGAAGAAACCAGCTTGCAACAAGCATATTGTGCACTTTGACTGGCTAATAAAGGTATCACTGTTTGGTGGAGTTTTGTTTGAATTTACTAAATGGCCAACACAGCTATCCCTGCATGTTCACTTGACACTATGTACATGTAAATACATTTAGGCTAAGTGTATGATATTGCAATGTAAAGGTGTAATTCTAATTTTAATAGTCCTTTATGTTACAACTGTTGCAATTGCATTCAGTGATATATGGGAATTATTACTTCTGAGTAACATTAGTACAGAAATCATTAGTAAGGATTCTGTATGGTGTGGTATGGGAGGAAGTGAATGATGGGTGTGTGAGACATCAACCTTAGTGCATCTAGCCTCTGTTTAAAAACCACACAAAAGGGAGCCTCCACCACACTCTAAGGCAGCATATTTCACTGTTGAACAGCTTTTACCATCAGGAAGTTCTTCCTAATGTTTAGGTAAAATCTCTTTTCCTGTAGTTTGAATTGATTGCTCCATGTCCTAGTCTCTGGAGCAGCAGAAAACAAACTTGCTCCATGCTCAAAACAAGCTTGCTCCAAACCTTCAAGTATTTAAACATGGTTATCATGTCATGTCTTAATCTTCTCTTCCCCAAACTAAACATACCCAGCTCCCAAAGCTGCTCCACATAGGGTATAGCTTCCAGATGTTTCACCATTTTGATCATCCTCCTCTAAACATGCTCCAGCTTGTCAACATCATCTCTTGAATTCTGGTGCTCAGAACTAGGCACAGTATTCCAGGTATGGACTGACCAGAACAGAATAGTGGTACAATTACTTCCCTCTGTTTTGATACTACACTCCTATTGATGCAGCATAGGATCATGTTGTTGTGGTTTTTTTTAGCTGCTGCATCAGATTGTTGACTTGTGCTCAGCTTGTGGATTCCTAGGACTCCTAGAGCCTTTTCACATGTATTTTGTCAAATCGTGTGTTGAGTAGCACTGGACCCAGAAAAGAACCCTTTTGCACTCTAGCAGTCATTTCTCTCCAAGATGAAGAGAAACCATTGGTAAGAACCCTTTGGGTTCAATCTGTCAACCAATATTTGTATACCTAGGAAGTTATGACGAATCTATAGAATCTTAAATGCTTATCTGTATATTAAACATTTTACCCTGCTTTGCTTCATCCTCCTTCTTCAGCTGAATGGCTCCATTGCTTTCTGTGTGGTCTTTGAAAGAAGCTCTGCAGAAAAGAGTTCAGCTGGTCTTTCTGTAGAGTTGTTACATTGACTCAGGGAACTAAAAACTGGAACTGAAAGAGGAGAGATCACAAATGTCCTTCACAATAGTGGGATATTTCAGTAATTGGCTAAACACACTCAAAGGCAGAGGGGCCAGGCTACACACACCGCAGGTGATACTTGTATTTCTCCACATTGAATGGAAAGTCACATCAGGTGTAGCTTAGTCCTTGGAAACAGAGGCGCATTATAGACGGCCCTTTAATACGCCCCCGTCACATGCTAGGGGTTGGCCGAGAACCTAGCGTCCACACCAGCCTCACCCCTAGCATGCGACGAGGGCGTAGAGATGGCAGCGCCCTATACACACAGGCGCCGCCATCTTTACGTGCTGGATGCATTGCGTCTGCACGTGTCGCCCCGGAAATGATGCAGCAAACGCACTCCTTGCGATTTCTGCACTCCTTCTCGGCAGCGGCCAGGAGCCGCGCCGTTTAAACGCTGCGGCTCCCGGACAGTGCAAGCGGTGGCGGCAGCAGACCGCCGCAATCCGGCGGTCTGTAACATGCCAGAGAGTAACCATGTAGTTGTTAGAGTGCTGGAGTACAAGGGAGGGTCAGGTTCATCCTCTCACTCACAGAAGTCACTGCTTGTTCAGCTTGATCTCCATACTTGCCCTGAAACAGCACTTCCTTTCTCGTTTTGAAATATTGTGATTTCATATTCTAAAATATAGGAATGTGAGATTGAAACAACATAGCACCCAGAGCATGGAAAACAGGTATTTTTCACACTACCTAAATCTAGAACTTCGATAGCACTTTAACAGCTATGTTTTCATTCTATGGACTGCTGGAATTTGTAGTTTGGGGAGGAATTTAGAATTCTCTGCCACTGAGTTCTACTGCCTCACCAAACAGTGAATTGTAGGATTCTACAGGATGGAGACAGAACAAGATAATGAAATACAAAATGGTATAATTGTGTAGTATGAAAGAGACTTTACTTATGGTTCTCTGACTCTCCTGACAGCATGACCCTCGGCTATACTAGTTGGAGAATTCTGAGCACTCCAGTCTGAATGGTTGCTTTTTCAAACTTGGGTAGCACTTCATAGACGTAAGTGCCACAAAAATGGCACGAAGGACGGAAAACATAACCCTTGCTCATGCAAAGAAATTGTGGGATATAATGAAGGGAAATGAGTTGCGGGATTTGCTCTGGCTTTACCCTCCATATAATCCCATCCCATAATATGCTGAACAAACAGAGCTATAGAGTATATTAAAGGTGGGAAGGGGATGGAAGGAGCTTTGCTGACAACTTGTGTGGTATACTGGGTGGTACATGATCATGCTTCTTGGTGACAAACTTACAGTAGGAAACCATGACGAATAAAAGATTATCTTCTAGGTCATAATTTGTTATGCCATGGCATGATATCCACTTGACACAGATGTAAAGGAAGAAAGTACAGTGTATTGGTATAAGGCAGAGAGCTCCTTCATTTTCTGTCTTTTCAAGCTATCCACATGCCATTCAGCTCTGAAAGTTTGAGATTATAAAAAGGAGGCTTCTGTTTACACAATTTTTTGGCTTAAAATAAAAAATCCGCCAAATCCCCTGAATATTATAGCTTACTGGTTGCCAAATCACAGCTGTCAAGCTAAATACATTTATAGAAATATATATATTTATTTTTTTAAAAACCACACCTGGGAGGACAAGCTGGATGCCAAGTTTTGAGACTAATGAATTCAAAACAAATGAGACATTCTGCTGCTGTCCAAGTGTTCTAATAGTGTTTCCTGGCAGTCCCGTCTGTCTTTGGAGGTGTTTGTTCGATGCTAATGTTCTCGAGCAGCTAATTAATTGACAGGATCTTGGAACAGGTGATCATTTCTTTTGACCAGAATTGCTCTAAATATCTCACCTTTCTTTTGTGACACATCATGTCTAGACGTCCTATCACAGGAACAAGCTGAAGCCTCGCAAAAGCCCAGCTGCATTCTGCACATTGCCAGTAATTTACTTCCAAAAATCATTTTCTCAATCATTAACCCATTCTGTCTTCTTTAAGATTCCATGGGGAAAACATAGGAACTCATCTTAGCAATAACGTGACTCAGGATGGCCCTACTGTTTGGCAGAGTAAAGTAACTGCTTCAGACAGCAAATGCTGAGGTTTATAGTATGGCTAGAGCTTTATGTGCCATCCACATGCCCTTCTCTCTGTTCCTTACATGATTCTCCTGCTCTCAGGTGAAGCTAAGGATGTCATATAATTGCAAACACTGAAATAAGATTTGTCTTCCAGTCTGGCCAGCTTCTGAAATCAAGTGGGCAGGGCAGCAAGGAGAAAGGCACCATCTTGTCTTTATGAGCAATACACTTTGGGACAGTCCTAAAATTGCCAGTTTCAAAGACAGTACTCCAGTACTTTTCATAGAAGAGGACATTTCTATAGGTATTGATTTCCTTTCCCTTGTATAGCAAACTCTCCCAGGTTTCTTCCTTCCTGTCTGCACAACTATGAAACAGATTGGAGCTGTGTTGTTGTTATCTTCCTTAGCGTGACAACAAAAGAAGGTACTTAACTGATCAGATTGAAATCATGTGGTCCAAGGGAGGTGTGACTCAGGCCTGTGGGCCTAATCCAGCCCATCAGCAGCTAGAATCTAGCTTTTGGAAAGTCCAAAGGAGGACCCTGTCTCACTCTTGATCCCCACCACCCCTCCTGAACTCCTGCCCTACTTGTTCTCTCCATTGAGAAAATGGTCAAGAAGGGGAAATTCAGTAGTTTCCCAGACACTACCAGCATTCAGCAATATCACTGATCAGAGGGAAAAATGAGGATTCCCTCATTTGTTCTTTCAGTTTGGAAGGCAAGTTGAAGGGCAGGTTATCTCTAATCAGAAACTAATCAGTAACAGAAGATTTTCAACACAACTATGTCAGTGGTCATAGCTGGCCAGTGTTTGCAAAGATCCTAGGTACCTCACCTGAGGCTGGATTCTTGCCACTCTTCCATTGTCATCTGGCCTGAGGTGTGGGAATCAAGCCTTGCACCTCATTTCATTTCATTTGGAGGGTAGATAGGTTGACAATAATGTAGGATGAGACAGTGGCCAAGTACCTTGTGACCCTCGAGACACAGTTTGTATCCAGTTTTTTATCTCCACCTCCCCTATCATCATAATCTGACCATCTGGTGACATTAAAAAAACCTTTAGCCTTTATTAACATTTTATTTTTTGTCCAGTAAATGGTATGAGAGTTTCAGCTCTAGAAATTTAAATTGGGTATGTACAGACAGTATACAGATATAAAAATGATTTAATACAATATAATATTATGTGTTGTTTTATGTCTCTAAGATTTATATTGTCCCTGAAGAAGGCCTCTGAGAGCATATACAGGCTGAGATGCATTGGGATTTTTTTTAATCAATAAAAATATCCATCAATTGAGCAACCTGAGATGAGTCTCTGATTTCTTCTCTTCCCATATATTTCTATGCAACCTCAAAACAAGTAACAGTTTGTATCCAGTTTTCATCTCCATCTCTTCTGTCACCACCACCAATCACCATATGTTGTATCTTGGTAAGTTGTTATCTTTACTCAACTTTTGATTATAGATTTATAGCACAATTTCCCTTGAACTTTCTGAAGTAATCTACTGCTCCCAACACAAGACTATAGCATACTGTTAAATAAGATGTTCCTCCTCATTCATCTGCTGATCTGACTTGCTGATTTGAGATTCGTATTCCCTCCAGTCATTTTCAGTTTATGGCAAGATTTTTGGGGGATTTCTTGGCAAAAAATTTTCAGAGGTTGGGTTGTCTTTGCCTTCTTCTGAGGCTAAGAGAGTGTGACTTGCACAAGGTCACCCAGTGGGTTTCCATGACTGAGTGGGGATTCGAACCCTTTTTACCAGAGTCATAATCCAATGCTCACACCATTAGATGTTCAAAAATGGACAAAATTGGTTCTGAGCACTAGAGGTCATATTGGAACTCCATCTCATGTGATGTACATAGAACATCTGTCCCCCAAACAGATTCTATGTAAATTTCTGGAAATTGTCAACATCAGCTGAAGGCTAGAGCAAGAACTGAACCTTGGCTGACCTGAATGTTGTACTTCATTGTAATCCCTCACTTCCTCACTTGTCCACAGAGCTCGGCCTGTGCTCTGGGAAAGCCATAGAAATCCCAGTAAATCATGTATTCAGTAGGCTGTTGCATTCAGGGGATTTGGGAAACAGGTTTCAGGAAGTTGTAAGAAATAATGATGTTTGGGGCTGTTTCATCATTTTCCATACACAAAATAGAATTTACACATGATGTCTGCTCTTTCCCAGGTGGCCATGTGTTTCCTCTTTAAATGGAACTGATAAAGGTTGGACTTTAGAGTGATAACAATCCAAACTGTATTTTGAAATTATCATACTTGTTATTATGGCAGTTACCTTTTTTTAAAAAAGCCCCAAAGGAACAGTTTATGCATAAAAACAATAAACCATGTGTCAAGGGCTAATTCATCGACACCCCCAGCACTTACATCATAGCTATGTCTCTTAAATTTAGCAGCTGGGTACACAAAATGTACGGTAAGTAAAATGTTAGCGACCTTATTTTAAAAGCAGTATGTCTAAGGTTTGCTATTCTGCAGAAACACAATTCACGTCTGTACATGTTTTGCAGTTGTAATGATATGATAAAATGCATCCAAGAAACTTAAATTACCTTATACTGTATAAAAATGTGTTCTTGCCAAATATTAAAACAAAAGTTCAAGATGTTGTTGCTACTAATGTTAGGGTTTTTGTTTTGTGTTCATAGGTTTCAGGGTTTACTCAGGCAATGATTCCAGGGATTATGGTATTGCAGGTCTGAATTAATGGCATGATTTTGTATTGTACTTCATAAAACCAGACAAAAATAAAACCAGACACTTTCCCCCTAAATTATGCTTATGTATGTAGAATTATTCTAACATTGCAATTGTAAATAAATAAATAAATAAACAAATAAATAAATAAATCTTTAATTTATATCCTGCTTTTTGTTTCCACAATCAAAGCGGCGTACAATCTTTTAAAAATGTTACTATATAAATTGTCTTGCCTTTTCTGAAATTCTTTCTTCTTTCATCCACCCAAATTGTATCAGAGATAGTATAACACCTGTTTTGGTAGGTGTTTTAGATGATGAAGTTTTCATTTGTCATTACTGTGTGCCTTCAAATTGCTTATCACTCTAAAATGACCCTATCATGGAGTTTTGATGGCAAGGTTTATTTCAAAGAGGGTTTGCTCTAAGTAGCTGAGCAAATGACTTCTCTCTAAGGCTGAGAGAAGTCACTTACTCAAGATCACCCATTCGGTTTGTGCGTCTGAGTGGGATTTGAACCCTAGTCTGCCAGAGTCTTGGAAAAGCTTGCAAACTATTGCACAACGTTTACCAGAATTATATCTGGTCTGTTGCTGCCTATTGTTTTATCTAGTTGAAGATATTTAATCAAGATTATTGGAATGCGGTGGTTTAGTGGTTAAGACGTTAAGTCTGACGATCAGAAGGTTGGCAGTTCGAGGCCCGAGTGCTCCTGGGACCAGTGCCAGCTTCTGCCAACCTAGCAGTTTGAAAGTATGCAAATGCAAGTAAAATATTCAGTGCAGTCATGCTGGCCACATGATCACCAGAGTAGTCCTCAGACAATGCTGGCTCTTTGGCTTAGTTAATGGAGATGAACACAGTCTCCTACAGTCAGTCATGACAGACATTCATGTCAAGAGACTACCTTTACCTTTTTAAACAAGATTATATTTATTTGCAGTCTTGTATAAGAAACTTTCAATTTCTGCTTTTGGCTAAGTTGCTGACAAGACTGCACCATCACTACTTCTTTTAAAATTCTCTGGAATTTGACTTTCTGATTTTCTATTAAGGTCCTTGATGCAGGATTTTGGACTTCTATATTCAGTGCTTTACTTCATTGATATTGAAACAGTTTGGTATGCAGATTAGGCATATGAAAATTGAACTTTTTTTAAAAAAAGTTTCCTGTATCATAAATCGATGAACTTTTGCTTAAAAACAAATAAAAAGTGTTAATTCCCTTAAGTTTTTTTAAAAAGATAACTCCCAAATCAAAAATTTGTATTACAGTATTAGTGCATACGAGGTAGATTATGTGATGTAGCATATATTGTATAACTGGCTATACATGTATACAATATATGCAATTATATTCAATTATTCATAATTTTACAATTTATACATTTATAGAACTCCTATTTTGAGCTTTGTAGACATGATTTAAATGGCTTAGAATATGTTTAAACCTGGGGTTTTTTTTATTTCTTTAATAGTGTAAAGCACTGTCGCACATGAAGAGTTACAGTACTATACAGAGGAACAAACATACTTGGACCAAAATCTTGTTCAATTTCAGCAGTCACATAAAAAAGAAGTAATGTGTCTTTAGAAGAATTTTCTCTATAATATAAAAGCAGAATATCACTGCAAACATAAATTATTGGGAGATACCAATTGCTTGGAGCAGAAATTAAAGATAGAAAGGAGTGAGTAGCGGAAATTTCTAAGGAAATTATTAAATTATGGGAAAACAAATTAAATTTCCCACATGTATCGGATCAGGTGATATGATCAAAGCTTGACAAGGTGCTAAAGATTTATGATGACTGTATTGAGAAGGGAAAATATGATGTCCTGGATAAAGTTTTTGATATTACAAAAATAGAAGGGGAATGGTTATCCAGTGAAGGCAAAACAATATAGTACCTCCTACAAGTGGAAAGCAAGGGAGCAATTGGGTACTCAACAGGTAAAATTGCAAGCAAAGATACAACCCACCCATCAAAAAGACAAACACCTCAAGCTCTATCACTACCATCAACATCTCATGATCTTGAACTTACTGCTAGTGGATCTGAAAGTGAGTCTGGAGAACCTGAAATCTGAAGAAACTGAGTGTGAAGAATCTGTTTCACTGGAAACAGGAGCCATCAGTTATAGAAATACAAAGAAGTAATCAGTGCACAGAAAGAGCTATTAAAGTGATGCAAGAAATGTATGAAGTTTGCAAAGAAAAGGACAAACTGCAACTACGGTTCATCTTAAGTAATAAGAAATGTTTTTTGTAAAGGTATAGTGTTTAAATGTTTATAGTACAACAGTACATGTTTGTTATGTGATAAATAAATAGGCTACTATGTTGTTTCTATGGGGAAATCGTGTATTCCATTCTTTTTAATTTGGAGGTGACCTTTTTTAAGACAGGTAAGAATTAATAGGTTTTTAATTGTTTTTAGACAAAAGTTCATTGAAAAATGAAACAGGAGTATGAGGTTGTGAAATTTTCATACCCCTAATGCAAATCCTGTAGTTACTTGGAATCATCGAGTTGGAAGAGACTACAAGTTCCATCCTGTCCAACCCTCTGCCATGCTTCCATCACGAAAATGATTAAAGTGTCTGCATCCCAGAAAAGCACACAAATGTGCAATTGATTATCATATGCAGAGCACAACCAAGCATTAAAAGCACATTACTAATGTGAGAAAGTGGGTATAAAGCACATTTGGTTTTCAGACAGATGCACACAAATCTGTTGATAGTTTGGAAATAAGTTTTTTGCACATGCACACAGAAGTTACCAGAAGTCACCTAGAGAAATAAACAATTTTATTTAAACAATTTTCTTTATAAAAATATCACTGTATTGCCCCTTACTTTCTAAGAAATGGTATCCACTTCATGTCGGGAAAGAAAAGAGGGAGCTTAGTTTTTTGTGGGTTTTTCAGGCTATGTGGCCATGTTCTAGCAGAGTTTCTTCCTGACATTTCTGAAGATGCCAGCCACAGTTGCTGGCAAAATGTCAGGAAGAAACTCCGCTAGAAGATGGCCACATAGCCTGAAAAACCCACAAAAAACTATGGATGCTGGCCATGAAAGCCTTCGACTTCACAAAGAGGGAGCTGCTTGATGCTTCTCTCTATGGAGGAGAAGATGACTCTGTGCTTCTGTCCTTAGAGGCACTTATTGGCAACACTGTGCCCCGACATTCTTGCTAACCTGGGATCATTACATTAAAAGCAAAGAGGCTGAAGCAGAAGAAAACAAAATCCTCTTTCCCTCTTCCTCCTCCTTCTCCTCCAGGTCCCTGGCGCACGCAGGAGCTTTACAAAAAGCGGGAACCTTGGAGGTAGCTTTGCGTCTGAGGGGAGGAAAAGCAGGCAAAATTTGAGGTGGAAGAGCAGCATCAGAAAGAGCAACCAAGCCATTCCTCCCAACAACTGCCAGCCAGCCGGCCCCTGGCCTGCCCATCCATCCATCCATCCATCCATCCATCCATCCATCTCTCCCTCCCACCAACTCTGCCCCAGTCTCCAGCCCAGGACACATAGCAAGCCTTTTTTCTCTCTCTCTGTGCCTGCTGTCCCTTTAAGAATAGAAAAGCCATCCCTCTCCCTCTTTGCACAACAAAGCAGCAAAGGACCATAGGAAATCTGGCAACAGGGAGAATCCTGCAAATGGTTTTCACACTAGAGCAATTGCGCAAAGAAAGCAAATTCGTGAATGATATGGAAATGAAAACACGGTTTTTTTTTTGTGAAAATTACTATTCTCTGATTCAAGTCACTTTGCTTGGATTCTAAGTGGTTTGCATGTGTCATCATCTGAAAACCAATTGCGAAATTGTGCCTAATACCCTGGCTTTCAAAGGCCAAACACAGTTGTGGGCAAAGTGCAGCATCTGGGCTGCATGTGACTTTCATGGGTAATTTTTATAGCCTCCATGGTCTAAATGTAGAAAATGCCCCCCAAGCCTTATTCTTTTTCCAGACGCTTGAAATTTCAAAGCATCAAAAGTTCATTTGCATTTGATCTTTGAACTTTCAAGTAAAATTTTGTCTTCCTCTGTCCTCCTGTTTGATGAGCCTTGCCTTCCTTTTTCTTGATACATCAGTGGCTACCCTGTACTTAGTCTTGCTAACTGAAGAACACTGGTGATTTTAAACCATTTGAGCTGTTCAAAGTTTTCTTTGAATCCTTGTAACCAAAAAAATCATAAGGACTGCTGGGAAAAAAAAGAAGAATTTCAGTCTGATGGAAACACCACTCCTGCACTTCTTTTATACATTAAGGGAAAAAACAGGTATGATTAAAACACTCACACTTTTATTTCAAATATGTTTCTGTCTCCATACAGCTTTGAGAAACTTCAAAAGAATAACTAGGGTAAGTAGGATTCACTCATTAAAATAAACTAGGTAGGCTGCAGGGATCCAGGATCTGTTTTCAAGGGGGCAAGGTCATGACTGCCAGGCAGTCAGGAATTTTGTCTTTTTGAAAGTATCAAATTGAACACAGTGGTGTGTGATAAATACCAGTCAAAGATGCCTTTGTCCTATTAAAATTCTACTTTTCTAGCTTCATGTGATAAAGTCCTTAGACTGATTGTATACATGGTTGAACAGTATACCAATCAAATAATTTATGACAGTAGTTGTCAAACTTTTTACCCTTGGTTTTCCCCCCAATTTTATTATTCAAACATCGTACAAACATGCAAGCTACATATATATACTTTAACAACCTTACATCTTCTTCTTCTCTCCTCCATAGAGTCTTTTTCTCTTCTCCATTCTTCTTTTCTCCTCTTTCTCCTCTTAATCCCTTCTCCTATTCCTATTCCCATCCCTTCCTTTCCCCGTCCACCTCCAGCCTTCTCTCCTCTTCCTCACCCTCCTCTCCCTCCTCTCCTACCCTCTTCAATCAATCTACTTACCTCTGGACTAACATACTCATACCCTCAATTACATACTTTACTCTCTCATCTTCCATTCTCACTTCCTTTCCTATACTACTTCTAAACTTGTTACATTTGTGATTACCTCCTTATATCTACATGCAGATGTGCACACAGCCTCAACACAATATATGAATAAAAACATTTGGTCTGTTTAGTGTGCATATTTTCATTTGCACAGTCATGCATATTCATATTTTAACACTTGACAAGGTAATAACATCATTCAAATTAGAACAGTTTTATTTAAATAAATTCAATACTTAACATGTGTAAATAAATTCCAGAAAGTGTTTGGGAAGAAAAGGAGGTAAGATCAGGGTCTCCAAGTCTTGCGACCCCCCCCCCATGAGCAAGTCTTGTGCCTCCTCAGGGGTCCTGCTCCACAATTTGAGACCTATTGGTTTATTATGTTACTGTCCCAAATGCAATGACAAAATTGTAAATTAAATTATACCTAATTGATTGGAACATTAATACCTTTAGCAAACTAGGGCCCTGTTTACATGGGCCTTTTAGTATGTCCTGATGACGTACTAGGGTTGCCCAGAAGCATAGTTTTCACATGCTCCCTAACTCTAGTACATTGCCAGGACGTCAAAATGGCGGCGCCCTGTCTACTTGGGCGCCACCATTTTGACGTGATGGATGCCTAGCGCCCACACGTCCCGGCATGCTTGTGATGCCGCAAATTCACCATTGGCGCATTGCAGTGTCACAAGCACGCCGCATAAAGAACCCATCTTTTAAGGGTTCTTTTTGCTCCACGGGGAAGCCCCGTGGTCTGGAGGCTGCGGCTTCCCCGCAGAGCAAACTAGGGCGGCGGGAGTCCACCCGCTTTGGGCGGTCTGTATTCCACCTAGATAATATAAAACCATTCTAAGTGAATGAAAATACTGACTATAAGTTCCACTAGCACACCCTCCTATTCAGCACAATTGCCCTAAAAGCAAAATCAGTGGAGATGTGTTGACTGAATGCCAAGGGATATAATAAAATAAACCTGGGCTGTAAATGAAATAGGTGGAACATTAAATGAGATCACTACTATGTATAAGGCTTATCTATAAACTGGAAACCACAGCTATAGGAGCAACACACCCTATAAAGATAATGAGAACCATTGACAAAGTAAATCTCCATGAATTGGTTTAGAACTATCCATTTTTAATATCTCTCTAGCCTATTTTTCCATAGCTTAAAATTGTCTTATGTTACTCCAGTTATTTTCAGGTCAGCCCTGCACAATGTCACCCAGAGGTAAGCATGTACAGGATTATAGCAGACCACAGAATGTGCTCTG
>NC_056523.1:289281132-289325200 GCF_019175285.1 Sceloporus undulatus
TCTATCTATCTATCTATCTATCTATCTATCTATCTATCTATCTATCTATCTATCCAGCAGATACAGATCTCTGGAGAACAGGGTTTGATTGTCCATTCCACCATAAAACCCACTGGGTGACCTTGGGAAGGCCACACCATGCCCTAGGAGGAGTGACTTAGGGAGCTGGGGATGTTTAGCCTGGAAAAGAGACGGTTAAGAGGTGATATGATAGTCATGTTTAAATATTTGAGAGGGTGTCATAATGAGGCTGGAGCAAACTTGTTTTCTGATACTCCAAAGAACAGGATCCAGAGCAATGGTTACAAATTACAGATAAACAGATTCCACCTACACATTAGGAAGAACTTCCTAACAGTAAGAGCAGTTTGACAGTGGAACACACTCCTTCAGAGTGTGGTGGAGTCTCCTTCTTTGTAGATTTTTAAACACAGGCTGGATGGCCATCTGTCAGAGGTGCTTTGATGGTGTTTTTCTGCATGGCAAGGGATTGGACTGGATGTCTCTTGGGGTCTCTTCCAACTCTATGTTTCTATTATTCTATGACATGTTCTTAGCTTCAGGGGAAGGCAATGGCAAATCTCCTCTGCTAAGAAAACATCATAACATTGCCTGAGGGTCGCCATAAGCCAGAAACGACTCAAAGGCACAAAACAACTACCAATAAAATATTATCAAAAATCATTTCTTAACTGTGCCCTGCTTGTTTCATATTATTTCATAGCCAGGAAAAGACAATCAAGAGATGTTCTTATTCTGAAAGTTGATCTTATGTGGTGATATTCTCCATGGGTTAAGTTATTTTCTGTCATCAGTACAGCTGAATGATGCATATCACACCAACGTTATTGCTCTGGGGTTGTTCTCTGAGAGCATTCTGCATTTCACGCTCAAGGATGCATCTTCATTCTCTCTTTATGACCCCAAAAGCCAAGGAAATTTGGCCGGGGAATTAACATGATATGATACTTTCTCAGTACTTTATGTGTTTAAAAATAACCTCCTGAGAGGATGTCTACAAATTCCCATATACTAAGGAAGTGTTGACTCATGTCACAAATAAAATAATGTTTATAAGTTCTTTATATATGTGTGTTGCAAAATGCAATGAATTTTGCAGTTTAAAATCCATACATTTTAAACATGTCATGGTACAGGATGCACTATTTGGTGTGCTTCCTCTCCTCTCCTCTCCTCTCTTGTTGTTGTTGTTTTTTTTAATCCAGAATTGCTCCTTCAGCTTTCAAGTTTAACCTGAAACATTTATTTTGTTGTGGGCCTCTTCCTTAGGATCACCTGAATAAAATGCCAGGATAAATTGTCTGCAAAATCATAATTTATTTGGTTTCTACGAAATATTATGTACAGTTTAATGTTAAGAGAGACAAATACTATGGAAGAAAGAGAGACACAACTGAATGCATCAGCAAATGTATTACTAGGCTATCCCTTGAGAAATATTTATTATCCATCCTTTCTGACAAGGCTGCTACAGGAAACAAAGGACTTAATTTGCAACTGAGAGATCGTTGTTGCTAGTCATTAACAGGGGTGGTAGTAGTAGCAGAGGTGTTAGAACAACATCACAAAACAGAAATGGAAATATAACAGAGAGATGAGTGTACAAATCCATGTCACAGAAAGCCATCATTTCAAGCAATTAATGTGAATTAGCTTCTGTTAATCAAAAACAATCTTCAAAAATACATAAATATAATAGGGTTGAATCCAGAGAACCTTTGAGTTCAGTTCTATATGCACAATGCTCTTGTTCATAGAAGAATATTCTTTGATTCCCAGTTCCCTTGGGCCTCTGTGAAAATCTGTCCTGCAGGATCTACTGTAACAACACAGGAAGCAGCATGGAAAACTGAAGAGGGTACCATAATGAATCACCTTTCTCTCTTTATTTATCAGGAACAATCACATCCTGTTCTGCAAATGGCAATAGCTTGGAATGCAAGCTATATTACAATGGTTCTGGATACTCCCCCCCCCTTTTTTTTTTTTAGGCAGATACACACAAAATGAATACACACAACATGAATACACATAAAATCAATATTTTATACTTTACTTATTTCTCATTTTATTTATTCAATTTCAGTAGTTCTGTATCACCCATTCAGTACCCATTGGTATATCCAATGGCCCTACAGATTTGAACTCATTTAGATTAGCTTGTAGATGATTCCTAACTAACTCCTTAACAGTCTTAATAAAACTGGATGTAAGTCATCCTGAGTGGGAGCCTCAGGGATGCTCTCTTCCCAGACAAAGGGAGACAAAAGGACTAATTTTGGGGAGAAGAGGGAAGTGACCTTTGCAGGCAGGAAAGAAGCAAAGGCTAATGTACATGAATTAAAGAAAGAAATTGAGAGGTGGGGGAAAGGGGAGGTGTGCCTCTCACTAATCCCTCTAGTCGAACATTGATGCCTCTTTTCTTCCAAAAACAACTAGGTCAGGTAAGCATTGCATGCTAAGCAAAAATGTTTAAAACTTTCTAGAGACCACTTGAAGGCTTCTTTCAATGAGGGTTTTTTTTTTTTTTACTTTCACCAGCCTCCACTTTTCTTATGATTTCCATTTCGGTAGCTAAACTTATAGAGCTGTTTTTCTTTTTCTTTTTTCATGCTGGGGGTAGCCTGTGAGGCATGCTAATCTGCTTCCCCCCTTTCCCCCTCTTTTCTGTAATGGACATTCAGCAAGGGATTCTAGAAGCATCTGCTGTTTACCTTATTTACTGCACACACAGCTATAGCAGTATCAACTAGACTAGAATCCTATTCTTTCCCTGCTCAAGTTTAAACTGCTTACTGCAGATACACTGCTGGAACCTGTTCCTGAAAATCTGTGTTTCTCCATTCCTCTTTAATTAAGAATCTTTGGCCTCTTATTGCCTGATCATTCTCTTTTGATCACACTTAGATGTTGCTCAGCCACTCATGCTCCAATTTTCATCTCTGAAATGTTGGCTAGTATATCAAAGGTACTGGCTCATTGCACTAGGATATTATGGGATCTTCCCTAACATAGATGACAATACATGCCAACATTTTTCAGATGAAAATTGGGATACATATAGCCAAGCAACATCAGAATATGCACAACATGGCCAAAAAGATTAACAAGGAAGAAAAGAGAAGGTAGGAGAGTCCATGAAAGTTTTCTTTTGCCTGGGCCTACTGGGAAGGGCAAACTTCCTTCCCCTTTTCTCTCCACCCCATTAAATGAGAATAAACTATTTTTGTACTTTAAACTCATTTTGCAGCAGTTGAAGTAAGAAGAGGACAAAGGGGAAAATGATAGGATAAGAAAGAAACTGGGAGTTTTTAAAAGCAGTTGAAAAAGGTAGGATGACAGATTATTAATCAGGACTGTGTCCCTGACAAACTGGGATAATTGGAGGGTATGTGTGACTTTAAATGCAATCTACCAACCAGTTGTTAGCCAGGATACATCTTTGCATCTGGAGGAATGCTACTGTCTAAAAAGACCTCATGTGAGAGAACTATATGAAATAATTCTAGCTCTGGAGCAGAAGTCTTTATGAGTCATTAGTCCCTGCAAAAGGCTTGCACAGTCAGTTTCCAAGGACTGGAAACTGCCTTAGGTACTGAAGCTGGCAAACTTCAAGAGCCCAAAAACCTTGGGTGTAAACAGAAGATTTAGCCGGACAATGAACATTCAGATGTTCCTTTACAATCCACCTGTTTTTGAAAATGATAATAGCATTAAATAGTTTGGAGATGAGAAGGGGACTAATATCCTTTGGATCACAGCAGGCACACACAAATAATGTAAAACTTTTCTCCCCTACATCTTAAAGATTTCCCTCTACTCCAGCCAAAGTTGGCATGTTCTCTGCAGTAGTATTTCTTAAAGGCACCAATAGGGGATTTCTTCTTAATGCAGTACCACATCCAGAATAAAAAATTTCCTCAGGACTGTGTCAGGGAGGAAAAAATTAAATCCCTCTCCAGACCTACCGTGATCTGAATAATTACCAGCCTCATCCTCTCATGGTTATATTTGCATTTTTAAAGCCTGCCCATTAAATGCAGACTCACAGAGCTTGAAAAGTTACTTTAAAGAAGGATGAATATAATGATGAATAAAGTGACATACTGAAGCCATCCATAACTGAACAGCAACTGTGGAATGACAATGAACCCCAAAGCATCATTTCACTGTTGGCCATTGGACTAAAGTAACATTCCAAACTCTTGCTTACATCCAGTTTGGTGCCTCTGAGTACCAGTTGCTAGAGAACACAAAAAAGGAGGGTGATCTTGGGCTCACATCCTGCATGTGGGCTTCTCATTAGCATCTTTTTTGGCCAATAGAGAGTGAAGAGAATATTAGACTATGGTGTGACCCAGCATGGATCTTCTTATGAAGGCTAGTGAGTACATTAGGAAATTCCTGGTGGAACTCAGGGGCATCATTAAGTGTGGGAGTTCTGGCTGCACCAGATGACACCTATAGGGTGGCGCTCCCCAAGCATATATTTCTGTGACATAAACAGATTGTGGCATTCACCTGCATCCATATATATATATATATATTCTAAAAAAAGTATTTATTTATTTTTTTTTAAAAAATCACATATTACCGAATTTTCACTTTAACAAATGAAATTATGCACATGTTAGTACATTTAGGCTGTGCATATCATATTGTAATTTAAACTTATAATTTTAATTTTGCTAGTTGTTTATGTCACAAGTCATACTATTACATCCAATGATTATGAGAATTAGGATTTATAAATAACATTGGTATAAAGAACATTAGTAAAGATCCTGTATGGTATGGTATGGTATGGTATGGTATGGTATGGTATGGTATGGTATGGTATGGGAGGAGCTCAATAGGGAAGTGACACCATGAGTTACAGCACTTGGTGATGCCAACACTAATGATGCAACCAGTTGAACCTGAGTTTCCCCATCTCTAAATGTCCTTCTTAGTCCAGCAGGAGCACTGCCCTTAGTTCTAGGCAACACTATCCATTTTCTCAGAGTCCATGAAAGTAAAACTTTAGCTAATTTTCCAGGTTTCTGGTTCCATACAATTCTAAGTAGGATGATCTCCACTCTTGATTGCTTTGTATCCCAGTGCAATCTTAAATTACATGACAAGATACTGCAAACTACAGTGTTCCAGAAACTTGCAGTCGATTATAAAACTGCTACACTGTGCTAAAACAAAAGCAGATGACATCTGGTTTTTGAAAGCAGTGGAAAGTTAAAGGAGATCTAAGTATATATGGATTGAAGAGATGTTGCAAGACAAAACCATGTGAAAATAATTAAGTGCTTTTTCTCAGCATAAACATAGTAGGGGGACTTGACCACAGATCACTTTTAAGTAGCAACCACTGTTAAATAGACAGAGAGGCTTTTATCCAAATACAATAACCTCTAATCTGTCCTTAAAAGCTGAGTAGCCTCCAATGGTGCAAACCCTTGCATCTCTGAGAAAATTGCCTGTGTAAGGGTGTGGGCTCACTCCAGTCTGTTGAAGATGTAATCAACAAAATAGCAAGACAGACATGGATTGATGGAATGAATATATCATAAGCTAATGTTATAGGAATGTGTAAAGACCACATTTTTCAAAATCCAGCTGAGGCTAAATATTCAAGTATTTGTTTAATTCATCAGGAATTAAAAACTGTTTGTTTGAAAAGAAGCCATATATAAAGCTGATCTGGCCCTAAAGGCCTGCCAATACATCAATATTTATTGCTTTATGGCATACATATGTGAATGAATCATGTGAGAGTAATCATTACAGATAGAACTTTGCTGCAGGTGTACAAGCAATTGGGGAGGTTGAATAGAGAGGACTAGCACAAGGCTCCCACCATGAGTATACATATTACAATGTCTGAAAAGTAGTGCATTGTTATTATTTGTGACAACATTTTAAAAAGCAACTCATTGCATTGCTTGTTGCACTGCTGCATTTTATAAAGAAAAATTTTGGACTGATGAGAGAAAGGCAGATTTCATTGTGGATGAATGGAATATCTACCAGAAGGCCTTTCCCATGAAAATGGGGGGAAATAACATCAAAATGGCTTTGAAACTCTTCAAAGGTATCATTTGAAATTAACTAGAACACACTGCTAGATACACAAAAGGTAATATTATTCCTGCTTGTTTTCAAATATGTCTTTATTGTATCTTGTTATCTCCTCTCTTGGAAATGGTTATAAGTAACCCATTATGGGTAATTCATTATTTGCAAGCACTAGTTTTACACCATAATATTTTACTCTGATAGTTATTATTATGTTTAAAACGCTCAGTCGTAGGGTTTTGGATTTTCTCCTTGTGCATGGCAACTATAATAATGATTACATTTCTGCAATGATTTTCCTTTCACATCTTTCCCAAATGCTCATGCAAAAGAACAGGGCAGAACAGAACAGAAAAGCTGCTGGGTTTTGTTCACTTTCAGGTGAAAATCTGATGAACTTATTCATTTTAGATGCAGATGTACAAGTTCTACCATTTTTTAAAAAAAATGTGTTTAGAAGTCCCCAAGAATGACTGAAATCCCCCCCCCCCCAAACACACACACTTCTGTCAACCTTCTCTGAGTTCAGGCTGAAACTTCATGATAACTCTTTGGAGAGTTATTATTCTGAATGAGTTCTAACAGGCTTGCACGGAACTAGCCCCTTTTTCTCCTTTTTTAAAAAAAGAATAATGACTGCAGTAATAGCCTACTGCCCTTACATGATATCCTCTCTCTTTCCCCCTCCACATCCCACAGACCGAACATCTGAAACTGATAGCCTGCCTCTTAACTCAGGTCTGTCATAGCCAGCCAAGAACTATCCTTGAGAAAAGATGGAAATTGACTCTTCTACAGGAAGGCAGAGAAGTTCTCCCTCTAGGCTCCAGGAAAAGAAAACTAGGACCGCTGTTCCATCTCTTTCATCGTCATTCACTTCTTCAGATGTGTTAGCAGTGCCTCCTGGCAGCTATTCTGTTCATCCATGAGGACATCTGTTTGCCTATAATGCTCTCATTAAATGCTCATACACCTTGGATTTTCTGATCGCTTTTGTCAATACCTTACGTAGAAAAAGGCATCCAAATTTCAAGTGCTCACCTATTTTACCACAGATATTTATTGGAAAAACTCCACCATTTGTGCTCCCCATGGATTGTTTATTGTTGGTGCCATTTCCCCCTCTGCTGCTAAGGGTTTTTGCAGTGATCTCAGTTAGCAGAGATTACTGAGGCAATTGCTGGCATTATGAACAGTGTAGACTGTCCCAAGGGAAAGTGAGGATGAGATGGACCCCTTTGCTTTCTTCATCTCTTTCCTTGTGTTGAAGACATACATCTGTAAGATTTTTGTTACCATGCAGGCTCCCCATATGATGTGTGAGTGTGCACACCCACACACCTTCATTTACTGATTTATGGCAACCCCCATGGATTTCATTGTTTTCTTAGGCAAGGATGTAGAACCCTAGAAAATCAGGTTCCCCATGTATAAACTTAGGAGAATTTAACAAATTGGGCACACTCTAGGTTTTCAGATTATGATCTACAGTACTTGCTGTAACTACGGTAATTACCTTTTATGATCACTTTCAGAGCTCTATCGGCAACATCAGTACTCCAAAGGTCTGGCTTAAACTTAATAGATTTGGGCCCCCATGCTTGGAAATTAGTATCTTTTATTAAACTGCATGCTTAATCTTCTGGTCTTAAAGAACTGAGAAGAAGGTACACATATGAAAGTGCATCTTATGAGTGATGATGCTGGTTTCCATTCAGAGAACAGAATAAATGGTCTTAAGTTATGGTTGAACTTGCCTTCAGTGCATAAAAGTCTACTTTGTAAAAATGGAGGGAAAAAAGTCTTCCCTGTATTCAAAGCTACTTCAACTAAGTGCTAGGCCTGTCCAGAGCCAATACATCTCACCTAATACTTATGCATTTGGTCATGCTTTCCTGCATGGATGGTAGACTGTATTACATTTGAGACAAAGAGGGCAGTAATTTTTTGAACCACCAGAACAGACCACTTCCCCCAATCTTCTACTTCATTATTAAGCATATTGAAATCACTCATCACATAAATATGATCAAAAGCACATTAAGGTTTGGTCCATAATCTGTCAGCACCTAATTCACATTCTTGTGACAAGGCACTCAGTAGTATCCAGCCACTGAAGAGCAAAAGGCAGGTGCAAACAGGATAGCAGAGCACAAAAAAACCAGAGCCATATTAGATATGATTTTAAATTTCTGAGAAGTATCTTAACTCAGTGGCATCACTAGGGGTATGTGGACTGCACCAGGTGACACCCTAAGTGGTGTGTGTGACACCACTGCTGCTCAAACATCTGTATTTAGGTAGAAACAAGCGGTGGCATTCATCTTTCCCTTTAAAATGATTTAAGAAATGGTGGGAGTGGAGTAAAGTTCAGTGGGAGGAGAAAGGAGAGGTCCCCCAAATTTTTAAAATTAAAATTTCAAATTTAAAAATTCAAAAATGTGTTAAAATTATTTTTGAAATTTTGAATTTTTAAAATGCCTTTTATATTTTCTTTTTTTTTAAAAAAAATCACATTTTAACAAAACCTTCACTATATATATGCAAATACATTTAAGTTGTGCATATGATATTGTAATTTGAAGGTATAATTTTAATTTTGCTAGTTATCACAACTATTAGCATTACCTTCAGTGGTATATGGGAATTACGATTTATGAGTAACATTAGTGCAAAAAAGCATTATATGGATTCTGTGTGGTATGAAATGGGAGAAGGTCAATGGGATGTGTGTGTGTGTGACACCATGAGTTTACCGCACTGGTAGACACCAACCCTAGGGATGCCACTGTCTTAACTCTAAAACCTATTAACAAGAAATGACTTCACTAAGTATAGGAAGGCCTGCTTGATACTAAAGAAGTATCTTGTTTAATGCTCAAATATAACCGCCCCTCCCCCCCAACAAATTATATAAAAATAAATAAAATAAACATGGCTATTAGGGTCGACAATGTTGAAGGCTACCGAGTGATCTAGCAGAAGCAGTAAGAACACATCTAGTTGCTGATGTGGGTCATCTGCCAGAGTGGCCAAAGCCAGGATTGTCCCATAGCTAGCAATAGGAATAGAATTTACATTTCTATATCAATTTATAGTGAACTCAGCACTCTCTAAGCAGTTTACAATCTGTAAGCCAGTTGTCCCCCAACAAGCTGGGTACTCATTTTACCAACCTACAAAAGGATGGAAGGTTGAGTCAACCTTGGAGCCTGGGGATTGAACTCACAATCTTGTGGCTGCAGTATTGGCATCACCACTGCGCCACCAGTGTTCCTTAAAGTGGTCCTAAGAAATGAACATCCTCAAGGCTCAGCTGAGGAACCTTCCTCAACCCAAGGGCTGAATACAATTATGGAGAATTATCAGATAGCACATTCTAAGGGTGGATAAGGGCAGAGGCAAAATAATGGGATACATATCATCAAATTGTATCTTAAATCTCTTACTGCCAATTACTAAATCTTGTGGGAAGCATTTCAACCTTTTAAAATGGAAACAAAATGACAGAAAGGTTGGGAAACCACCCAAAAGTGATCGCTGCCTGGGAACCTAGAGAGCTGAAATGGGACCTGAAGGGTGGGGGCTAATTTGGTCCCAGTGCCTGAAGTTCTCTAATTGGGCCTTTGGGTCTCCTAATTCCAGACCAGTGACTTTAAAAGCCAAAACCAGCAATTTGAATGGGCTCTAGATATCAACAGCCAGTAAAGCTGACATAAAATTGAAACAATGTACTCCTTGTGCCCAGTTAATATCTTTACTGCCACATTCTGGACATCTCTTGTTTTAGGACACCATTTTCTCTCCCTCTTTTCATCAGAAAATAATTTATAAAGTAATGATACAATAACCAGCCTTTATTTATAATTCAAACTCTAGTCTCTGAACAGTCATCCTTTTGAAATGCAAGTTATAAATGATGCTAAGTACTGAATAATGTAAACCTGTTTATTATGAATTGTTTTGGTGGAATCTATGTAGTTAAAAAAACCAAAGCCAACTCCATCCCATGAGAAAGGCAGGATGATGATGATGATGATAATGATGAGTGGGAAAACTGGTTTTTCTTCCCATAATTTTTTCCTAATCCCTAAAGCACATCAGTAGATCTAGTTTATGAGCATAGAAGATGGGGTCCAGATCTTCTCAGCAAACTCAATCATGTTGTTAAAGACCAGGACTGTGTTTGAATTAAAACTATGAATTTCCCTCTGGACCTCATTCTAAATCAATTGGCAGGAAAAAGGGGCCCTCCCATCTTACTAACAGCCTTAATTACCGGAGTGCTGTTGCTTTTAAGCATGGCAGGCCTGACAATAATTGACCTCTTGCTCCAGTCCCACAGAGAGAACAACATGAAACAGAGAATTACTGCCACAAATATTAAAGCAGAAGGAGGAACACCAAGGTAGGAAGTGAGAGGGCCAACCATATCACTTGATTTGTCTGAAATGAAATGAGCAGGAGTGTGAATGATTCCAGTTTTATAAGTTTCTGGGCAGGGGTGCTCAGATCAAATGTTGAGTGTACATTTTTCATGAAGTCTATCATAAATATCCAATTTCTTGTCAGCTTGTGAATTTAAAAGTCTCACTTTCAAACACACACATTTCATTTCTGTAAGCAAAATATTTGACTATGTGTATTTTTGTATACAACCTTTCTTAATACATGCATTCTTGTCTGCTGTTTTTGAGCCTTGAACGGTATCACACAATTCAAAGAAATGAACAGTCTGAAGGATAATAGTGTGCCAGGAAGAGAGAATTGGGATGCTTTGTTTTAAAATATAAGCCAAATGAAATTATCTCTCCCCACACTCTTACTTGCCTTGTGGAGCTGAGTGGGTATTCGAAAGTTGGTCTACAGAGCTGTAGTTCAATATTCAAACCACTCCACCATGCTGCTTTCTCACTTCAGTCTGCTTTATGTCTCAGATCAAAAGTTATAGTTTTAAAGTAGGTACATGGTCTGTGCAAATGATGAAATTTCTGTTATTTAGAAAAGAAATATGAGATACATAGTAAAATGTGAATTTTATGTGGCCTAAGCTGTGCAGTGGAAGACAGAGGGTCTTAGAGACATCTCATTCACAGGGTCACCATGAGTTGGGGACACTCAAAGACAGTTAACAACAACAACAACAACAACAAACTGCAGTTTTGCCTTAAGATGGTTTTGCAGTTTGTTAAAGTTATAACTCTTTTTGGAGTAGCTACTTGAAAGTGTGACCAGACCTGCTTCAATTACATTTTTAAAAATACCCAAGAAATTTCTAAAAATTGGGGAACAATTTCTATAGCTGAAGGCAAAGAGGAAGAATGACCATGTGATATTTGGCAGTGTATTTAAGACCTTTGCATAATCTTAGAAAACTGCTTTTTACTGGGTCACACTACTAGCCCATCCAGCCCAATACTGTGAACACTGACTGGCAGCAATTGCTCTTCAGAATTTCATACAGGATTCTCTCCTAGCACTGCCTGGAGATCCCTGGTTTTCTCTCCTGCTCATTTCTCATCCATGTAATAATCAGGCCTGATGTTGCTTAGCTTTGGAAGTAGGAAGATAGGAATACACACACACACACACACATACTGAGTATCTACTCAAAGTATCAAGTGGGTTTCAGTGTAGTTGGTGTGTGAATGGAAGTCACATCTTATTGAAGATGGCTATTGCATGCTTGAAACTCTGATGGTTAGAGTGTATGTTCTCTCTCTAGGAGTGTAGGATGCATGTTTGTGATAACCTCCTGTTTACATCCCACACTTTCTCTTCCTGAGGCACATACACATCTCCTTTGTCTTTGAGGAAGCCCTTCTCACACAATGCAGGATGCAAATGGGAGTTTCTCTTTCCTTGAGAAGGTTAGACCTAATTTGACTTAGCCTGTAGATTTTTTTCTTCATTCTTCCTAGCTCAAGAAGAATTATGCACAAAGTTGTGAGTAAGTTTCTTTTTATGCCTTTTAAAAGGCTGATTTTGAACCTTTTATTAGGTTAGATGCATGTGGGATGCTGTTCTAAGCTTCTGCCTCAGCACTGTTTAAAACTCTGCTAAAGAGATTCACCAAGTCTCAATTATTTTAAAATAACCGAACACATTTGGTAATGGATTGGAAAGGTGGGGGGGGAGTCCATATATAAATACAAGTACGGACACTGTCTTGATAACCTCTTTGTTGTTAAACTAAAACACCATTTCCTCCAAATAACTTGATGTGTTCACAACACAGAGAACTGCTATGTTTTCTACACAGAGGCCATAGCCTTTTTGGAGGTGCTATATCCTGTCAGACTGTATTCCCAATGACACAGTTTCTACCATATACATAGCTTGGGTTTATTTATATGTAGAATCTGCTGGTAGATTCTTATGTCTGTGTATGTGTGCGTGCCTCTTCAAGTTGCCTGTCGATGTCCTTACACATATCAAAAGCGCCCAATAAAAATGTTTAAATGCATAACAGATGCGTACCTCACTCTGTGATAAATGTGTGATGGACACAAAGCTGTCATCACTTCATTCACAAACACATTTTTTATTTGTTCTCTGTGTTGCATACTTCACTTTAAGAAACAGATTAATGTTATTGGGCACAATTGAGGAGATTTGTTACTTCAAAGTGGATCTTTGTTTCTTTCTTCCTACATCTTGAACACTCCCCTCTTTTATGTATGCTCAGTGTGATTTTCTGTTTTTCATTTCCACTAATTATTTGAGTTTCAAAGCCCTCTAACAAACATATATGAAGTATATAATACATGCTGGGTGGAGAATGTGCAAAAGCAGCTATTGTACACATTATTTGAAAGCCAAGGCTTGATTTCATACCGAGTCATACTTAAGAATATGATTTCACTCAACTAACTGAGCTGAACTTAATTTGGTCATGACTTAACTAAGATAAGTCGAATTGATTTCAGAGAAGGAGCTGTAGCCATCGTGGACATATCTGACTACATACAGGAGGCCAAGAGGCAAATGTCCAATGCAGCATTTTGCAAAATCCTATCTGATGATCCCAGTGGCGAATACTGGAAGGAATTACACAAACTACTCAGGGGTGCAGAACCAAATCTGAATTTATACACCCCAGGAGCCTCGATCAGGCACATTCTATCTACAAAATATATAAACAAGACAACCCCAGACTGGTCATCATCTCAAGCAATGAAACCCACACAGTGCCTCTGGATATATGGACAATATTCCTACACCATATGCCACCAACACGCATAGTTATGTGAAGGACACTACCAACTTCCAACAGAAATTGCAGTTCATCCCTAATCCCCCAGGCAATACCCTCTTAGTAGCTATGGATGTAGAATCCCTATATACCAACATCCCACACAAGGATTATAGAATCATAAAGTTGAAAGAGATCACAAGGCCACCCAGTCCAAACTCCTGCCATGAGGAATACATAATCAAAGCACTTCCAACAAATGGCCATACAGTGTCTGTTTGAAAACCTCCAAAGAAGGAGACTCCACCACACTCCAAGGCAGTATATCCCATTGTCAAGGAGCTCTTAGAGCCTGAATAGAAAGGCCAAAATAAAGCTGCTTCGGGTCACTTCGAGCAACTCCTTAGGACTGGAGCATGGCTTTGGCACAGTTTCCGGCCTCTTAGGACGCATGCATCATTTAAACAGCATACCCCCAAAGTGACCTGAAGCCTCTCTTTTCTGGGGCCTTACTGTCAGGAACAAAACCTAGAAACTATATTTGGCTATGTACATAAAAAACAATAATCAGTTGAATTAACTGTATAAGAGCTACATCTCTTACTAATCAGGCCCTTCTGTTTAGAGGAAACTGTGGACCTTATCGCACTCAGAATTTTAAACGTTCTGGGGACTGGAGGAGGATGCTCGTGTGCGCGTACGTTCAGCAGAAAACGGAGTTTACCGCACACGAAGACGTCCTCCAAGAGGTCCCGTTCCGTCCCCGGCACGCACCCGTTCGCATCCAGTCCTGACGGGCGTGATTTTTACCTGACGGATTACCTTCCGTCAGCAAAAAATGTTGGATAGTCTAACAGTTTTCAAGTGTTTTCAAATGATATGACCACAATATAGGCAACTGTCAGAATATGCAGCAATCCCCAGCACTAACATGAGCCAATTAGGTTATGGATCATGGCAGTTGCTGCTGGCTTCTCTCTCCCTCTCGTGTGTGTGTGTTACTTAGGGATTTATACCTGGCCTTTCAACCAATTTCACTGAGAAAACCTATTGTGTGCATGCATTTGTGAGATGAGGCTAGCTTGGGCGTGTGTGTAATGTGTGTACTAGAAACTGTGTCTATTGTTACAAGCCTACTTCAGAGCTGCGTTCCATAAATACTTTGCTTGTAGATTTATGCCTCCTGCTACACAGCCCTTGTTTTGAATAGCAAAGTTGGCACAACTGAATGCTTTCCTCAATATACAACCCATGTGCGCATTTCTGTGTCTCTGCATTTGTGTGTACATACCTACCTGCATGTCATGTTGGCACCACATATACAACTCTGCTTCTACAAACTTGAATTGAATGCAGATGTTACACTTTGGACAAAAAATATCAAAAGTTCTGTGGTAGCATTTACGCATGTGTAAGACACCAACCAGGCATAGTTCTACCTCTCACAGGTATGACTGGAAAAATTGCTCTTTGGACTACAATTCTTTTTCATAGCATGCCAAACAGTTATCCTTGGTTGGGGGATTCTAGGACTTTCAGTCCAAATATGTAAGTTTTCTGAGTTTTAAACAGTCTCCCACTTGTTTGATTGCATTTCCGGATATTTCAGAAAGTGGATGTCACAATCCATTTATATTCTATTGCCTGAGACCTTGGAGACTATGCTTTGGGCTTGGTAGAATGAGCCAAATGGAACATTGCTTTTGCTCAGTATAAAACATAATCTACCTAGGACAGTGTGCTGTTTTACAATGATCTTAATTTAATAAATAAATAAATCCCAGAGTCCCTCAAGTCTGGTTCTGCAATAGCTCCACATAGACGACCACCCTTGCTTCTTTGTCCACCACCCAGCAAAATCAGGACTCTGGTAGTTTATCCAAACTGCCTGGTCTGAGCCTGAACAGAGATATGTTTTCACTGGGGGTTTGGCACAGGTCTATTGATTTAACAGTACTGAGTTGCAAGATGATGCATTTTTCTTCCTCCCCCACAAATTATGATTTATACTTTCATGTAATGTTCCATATCAAGCTCCATTCCAATGGAAAATTTCCATCTTGTTTTTGCAGACCCCCTAATTCTGTTAATCCGTCTGTTTGAGTCAAAGCCCATAAAGACTATGGGACCAGAACAGCTGTTTTACTAATGGTGCTTCCAGTCTGCCAAGTTGCTAACATCCCAGCATGCTCTTGTAAAGATTAGTGTTCCCCGCCTTTCCTTTTTATAGCAGGACAACCAAGTTCATTGCCTAATTACTAACCACAGGAACAAATCTTTTATAAAAAGTGTTGTTCTAGCTGAAAGAGTATTATTGTTATAGATCTTGCCATATCCATCAGACAGACTGCATTTGGACAGAAAAACCATTAAATTCCCATCAGAAGTAGGAGGTGACTTCACCAAACTTCATACTGAGTTTTAAACCCACCGTATTAAGCTTGAAAACAGAGGAGTCAGCCTTTCATGCTCCTGGGGTGATCTGACCCTGTCAAGTTTGTACAGGACAATAAAAATCCATCAAATGCACAATTAAAGATTCAGGTTTCATGTGATCATGATTTATGTACCTGCATTTGATCAACTTCTCTCATGTTGGGATGAAGGAAATAAGAAGCATTTTAATCATGTATTTCTGTGTGGGAGGCCCATAGGATTTTATGAAAGGCAAGGATTACTGGTCAAATATATATAAACACAAACCTACCTATGCTGGCCAAGAGAAAGAAAGTTCATTTTCAAATGATGTACTGTGGCAAGATTCAAGCAGACTGATTAGCACCTTAGATATTTTCCATATGTGAAAATATTACAAGGCATGTTTGTGAATTTTCCATCTTTTACACAAGACAGCCTTTTAGCTGAGGCATTAAAAAAAAAAAGAAAATCATAATCCTCTGTTCATAGTGAAAATCCCACAGCACTCTGTAAGTATGTAGGCAACCATTAATCCACAACCTGAGCAAATTTCAGTTTTAAACTTGAGTAATTAAATGAAAAATAAGTTTAAAAATTACCCTTACAATTTGATCTGGAAATGCAAGGTGTCACTTCCATTCTAAAGACATTTGTCTGGAATCTTGTTGGTGATATACACATGTGCAACTCTGTACCTTTGGACATTGTATGAGGAGTATTATTTACTAATGTTTAGTGATGGTACAGTGAAACATCCAGTAGAATATGATTGCAACCAGGGGAAAGGGAACAGTTTGCTCTCTTGCCCCTTCATTGAATATCCCCCACTCTGTGACTACTGCACTGCCCCACCCACAAGGTCTGACACCTATAGAGAGAAAAAGGGTGGAGCTGCACATGTGGAATACTGCACTCTGCACATCTAGATGAAATGTCAGAACCATGTGACATCAAGGAACCAAGAAGTTGTCTTCTAACAACTCAGTACAATCTTAATCATTAGCCAAGAAGACAAAGGATTAACTTACATTTTTCTCATGTAAGAGCAATTCTGTTTATTAGACTCCTCACTGGCTTTTCAGGACATGTTGATTGACATGCTATTGGCCATGTTAGCATATTCTACACCCTCTTGTGCTGAATATGGGATTTAATATTTTCTTATTTTGTTATCTAGAGCCAGGCATGTTTTTAAGTGGTCACAATGACATTTGGAACACCAGGAAGTTTCCCATGGGAAAGGTCCACTGACCTGAAGACACGTGGAGGATCTAGATAGCACTATATAAAGGTTTAATGGATTTGCTGATCACTCCATCCTCCCCCTGCCATGCTTTCTTCATATACTTTCACATTAGGGACTGAGTGAGTCACATCACAAAGTAATTAAAGACCATATTACCTTCCCACCCCAGGCTGTGTCCCTATTCCCATGGGAAAGGCATTATTCACCTTTCCTATCCATCCATTCATCCAGGGGTTGTCTCAAATCCAATGTTTTATTACTGCATAGGTAAAATCATTCTGGAATCCTATTGTCGTGGGAAGACCACAAGGTCTTTGTTACACTGTAGGATAGCACTAAATACCCCTCAAGGCTATGAAATCAGATATAAATGTTGGCCCCAAACATGGCCAATTCACTCTACAGACTGAGGCTCTGTCACACAGACTGGAGCTCCACTCTTTGTATAGCCCTCAGACCTTGTTTCCATCTTCCATGAAATCCCCTCTGCAAGATTGGTAATTATGTTTCAGTGCATCTTTGCACATTTCTTTAAAAATTCTTTTTCTTCGTCAACACTGGAGACTCTCTGTAGTTAGTACTGATATACATAAATGTAAAAGATCTCTTAGGTTACGCAACCGCCTGCATTCCCCTCCACCTTTTACCTTCATAGTAACAGCCATGTGCCTCGATTACAACCACTGTCTCCTCTCTCTCTCTCTCTCTCTCTCTCTCGCAGACACACACTTCACACTTTAATTTGTTTCAGCCCAAAACAGATAAGCCATTTGCCTTAGACTGGGAAAGTTAAAGCTCTGCTAGGGTTGCTTAGCAACTCTAAGATAGCTATATTTTGTGAACCCAGTAATGGGATAGGAAGAAACAAAGCATTAACAGAGAGCTGAGGAGTCTCTTTTAAATCTCTAAGAGCTACTATTTAACCCCAGTCAGCAACTAAGCCAATTTGAGGACAAGAGTGGTTGTCCAAGCCACCTTTTCCCAACCCCCATTTTTCAAAGTGGAATAATAAAATAAAAAAATTTCCAAGCTTCTGCTCCATTCTCGTATCATTCATGATTCCTCAGAGGAGGTGGTTCTGGCCCAGGGGTGGTAATGTTTTGCACAAAGGGCAAAATGATACTCAACTTCCTCTACTCATTGGCAGCTGAAGGAAAAAAGAGGCCCTATTCATAAACAGAGGGTATTGCAAGGCTAGAACACACATTCAGTTCCAACTCCTGCTCTTGGATAAGACAGCATAACAATATAACAACCATTAGACTGCCCAGTGCCCAGTGCTAGGGGTGCCAACAAAATCTGCCACATGATCTGCTGGTACCAGATTTTCCCTGTTCCAAAAGAGAAGCAGCTTTACGAAGCTATACTGTCTTTTCTGTATGGCTGGCAGTAAGAATTGGCTGCCCTTGAAATTTACAGAGATACAGTATTTACATATATGTCTGTAGAAAATATTGCATTACATTTCAAATTGATGGATTACAATAGTGAAAGAGAGGAAAAGAGGCAGGAGAAGCAGGAGAGTTTTCCATATAGAAATATAGGTAAGTGGCTTTGCATTAGTAGAATCAAAGAATCATAGAGTTGGAGGAGACCTCCAGGGCCATCATGTCCAACCCCTTGAAATGCAAGAATACACAATAAAACCACCCCCAGCAGCTGGCCATTCATCCTTTGTTTAAAAATCTCAAAAGGAGACTCCACAACATTCCAAGGCAGTGTATTCCACTGTTGAATAGTTCTTTCTAATTTTGAGGTGGAATCTCTTTTCCTGTAATTTGAATCCATTGCTCTATGTCCTATTGTCTGGAGCTGCAGAACTTGTAAATAGGACTATCATATCACCTCTTAAACTCTCTTCTCCAGACTAAACATACCCAGCTTCTTAAATCTCTCCTCATTTATGGTTTCCAGAACTTTCCCCATTTTGGTTGCCCTCCTCTGGACAAGCTCCAGTGTCTCAACATCCTTTTTGAATTTTGATGCTCAGAGCTGGACACAGTATTCCAGGTGAGGCCTGACCAAATCAGAATAGAGTGGTACTAGACACTATATTTCTATTGATAAAGTCTAGAATTACATTGGCTTTTTTAAGGTGCTGCATCGCAGTTTTGACTCCCCCAGGAAGTGGATCCCCCAGGAGAAATTGTAGAAATATTAATGGTGTTCATGAAAAGGCATCAAGGTCAGATATTCAGAAATAATAATTAGATAAATTAGTGATGTCTCTAATGATTAACGATATAATGCAGATCTCTTTGCAGGCTGCTTTCATGGAAATCAGTGTTTTTCTTTCAAGGTGACTTGGGGATTCTGGGAGTTGTGGTTTAAAATAGAGTAGAACTCCCAAGCTCTGATCTTGCATTCTGTTTCACAAAGCATCAAGCAGAAGCCCCCAAATTCCACAAACAGTAGCCAACCATTGCCATTTCAAGTGTGTGAGTGTGTGTTTGCTTCAATAGTTAATTCATTCAGATGTTTGAAATGACAAAAAACTGGATGATAGCACCACCCATCACAGCTCTCAATCTGCCATGAAACTAGAATTTGAGTCACAATGTCAGCAGTAGCTCTTCTTTTAATGTTGTTCAGGATTAGTAGGAGTGGAAGAATTTAAAAATTGTCTTTGTACTTTTCTTTTGAAACAAGGATATGACTCACCCACCACTGTTTACAGTATTTCAAAAAATTTACAGAATGGAGGATCAAAAAGATGAACGAAGTCGACCACACACTCAGTTGAGGTATCCTGAGGACTATTTATTGATGTCCATTGCTTTTGAACACCTCTTTATGTTTGCCTGTGACACACACATTTAATAAACAATCTGTAACCAATGCCTTTGATGATAGATTGAAAATACCTGTCAGTCTATCCAGCTTAACAGCAAAGCTCACAGTAAATAGTGACATAAAACCACAAATCTATTGTTTTGGCTGCCCTGGCAATTTGATGGACTGTTTTCTAGTTTCAGGACATTGCATCTTCAAATATATAATCAGTCTGGTACTTGAGGTCTACCTTAGAAATTTTACTGCATTTTTTAAATGTTGAAGGACACACTAAGTTTCAAAAGCAGCGGGTGTGTAAAATGCAGCCCCAGAAGCCTTTTTCTGTGGCCCTTGTACCCTCCAGATCTCCTGGATTAGTTATTAATAAAGTTATTAATGGGAAAGAACATATAACGTAGGTGATGCTACAGCAGTTTGCTTTTGCCTGACTGTACTGGGAAGGGCAAGATTCTACCCTCTCCTCTCCTCCCCGCTCCTCTCCTCTACTGAATTTTTTAAAAATACAGTATTAAGAATTTATGATGTCATTAAAACAAAATGCATAAAAATAGAAAAAGAAAAGGGAAATAGAAAGGAAAATAGCAAAAGGATAAAAAAGAATAAAGTACGAAGGGGAGAAGGAGAAAAGAAAAACATTTCCTTCCAACTTTTTTACTCATGGCTACACATGATATAAAGTTCTACTTCCTCTACATGACTATAATTCATACATCTGCAATTTATTTACTCTTACTGATGATCAAAGCACACAATTAATTTTATAAACTAATCTTCTTATGCTGAGATAAGTGCATTTATCCACTTAAGGGCAAAACAGATGGCAGGTAAGGAGCGGCTTGCCATCGCCCCTTTGCTTGCCAGGTTGGGGCTGCAGCAACTGCACGCCACGCCCCCAACCCAGCCTTTTCCTGGCAATTTCCTGGCTCCTTTTTGCGTTGGGAAAAGGGTGCCTTTGCCACTGTGGCACTGTTTTTTTTTAGCATTTCTCTACTGCAGCGTGTGTAAACACTGCACCACTGAAACGCTGTGGATCCGCCAAATGTCTGGTTGGCTGTGTGGCTTCCCAGCGGACTGGAGGCATGCTGCTGTCTGAACGCCATGCTTCCAGTCTGTTGGGAAGTTCACTCTTTTTGATCATCTGTTTCACCCCTTAATTTCCAGAATTGTAACATAGATATTAACCATTTTTATATCTTAAATGCATAAAATACTTTCTTACTTATATATCACATTAACCTAACCTAATTTTAAAATCTACTCTTTCCATTTGCCATCATCTGAAATCATCTTTGCACATTACGTTCAGTGCTTGGGTGCTTGGTACCACACCAGGCAATTGCTGTTCAGAATGCAACAAAATAGTCGCAAAGCAATTGTCTAGTTTTTTTATACCAGAGGTGGACAACTGATACCAGTTGCACTTAAGTTATTCCAGTCCAAGGTCCTCCTTCAGTTACTATTTGGAATGCTAAAGTGGATCTTGGATTTCTTGCTGATAGTGGAATTAATTCTTACAGCATTCCTTAGAAAACTGTTCGCTGTGCCAAACTGTGTCCCATCAGAGGCCATACATCCATTGGCTGAATGCACTGCATGGAAATGGGCCCTAGGCTGAGACTTATTTTTGCAGGGTCAAGGGCTGGGTATGTTTATTTGATGCAAAGAGATACTTACAGTACTCACCCATTTAAAGCCATGAAAGAAAAATTGCAGTGATTAGGCCTCTCAGATAAATTTCTCCTCATACTTAATTGGTCTAGGGCAAAGCTGATCATTGCACAGCAAACAAAAGATATTGACACCCAACACTCTATTTTTGCAACATGCACCACCTGTTCCCCCATTAGTTTGGCCTTTGGGTTTAATTCAAACAAGGGTACAAATTACCTAGAAAAACCTAACAATTTTTAAATATCAGATGGCATTCAGCAAAACTAAATTGATCATAATTCTGTATCTGCTGAAACAGATGTTTCAAAGGAATTGAGCATAAGGATCGCATATGCCCTTGCAGGGAGAAATTAGTAGAACCTTTACTGTGCATTATATGAGAATGATAAACTGAGACTAGTTACACCTCTCTTAAATAAGTTCCCAGATGGAGCTTTGGAATGGTATCTGATATATTTGCTAGGGTACACCAAAAAAGAATAACAGAGGAGGTTGCGAAGTCCCCCCCCCCCCACTCCCCACTGCCAAAACTTGAAGGGCCATGTTCCACAAATATTTATAATTTGAGGATGCCCTTTGTGGTCCAAACATTTGTGGTGGTAAAATGGGAGTCATAGTTGCAAGAGTAGGAGGGATGTCAGAGTTTGTTTTACCTTTAATATGGTTGCATGGTTTTAAGTACTCTTTGGGCTCATTCACACTACAGTTTAACCCAGTTGGAGAACTGGGTTAAAAGTATCTCATTCACACTCAAACCGATTTCACCCTCAAGTGTATTTGGGGTGAATCAGGGTGAACTGGCACAAGCCCTTCTGAATTGGTTCTTTTGAACATGGTTCTTTTAGGGCATCTTTTCAAAAGATACGGGTTGCCCCAAATGTGAACGTTCTGCCGATCACATTTGGGTCACCTGGGAGGGAGGGGCAATGGGCAGAGGATGGGCAAAGGTGGGCACCCCAAAGGTCTTGCGAAACCACCCTTTTTCACCCTCAGCATTCGCAGCAGTTCTGCGGAGCTCTTTCTGATTTCAAATTTCCTGCACTGTCAAAGGGGTCACTTTAAATCACTGTGCAACTGTTTTCCACTTCTTCTGGTGAATTGGTTCTCTTTTTCCCTGTGGGGCAGAGTCAGGGAAGTTGGGGAGGTTCTTGGGGGGGGGGGGCATGGTGCGGCGTGTGTACTTTTTAAAAAAAAAATGACAGCTCCTGCACACTGCCACAGTTGCATGAGTTCATGGGGGCAGAGAGTCATAGGCGCAGTGGGGGGGGGGGGGGAACTGTGCTGGCATGCTTTGATCCACAGGTGCAGTTTCTCCTCATGGCATGCATGGATCCATGCATGCCAGAGCAGATTTTCCCCATGGCACCCACACAGATCAATGTGGGAAATTTGAAATCAGAAAGAGCCCCACGGAACCGTCACAAGTGCTGAGAGGGGAGAAAGGGGTGGTTTGGCAAGACCTTTGGGTGGATGGATATGTTCCATCCCTCTGCCCCCCCTCTGCCCATTACCCCTCCCTCCCAGGTGCTGGCTCCAATCGCCATTCAAATGTGAACTTTAACACAAACATGGACAGATTTGGTCATAGCAATCATAATGTGAACATCTATTCGGTTTCGAATCGCTCCATCGATTTGAAACGATCTACAGTAGTTCAAAAACCGGTATGTCACTAAGTGTGAATGAGCCGTTGGTTTACATATCCTTCCCAGAGATGGATTTGCACTGGTAACTATTCCTTGCTATCTGCCATCAAGGCTGTTTGGTTTAAGTGAGACTCTGGCAGGGAGGGAACAACATAAATTTTGTATCTTCAGTCCCCATCCCAATGATCTAGCAGGGGTGGGTAAGTGCATTCAGTAGGGACCACAGGGCTGTTTGCTGGGGGCCAGGGGGCAGGTCAAATCTATTTTCTAACAAATCCCCCAAATGATCTCTGGGTGTGTTTAGGGCATTTTCACCATGCTTGGGCCCTGGGCCACCAGGAGTAAAAAACAAAATTTTGCAAAGTTTAAAAAAACAAAAAAAGCTTGGCTCAAAATATCCCCAAATGCCTTTGAAGGGCCTCAAAAACCCCAAACATGTCCCATGTCTCCTAGGTCTTTGGGAGGGTGGGAACAAAATGAATTTTGTTTGGCAAGGGTAGTGGTGGACTAATGTGCCCCCCTAGTATTTCACAGTTGCCCATCTGAAACTAGCGTCTGCTCAGATTTTCCTGTAGCTACCGTCTACATAATAAAATATATGTATACTAACTGCAGCCACACAACAAATGTCACATATAATTAGGCCCTAAGAAAGGATAGCCTAGTATGGTATATTAAGAGAGAGTGTGTGGTGTAGTTGTTTGAGCATTGGACAAGGACTCCGGGAGGCAGAGTTCACATTTCCACTCAGCCAAAAACCCAAGTCATACTTTCTCAGCCTAAGAGAAAGGCAATGGCAAATTCCTCTGAACAAATCTTGCTAAGAAAACTTGAAGATAGTGTGCCATAACTTGAAGGCACTTAACAAAAAATATCTCATATTATCACTGTCACTGACTACCACTACAAGGTCCTTCTCACTTCCTGAGATGTAGGTGCTATAGCAAGCTGCAATGATATGGAGGGGTTTTGGGCTCATGCCACATGGTGTGGGTGCAGCTGCATTGATGCTGCCTATTGGGTCAGGAGGTACATGTCATCAGCTTGGACTTCAGCATTTTGCAGACATTCACTTTCCATACTGCATTGAAAGCAGAACATGACGTTTTTTTGAACACAGGATGCGGCCCTGAAAGACTGCCTGTTACTGCCTTTGTTCCTCAGCAGATTGACAAAATGTTACTGCTGGCGTGTTTTTAAATGGCAGTGTCATTTAATTTGTGAAACCAACTGCAAAGGACAGGGAATATCAAAAGGCAAAGTTATCAGGCATTCCACACTAGCAGATCTTTTTTCCTCCCCTTTTCTTTTCTTTCATCCAGATGGTCAGATATACCATCCCTTTGGCAAACTTATTATTTTCATTGTCTAGTGGATAAATGGGAGATGGTGTTCATTCCTAAATGAAAGGGAGAAAAGGCATGCATGAGAAAATGTTCTTAATAAAATAAACTTTAGGATCAGTGTGCTTCAGCTCTTTCTTTTATAAAGAGCAATTTCATCAGGTCAGTCTGTTTGCTGTTAGAATCTCTTTCCCCCCTTTGAGATAGATGGCTCATAAATACTGGCTGTGCACCCTTCTGTCAAGCCTTTTGGTTTTTCATAGAATGCTTCGTACTTTACATTTCATGAAACCAGCCGGGATCATGGGCTTTACACATGTTCTTAATGATATGCCCCAAGCCTGTGAGCCAGTGCCATCTGTGGTGCCTGGAGCAGTGTCTGGGAAACTGTGACAACTCAATTGCAGGCCAGAGGTTTTAGATAATTACAGCTCCCTTTTAGGCAGGCATGAGATAATTACAGCCCCCTCTCAGCAAGAGTATGCCTGTGTGCAGTCCTGGAGATGCCACATCTGTGAAAATCATTCAGGGAGTCTTTGCTGCTCATCAGTGTTACAATAAAAATAACCATCAATCTGGATAAAATCACCAGTTCTTGGGGTTCCATCTCATTGATTTGATCAGCATTAGGTCTAATAATCTGAAAGCATACAACTCTTTTGCCAGCACCACTGATTCTCTATCCCTTTCCTCTTTCTTTCTTTCTTTCTTTCTTTCTTTCTTTCTTTCTTTCAGTGAGAGAAGCAGCTGTACTGCTCTGAACAGAGTGAAATCCTTGTTTTAAAAAATAAAATAAAAAATGGACCCTGTTGAACATGTTAAATACTATTCCAGCACAGACTGAAAAGAAATATTGAAGGATTTTGTTATATTTGATTACTGCCGCAAGATTGGTGATAGCTCAGTACTGGAAAGTAATGTGAGATGTGTGAGATGTTGGAATATTCTTACTATGTCTCTTTTATACCTTTTTCCTTTTTTCCTTTTTTTCTCTTCTCTCTTCTCTTTTCTTTTCCCCTCTTCTATCCTTTTCTCTCTTTTTCCTTCTCTTCTTCTTCTTTCTCCTTTTTCTCCTTTTTTTGTACTTTATGTATGTGATATGTCTATGTTATGTATGAATAGTTTGTGTGTGTGTGTATATATATACATATATATATATATATATATATATATATATATACTCCCTTCAAAACTCAATAAAAATTATTTTAAAATATAGTGGCAAGCTAAGGAACCACCTAAAATAGAGGAGTGGATATTTAAAATTATGGAAATATTGGAAATGGACGAACGTACAGCTCATTTGAATAATAAAGATGAGGAAAGGATAGAGGAGGAGTGGTCTCTGATTGTAGCGTATTGTAATACCATTTGGAACTAAAGACAGGATAGATGTGAATTTATATTGAATAAGATATATTTAAATATAACTCAACATGGTAAATCAAAATACTGTACTGTATAAAGGAAATGTTGCATTCCAGGGAATTGTAAAACAAAATATCATGATAAGTATGATGACAATGTTGCATGACATATCAGCTATCAGTTGATAAAGGGTGCAGAAGCAAAAATTAAAAATAGAAGAGTGATTACTTAACTGACTGTGGAAGTCTATGATAACAATGATGTATTCATATGTTTGTGATCATAGAAAATTCTAGATCACATGTAATGTAAATAAAAGTAATGAGTGAAATTTTATGTGTATATATTTTGAAAATCACAAAATTAAATTAAAAAATAAAATAAAAAATAAAAATAAATAGAGAACCTTCTTCAGCTATCTTGTATATTTCAGACAAGCACAATACCACCGTCAGTACTCAAAAAACAAATAAGGGAATGGGTGAGGCAATTAGCAATGCAATGTGTAGCTTTTCAGCCACTAGTGAAAAAGATGGGGAAATGAAAATGTTAGCAAATTGTTCAATTTTTATTTTTAAAAAAGAGTTAACATTCTAAACTTTGTTAATATCACAGTATTAAATTTAATACATTAAATTACACATTGGACAAACATGAATAAGGGATGGAATGCAGAAACCCTACATGAGATATTACAATGTTTGGATGCTGGGGAGAGGGCAAAACTGTCTTAGAGAAGGGTCAGGAGTGACCATTGACTTTACCAGTTTGCCAAACTGAAGCCTCTTTTGGGAATCTGTCTAGAACTTATGTTCTGAGGTGAGTGTACCTAGAATGGATTACAATGGCAGCTGTTTTTAAACATACATCTTATTGCTTTGAGAAATGGATGAAGCAAAACAAGATGAGATGGTCACTCTTAATAACACGTTCCTGCATATCAACATGATTTTTTCTTCATTGTTCAGCAATTGATGTTTAGTGAATATGTAATACTTTGAAGATTTACCAAGTGATGGATGTACAGTGTTGGGGGGAGAATAACATTAAAAGATAGGCTTGTTCATCATGATATATGAAAATTTAAAATACCATCGCTCATATATTGATCTATCCAAAGTATATGGGAGGTTGCATAAATGATCATTTAAAACTGTGAACTTGTATAGTATGATATTAAACTTCAAATTAAAGCTGAAGACTGGAACTCATAACATTGTTTATTTTACTCCATTTGGTTTTCTGATAGACAAGAGAGGAATTTTGTAACAAAATATACTACAGTCAGCCCTTCATATCCATGGATTTTATACAGTACCCATGGGTTCAGACATCCACAGCTTGAAAATATTTTAAAAATATATAAATACCAAAAACCAAATCTTGTTTTTGATATTTTCTAGAAGGGCACCTTTTTACTATCCCATTGTACTTAATGGGCCTTGATCATTTATGGATCAAAGGGATCAATGTAATTACATATACTACAGGTTTATAAGCGTCAAAGTATCCTTACCATTGCTGTATGAGGGAGCATCTATATTGTAGAACTAATACAGTTTAACTGCCGTGGCTCTATCCTACAGAATCTTGGGATTTGTAGTTTTGTGATGTACCAGCATGCTTTGACAGGCAAGGCAAAGATCTTTTAAAACTACAAACCCCCAGAATCTATAGGAGGAAACTACAGCACTTAAAGTGGTGTCAAACTGAATTATTTGCAGTGTAAATGCACCTTGAGCTACAGCAATCTGTATCTGTTTATTTATTAGTATTCAGTTTAGAAGGATTTTATCATTTTGGCCAAGATCCTTCATTGGTAAATGTTGCATAAAAGTACTGCATGTGGAACAACATTGTGTTTAGCTGCAAGAGCCTCACAAATAGGCATTTAAGGACTGATGGAGAGCAGGGACCTTCGGAGAAACATTTGTCTATAGTCCTACAGTCAGACGTAAAACAATGACATTATCCACCAAGCCTCCAGGAGTCTTTCTGTGCCATTGCCCCACCGCTAGCAACAGCAAGTACATTTCTATACGGCTTATCAGCGAACTAGCACTTCCTAAACAGTTTACAATATTTAAGCCAATTTCTCCTCCAAAGCTGAGTACTCATTTTACTGACCTACAAAAAGATGGCAGGCTGAGTGGACCTTGGGGACCTGCCTGGGATCAAACTCACAACCTTGTGATTGCAGTAATGGCATTTAACCACTGCACCATGAGGATTCCACCAACACACAAAGAGCATGGATCAGAATGCAAAATGGTGGCCAAGTTATCAAAACAATGGGTATTGCTCTTTCTTATAGCAGTAGCAAAAACAGCTCACCCCAAACAATCATGTTGGATGTGTGTGTGAAAGAGTGAGCTACAGCCCTCCCCCCCCCTGCAAACTGTTGGAGCATTTCATCTCTTTTTTTCTCTCCCACTTTCTGTGCTCTGCTTCAGTATTTCAGCCCAATTCTAGGAGACAGCATTCAGCAGTTGACTAGACAATTCAGAGGTGCCCTAACAACACTGATAGCATGAGTGTCCCTCATTATAAAGTCATTTTCAAGTCAGCCATGGTTTGTCTATAGTGCAGAGGCTGGCTGGTATCCTGTATTGCAACTTGAGGCCTGTCTTCATAACTGCTCCAGATTCACCTATGCTTCATACTCATGATCATGGCACTCTTAGAACCACCTTAAATTCAAGGCAGTCTGCAGCATAGGTAAATGGGGCACTTCAGCCTGCAATGGGATGAGATCACTGTTTGGTGGCAGGAGGGGGTTGTTGTGCCATGGCTCAGGAGTAGGAGGAGGTGGGCCACATCATTCTGAAATGCCCCACACAACTGTGACCCAGACATACATTGTATGGAGCTATTCCCTTGAGTTTAATGTGGGTTCAGTTTATTAAGGCAATTGTAACTATGGGGCCGTTCACACTACAAACCGGTTTAAAAGGGGGTTGTTCACAGTTTCTCCGGTTTTTCCTGATCCGGTTTCAAGAGGGGCCAGTGCAAATCCCCCTTAACCTGGTTTTTCCAAAATCGAGTTTTTCCCTGTTTCTTTCCTCAAACACCAGGTTTTATCAGGGTGCCCCCAATGGGAACTTACTCTCGATACCATTTGGGGGCATCCAGGAGGGAGGGGTTAATGTCCAGGGGGCAGATCATGTCCACCCCTTTTTCTCTCTCTGCCATCCAAGCGCCATTGTTTTTCCCTCCCAGTTGCAGGAGTGAAAAAAACAATTCCAGAAATGCAGTAGATTCAAACTTCCCACGCTTTGGAAAGTGGTCTCTTTAAAGTGCAGCTCGGCCTTTTTTCTCTTCTGCCAGTGATTTAGTCCCATTATCTGCACTGACGTCTGATTCCCAGACCTCACCAGGGAGGGGGTTCTCCGGGGAAAATCATTAGATGGTGTATTTAAAAAAAAAAAATCCATGGTTGGACATCTTTTTTTTTCCTCCTCCACTAATGCAGATCAATTCACAGCAAAATTAAATATTTGCACATTCATCCTTTTAAAAAATCCCACTACCTTTGAATTTACATTTAAATATCACAGCTGACAGCAGATCTATACACACACACACACACACACACGAAAAAAATTATGGCTAAGTGTATGTGGGCATATATATATACAAGAGTTAATATGCTGTGCTTGCAAGTGATTTGATTTTTTTAAAAAATAACCATTAATATAAATTACACAAAGGCATGATTAAACATATATTTCAGAAATGCTATCTTGGAATAATGCTGAGACAAGATATTACATGATATATCAGGAATCATAAAAGCTGTCTCTCCAATTATGTTTCAGTAGTAGTTATCATAGACAATAGCAACAAAAAACTATTAAGATAAATTTGTTAATAAAGTACTATTGGCAGACAAACAAAGATCATTTTACATGTAGTTCTGACAGACAGATACAAGAGGATATCTTACTTGAAGAAGTCAGTGCCAGAAATGTATGTTAAAAGGGAGTTATGGGGTGGAGGGAGGATTGGTCTATTCTAAACTATCAGTCAAGAGGTGCATATCACATCCAACTAATAGCCTTGTAAGAAACAGCTTGAAAAATAATAATAATCTATTTCATAATACTCATATAGCTTGCTACACTTTCCAAGCTTGATATATTAACTAGTTATGAGTAATTCACCACAGAAAATGTGAATAGTAAGCAAAGTGTTATTATTATTATTATGCCCCTTGTTTGTTGATGGAGAAATTAATGTTTGCCAAGTGAATTGCCCAAGGCCACCCAGGAAGTTTTGAAAGAGATCACATCACAACACAATTAATGCTGAAATGGTGCAAGATGAAACTTTTTTTGGTAACACAGCTCTTTTTACCAGCTTTTTTAAATGTATTTATTTAACACACTTTGTTTAGTGCTTTTGTGTATACCAGGGCTCTCCAACCAATGTTCAATATACACATTAAAAAGCATTATTGAAAAACTTATTTTTTTAAAAAAAAAGAAAAAGTGATTTTTAAAAAAGTTTCAAAAAACAAAGATCTTGCAGAATATGGTGGTTTTAGCCTGCTTAATTCTTTTGCAGTACAGCAAAGATGATTTTAGGATGTGGTGATTTTGCTCAGAAAATGATGGAATTTGTCTTGCAGTGAAGATGGCAACACCAAGATGAGCAAGGGAAGGTACAAGGCTGCTGACACAGCCAAAGAAGGTTAGAAACGTCATGATCAGGTTTCTGATGACAGTATGGAGTAGAGTGAAACTGGGTGCTGTTGTGTATCTAGCATCTGAGCATCTGGACCATGTTGTTCCACCCACTGATGCTTTCACAGCTGCCACACAATGCTTGTGAGGGATCCCCTTTGATGCCATGCAGGTGCAGAAGTCTTTAAATAGCCTGTTGTTGTTTGATGGTCATTATTAATAATAAAAGATAATTTATTGTGTATTCCTGCATGGTGGGAGTTGGACTGTATGGCCCTTGAGGTCTCTTCCAACTCTATGGAGATTATTACATGGGGAAAAGGACATCCTTGTCCCGTCTTTTTCTTGTCCTTATCGCGCAATCACAAAAGTATTTTCAGATGACATCGTGCTTATTTGGTCATTGTCCCTTCATTGAACCACAACTGTCCGTGATTGTGCGAAAGACTTTCATATGACATCGTGCTTATCCTTGCATTGCCCCATCATTGAAGTGGAATTGTCTTGTCATTTTGTATTAACGGGAGTTCATGTTAATATAATTCCACTTAAATGATGGGACAAAGCGTGACATCTCTGAAATGCTTTCACGGAATTGGGATAAGGCCGGGATAAGGCCAGGAGAGCGATTTGCTTTGCTCCTGACCTTGTCCCATCACCGTGTGATAATCTCCTATGTTTCTATGACTTAATGATGAGTAATGTTGGCTACTTCCTTAGCTAAGGTAATTTTGAAGAACATCTTTTTATAAAAATCCAAGAAACTGAGTAGGAGGAGACAGTTAAAAGCAATATAGCACTGCATTCTTCACTGAATTGCTAGCAGACATGCTATGGTCCAGAAGAGCCCATTCATATTTAAGAATCAGAACAGACAGGCATTCAAAGCACTAATTATAGTGTGCCCATGTCATATGTGGGCGCGCTTTATGTGCATATGCTGAAAGACACGCAGGGAGGAATGGGGCTTGAGCATACATGTTATTTGTTTTACGCGGGGGAGTCCGGAATGGCTCCCCCGTGTAAACAAAGGGTGCACTGTATACTTTTTTTTGCATGTAATCTCTACTAATGAGAGGAATCCCCCTGTTCCATTCTTTCATCATTCCTCTGGTTCATTCTAACTTTGTATTCTGTTTGTCCAGATTCAACTTTAACCCTGTCTGCTTCTTTACGGAGTTTGTTGAAATAACATACAAAGAGGAGAATTTATTAGCCTTGCACCAGTGAATCTGTACAGCAGAATATTTCATTCTGTTAGTGCTTTATGATGGGATAAGGGACTTATGCTATGATGGGCCTTCATGTTATGGCCATTGGCCAACCTACCCAGGATTCCTCTTTTAGTATTTTAGCTCCCAGTCCATGACCATATAATGGCTGGGGTAGAGTGGGATGCATTGGAGAAATGTCTATCTCCCTATAACCAGATCCAAAACAATTACATAATCTGCTGAGATCTGTGGAAGATGTTTTGTGAACTTGGTGTATGATGACCTGCTTTGGGAGAGACTTAGCCAGATGCTTTCCCAATGCCCCCCAGTCTCCCCCAGGCACTAAATGGTCATGGAGATGTCATTGTTTTAATTAAGTTAGACGTTTACATAATTTTGCATGGCTTTAACTAATGCATTTCTCAGATGCTGTATGTTTACATTTTTTTGGCTGCTTCTCATCGGGTTGTTCCAGTCTTTCAACTGATATGTCTATGATTCACAGCATCAGACACATATAGAATTATCTCAGAAGATAACATTCTATTATGATACAGTGGTGCCTTGGGTTACGAAATTAATTTGTTCCGCTATTCCTTTCGTAACCCGAAAATTTCGTAACCCGAAACACTTTTCCGTTAGCACTGGAAAGCCTATAGCTGCACTTTGCAGCATTTGAATTTCGCGCCGAAATGAATTTCGTAACCCGAAAAATATTTCGTAACCCGAAACAGTTTTTGCCAATCCAACTTTTTCGTATCCCGGAAATTTCGTAACCCGATCATTTCGTATCCCGAGGCACCACTGTATTTGGAAGTAGCCAAGGAAGAAATCCTACTTTTTTCCCCCAGCACTAAGATTAGATTGAAGTTTAAAAAAGAAAACTGACTGGCATCATTAGTTAATAGGAATTAGAGTTGATCTATTCAATCAATTGTTGTGGTGAATCTACACAAAGACAAAGCACATTCATTCAATAAGTTTACTCCAAGTCAGAACCAACAGGATTTAGGCCTGTTACACTATACTATTATAAACAGTTCAATGACACTTTAACTGGCACCACCCATGGATTCCTGGGCTTTGTAGTTTGAGGTGTTTAGATTTCTTTGCTAGAGAGATCTAGTGCACTTTCTTGAAATTCAGAGAGAATACTAGGCACTTCATCAAACTTTACATCTCAGAGTACTGTAAGATGGAGCTGTGATAGAGCAGTATCTTTGTGGATTGGGGAGGGCGTGTCTGCAGAATACAGAGAATAGGAGAATTTCCTTTTAAGTAAACATCCACCATCCAAACCATGGTGTATACAAAGGCTTTTCATTCTCCTTATGTAAGTAAACTCAATGTGTTTCATGTATTATGCATAAAGTACCTCCATAGCACAAGCTGATTCATTTATCAATGTAGTCAATATAGCCAATGACCTCAGTAGGAAATGGTTGTGCTTCTTTCTCAAAGAAATTAAATGGTTTCATAACAGTCACCCAGTGTTGGGCGTCTTTGCTGAATAAAACAATATTCTGTCCCAAAAGGATGAAGGGACAGGTTTTGATGACTGTAGTAAACACAGTAGGCATGCTGCAGAATCAATCCATTTGTGATTGATGGGCTTGATTATGCTCAGAACAGAAGTAGAGTTGTTTTTTGTGGTGACAACAGACTAATTCTTGCTACTCCAAGTCTTTATGTCTAGCAAGGCTCACAGCTTTCTGAAGAAGGGCACTGAAACAAATAATGTTAGAATTATAACCAGCCTTCATTTATGAAGAGGCAGCTGGTGTTTTCATTGTCAAAATGATTTGGGGACATGGCCTAGCTTGGTTGACAACTCATACACACAATTCCTTTTTATTCAAATGAATATTTATGTGGTAGATGTGGAGTAAAGACTGGTTTGCTGAAATGTAGAACAACAAGGCACTAAATGGCATGGTATATCCTTACCTAGAGAGCCAATGTGGCATTGTGTTTTGAGTGTTGGACTATGACTCTGGAAACCAGGGTTTGATTCTCCCTTGGGCATGAAACTCACTGGGTGACCTTGAGCAAGTCACACTCTCTCAGCCTCAGGGGAAAGCAATGCAAACCTCTTCTGAACAAATCTTGCCCACCCTTTGATAGGTTTGCCTTAGGATTGCCATAAGTTGGAAATGATGGCACACAACACACACACACACATCCTTACATGGGTGGGCTGTATCATTTGACAGCAAGTTAGTTTCATGACCAGGGAAGTTTTAGTCTATCTGACACACAAAGAACTTAAGCCTAGCCTTCTCCTTCAGCTGCTAGCTTTCCATGTGATTTTTTTCATGCTGGAATTATTCAGATGTGTGATTCTGCCCACCTGAAGTGGTGCAGTCGAGAAAGCACTGTGGGATGTGTTTTGTAATGCATATTTGAAACAGTGCATTCTATTGGTAAGGGCTCACAGATTTATATAGGAATCTCCTACCCATCTGCCACACATACTGCGGAGGAGAACATTAAAAAAACAAAACATTACCTTTAGTAGCTTATTTTTGGATATTCACTGGACTTTGATCAAACCAACTCAAACAGTATTCAGGAACAGTTAGGCCTAATCCAAATCTTAATCCTTGTTAAAATAAACCAATTGTGTGAAAAAAATTACATAAGTGAAGACTTACAACATTTTCACTGATTCAGTTAGTATACTCTAGTTGGGAGTAACTATTGAATTTAGACTCCAGTTTCCTACAAATAACAGAACAGTGGCAGTAGGGGAAAACCCTGAAGGCACAGTTTATTATTAAAAATTATAAAGGAAATCAGAAAGAAAGTAACATTTAAAGGTAAGAAGACAATTTCAGAAACTGGCAAAAGACTTACATTTCCTATAGGCAAAACTCCTTTTTCCTTCTGAACTTGGTTCACCTGACCCAATGGCTGTACCTGGCTTTACATTTTTATGCTAAACTAGGTAGATAGGAAGTTTCCTTATTCTGTGTCAGACCACAGGCAGCATAGCCCAATATTGTCAACTAACAGTGGCCATACAGTTCTGCAGTCTACACCTCTCAGCTCCCAAATACCTCTATTTGCATCAGAGTCCTTCCCAAAATGGTGACTGGAAGAGAGGTTGGGTCACTTCTTGTCACCATTTTAAAAAGGTCTCCTTTGAAAATATGGAAATTTGGACTTCTTGGGAGTTTCTGAGGGGCTTCCTGTGTAGGGCTGGGTGTTTTAGTGTGAAGATCTTTCTGATTTTTTTTCTGAGAAAAACAACCCTCCCAAATCCCATAAAAAACAGTTTCTAAAAAACAGGGAGAGATCTGGTGGCTTCAGAAGCTGTAAAAGTGGGGTCCAGGGGTCCACTATTTGCACACGCCTAACCTACAAGAAATCTCTTTTGCAAATCAGTTAGGTTTTTATTTTGTTGTTGCTGTGTGCCTTCAAGACATTTCCAATGTATAGTGACCCTAAAATGAATCTAACATGGGGCTTTCTTGGTAAGATTTGCTCAGAGTAGAGTTGCCTTCGGCTTCCTCTGGAACTGAGAGGGTGTGATTTAACCAAAGTCACCCAGAAGTTTTCCATGGATGAGTAAGGATTCAAACCCTTGGACAATATCACAGGACAGGTTTTGCAGCTCCAATCCAAAGTCACTCCTGGTTCAACCATGTGAATTCACGTTAAAACATGATAGATTATCACACGTGATTGCTTTCTATGGGGAGTACTTCCGAGCCAGATCCAAAGCCAATCCAAAGTGACTCCTGATTTTTGTCAATTTGGTAACAAGAGAATTCACAAAAATTGTTTCCAGGCCCACTTCGATTTCAATCCGAATTGGTCTGGTGTGGAATGCAACTTTGCTTCTGTCCTGATACACCCCCCCCCCACAAACCTCCAAGGTGGCAAATTTCCCATGATGCAGTGCTGCAATTTTGCTCCATTTGCTTCCAGTACTCCTTCAAGAACAGAGGCTGCATAATATTACTTTAATAATAATTTATTTCCTGCCTCTCCTCAAGGCTCGAGGCAGGGTACCCAAAGGAGAACAAGGCACCCTGACTCCAGCCTTGAAGAGAGACAGGAAAGAATTTAATACTACTACTACTAATAATAATAATAACAATAATAATTCTTTAATAATAAAAACAATTTCTTTCTGGCCTCTCCTCAAGGCTGGAGGCAGGGTAACCAAAGGAGAACAAGGCACTGCAAAATAATAGTAATAGTAATAATAATAATAATAATAATAATAATAATAATAATAATAATTTATTAGTTTGTTGAGGCACCAGAGCTCTCTGGCAGAGAAGGCTCAATGTCTCACGACACTACAGTTCCCAGAATTCCATAGCACTGACCCAGTACAGTTAAAGTGGAGACAGTGGAGTCAAACCAGATTATTTCCCCAGTGCGAATGCAACCTAAGAGGAGGCAACTGTTACAAAGGGAAGGAGAATGGATTGGATTCAGAGAAGTGGTATTTTAGGGAGCATGGAGAATAAGGGAAACCGGATCATTTCTACACTCCTCCAAAATGAGTCTCCTTCAGATCCAAAGGATTTACTTCCAAGTAAAGCTGCAGCTTCTACACTGATTATTTTGCAGTGAAAGAATTTTTTAAATAATAATAATAATAATAATAATAATTGCAAAATAAATTGTTATTATTATTATTATTATTATTATTATTATTATTATTATTATTATTATTATTATTTTGCAGTGCCTTGTTCTCCTTTAGATCCCCTGCCTTGAGCCTTGAAGAGAGGCAGGAGGATAGATGTAGATGTGGCTGAAATGGATGGGGGCTCTGACACAGAGGACAGATGTAGATGTGGCTGAAATGGATGAGGAGAATGACAGGAGGATAGATGTAGGGATGAGGAGAATGACAGGAGGATAGATGTAGATGTAGTTGAAATGGATGGGGGCTCTGACACGGAGGATAGATGTAGATGTGGCTGACAGGGATGAGGAGAATGACAGGAGGATAGATATAGATGTGGCTGAAATGGATGGGGCTCTGACATAGAGGACATATGTAGATGTGGCTGAAATGGATGAAGAGAATGACAGGAGGATAGATGTAGATGTAGCTGAAATGGATGGGGGCTCTGACATGGAGGATAGATGTAGATGTGGCTGACAGGGAAGAGGAGGATGACAGGAGGATAGATGTAGATGTGGCTGAAATGGATGGGGGCTCTGACACAGAGGACAGATGTAGATGTGGCTGAAATGGATGAGGAGAATGACAGGAGGACAGACATAGATGTGGCTGACAGGGATGATGAAAATGATAGGAGGATAGATGTAGATGTGGCTGAAATGGATGGGGGCTTTGACACGGAAGACCCGTTTGGATTTGGCTGCCAGGGATGGGAAAATAGAAGGGAGAAAGAAACGTGAAGCCATCATTCATGTGAAGCTAGCATTCATGTGAAAATGGAACCAGGAAGTGGCCCCTTTCTTCACCCAGGAACTGTAAATGTTCATGATGCGTTCAGAGCCTCACTGAGCATGCACAAGGGTGCCAATTCAAATTGGTGACTCCGCATGGTATGTACTGGTGTGATAATTTTTTGCACTCGCTTCGCTTTCTCTCAGGAATGACCACAATTCCGCTCTTCACGTGAGATAATTAATCACGTGGATTTTAGTTCAAATTTCATGTGTGATAAACTCCCTTGTGTCCAGAATCATGGCCCAGTGCTCAAACCACTAAACCATGCAGGCTGTATAATCATTCAGAAAACAATTCAAAGTTGCTCTATTAAAGAAGGCATCAGGATATGATTTTTCTTAGATTTGTTTGTGTCAGATTTTTCAAGAGGATTAGTCGTGAATGCCTTGAATGCCTTTTTAATATATTATCTTTAATATGTTGGGTTTTTAAAAAAAAGCATTATAATTTTAATGACTTTTCATTGTCTTGGGAATTTGAATAGAGGGTGTAAATGATTTTTTAAAGGTTGTACGCCGCTTTGATTGTGGTAACAAAAAGAGGGCTATAAATTAAAGTTTTATTTATTTATTATTTATTCATAACTATCTTCTAATAATGCAGTGAAAATCATGCAAACAAAACAGAAAAGTTATCCAAAAAAAGGAACCCACAGAAAGATATGGGAAGAAAAGGTCAGGAAAGCATTTTAGGTTAAAATGTCCAGAGAAGTTATATTTCGTGGCATGGAGTGAAGAAATTTAATAGGGCAAAGGGAGGGGGAGAATAACTGCTTTGCAGATCTTGGATTCAGGTCTGTTGTGTGACTGTTTTGGTTATCACATCTGTGGCTGTATCCGTACTGCAGAAATAATCCGGTTTGACACCACTTTAACTGTCATGTCTCAGTGCTATGGAATTCCAGGAACTGTAATTTGTTGTGGCTAAATGTCTTACAAAACCACAATTTCCAATATTCTATAGCACTGAGCCATGGCAGATAAAGTGGTGGCAGCCTGGATTATTTTTGCAGTGCAATTGCAGCCTAGGTAACTAAAGTTGTTATAGGAACACAGTCAAATCAAATTGGTGGTTGGTGGTGGAAACAAACATTGAAACAAAATTCCCACATTTGTGTATCATTATCATTATCATTATTATTATTATTATTATTATTTGATTCAGTGAGTTCTCTAATCCCTTTTTGCCATATTGTTCAGCCTTCCTTATTAGCACAAAGCATGTACAGTTTAACCTCACTGTGGTATTTTGGTGGTTATCTGGCATTTGTGCATAATTGCTGTGACCTGATACTTCTATTACCAGAAGATGGAAATGGTGTGCTTTATCTAAAGTGGATTTTCTGTTTAATGACCATATAACTAAATTAGAAATGGATAAGCTTGTTGCACTTGACTGTGAGCTCATGGTACAAAAATGTGTTCGAATTAACTAAATATTCAGATAGGCCCTGACAACCTACTGAAAATACCATTTCTCATTCTCCTGAAAAATACAGTCTCATCGCATATGATCTCGTTACATATAATCACAGAAGCACTTCCAGGAACAACAAGCTAGCCACACACCAGCATTTGGAAAAATTGCTTAAAAAACAAATAGACTACAGCACCCAGACTCCCTGGTGCAAAATTCAAGGCATTACAGAGGCAAAACTAACTAATTCTGTCTGACAGACCCTTTTCTTACATATTGTCTTTGGGTTTCAAATTCTTCCCCAATGAACTACACTGCAAATTCCAACCGATTTCATTTTCTTTATTTTCTGAGATTACATCTGTAAGATTTTTTCATATTTACGCATCCCATCATGAATAGCAATAAACCATTTTGATACTACAACAACAACCTAAAATAGCAACAAACCATTATGAAGCTACAACAACCTATCAAGGACCAATGCTTCAGGTATGAGAAAGCAAACATCATGAAAAACAGAGTGCCATTTTCCTAAAAACATTGTTATAGTTAATAAAGCGAGGTTGTCTTTTAATGTTAAATAAATGTTGAAAGACCATGTGCTTCTCTTGAGTTTTATTGCTAAGATGTAGCTTGTACGTGGGTTGCGGTGACTTAGTGGTTAAGACACCGGTTATGATGATTGGAAGATTGGATAGTTGGCAGTTAGAGGCTCAAGTGCTGCATGATAGAGTGAGTTCCTGTCAGTAGTCCCAGTTTCTGCCAACCTAGCATTTCGAAAGCATGCAAATGCAAGTAGATAGATAGTACCACTTTGGTGGGAAGGAAATTGCATTCGGTGCAGTCATGCCGGCCACATGACTACCAGAGCAGTCCTCGGACAATGCTGGCTCTTTGGCTTAGTAACAGAGATGAGCTGCACCCCCTATGGTTGGTTATGACTAGGCATTCATGTCAAGGGACTACCTTTACCTTTACCTTTAGCTGATTTTGTAGGAACTACACAGATAGCCTTCTCAATGATGGCACCCCAGGGTTAGGGATGCCATATCCCGGTGGCCCCCAGGACAAATCCGCTTTTGGGGGCCCCCTCCCGATCCCGGTCCGGTTTGGCCCCAGACCCCGGTTTGAGGCCTGCGCGGTGCCAACCCACTTTCCTCTGTCTCCCCACGCGGCCGCGCCACCCACCTCCTCCTCCTCCTCCTCCTCCGTTCCAGGCCACATGGCCACGTGGAGGAAACAAAGGAGGAGGTGAAGGAGGAGGTGGTGTGCCTCTTGCGTGTGGCCGCGTGGCCTGGAACGGAGGAGGAGGTGGGTGGTGTGGCCGCGTGGGGAGGCGGGGGAGGGTGGCAGGGGCGGTGAGGGGGGCGCGGGCTCGCGCAGGAGGTGCACCTCCTTCTCCTCCTCCTCTGTTCCAGGCCGCGCGGCCGCATGGAGAAAGCAAAGGAGGAGGCGGTGCACCTCCTGTGTGCACCTGCGCCCCCCTCCCCCGCCTCCCCCCCCCCCCCCCCCTCCCCCCGCGCAGCCCCACCCCCCCCCCCCCCCTCCTCCTCTGTTCCAGGCCGCGGTGGTGGGTGTTTTTTTTGGGGGGGGGGTGTCTTTTAATGCTAACAAGTCTCCCTTATTTTGACAATGATAGTGTGATGATGATGGTATGAGTCAGCTTCAGAGACATGCAGGCACTGTTTCTGAAGCCGAGAGAGTGTCACCTTCCAAAGTGCATTTTCTGTGTGTTTTTGGTTCTTTAATGGTGATACTGATATCAGCAAGCCTCTGAGGCATGGCCAATGTAAGTTGCTCTCATTTTTACAAACTCATGCGCAGTGAAGAAAAACCAAAGTCCTTTGACCAAGTACACGCTTCTGAGAAATACAGTTGAATTCGTGGGCAAATCCACTTCTTGTTAAACCACCTTGACATATTCAGTATGCATAGCATGTTCAGTGTGAAACCCAAAGAGTTTGGTTATTGAATAAGCCTCTGAAATATGCAAGGGGCCATGTTAAAATAAAGCCATGTTCAATGCCCAAATGTGCTATTTGGAATGGGGGGAGGGGGGTGGCCAGAAAGGGAAAGTACATTTCTGCCATCTGTCTAGGAATAATGCCCAAATGTCCTCCATTTTGATCATGCCTAAGAAACATGAATTTATATTAACATTTTTTTAAAACCATCAATTTTTTTGTGTGTCCTCCATTTTTAAAAATGTGCCCTCCATCTGAAAATTTTGTCCTACATTTGTCCTACATTTTCCCCAGTTTGGAGGTCCAGACTTATGGCAACCCTACCCAGGGTAAACATTTCATACATGAAAACCATAATACACGTGGCCAAGCAACATCAGGATATGGTCAAAATGACATAAGTTATTAAAGAGGAAGAACAAAGAAGAAAGTGTAAAGGCTGAGACTATATGGCAGGGTAAGATTCCATCTTCTCCACTCTATACATCTTCCCACTCCTGAGTTAATGGAGTGCAAACTACTTTTGCACTTATCACTCAGTTTGCAGCAACTGGAGTAAGCTGAGTTGGCAAAGTGTAACCCTGGAGCAACATGTGTTCCCAAGGTTGTGAGAAAACCTCACAGACCTGGAACACTCACTATGGAAAATCAAAGAAGAAAGTGCAAAGGTAGGCTTAATGGTGAACATAAAGAAAACAAAACAAACAAATAATGACTACAGAGATCCTTCACACGTTCAGCCTAGACAATGAAGAAAGAGAAATAGTAAAAGAATTCCCAAACCTAGGATCAAACATTGATAGAAATGGGGACTGCAGTCAGGAAATCAGAAGAAGATTAAGAATGGGGAGCTGGGCTATGAAAGAACTAGAAAAGATTCTAAAATGCAAAGATATATAATTGAGCACAAAAGCTAGAATCATACAAGCCATTGTATTCTCTATTACAATGCATGGATGTGAGAGCTGGATAGTCAAGAAAGAAGATAGGAAGAAAATCCATTCATTTGAGATGTGGTGCTGGAGAAGAGTGCTGAGGACCCAAACAACAAAAAGGACAAACAAATGGGTCCTACAGCAAATCAAGCCAGAAACCTCCCTGGAAGAAGCCAAGATAACCAAACTGAGGCTGTCGTACTACAGACACGTCATGAGAAGGAAGGACTAATTGGAAAAGATAATAATACTGGGAAAGGTGAATGGAAGTAGGAAGAGAACAAGGCCACACAATAGATAGATGGACTCTATTAAGGAGGTCATAGGTATGAGGTTGGAGGAATTAAGCAGAGCAGTGGAGGATGGAGGGTCTTGGAGATGTCTCACCCACAGGATCACCATGAGTCGAGATCGACTCAAGGGCAGTTAACAACAAAATGGGGTCTGGGATGCTGTGGGGAATATTTTCACATGTTAGATGGCTTTCTTCATGGTTGGAGGCAGACATCATCCAAAACATACCAAAATGTGTTTTTTTTTTAATGGGAGGATTGGATGGGGGGCTTCAGGGCCCATAAAAATGGTGTCCAGGGGCTACATGTGCCCCATTGGCCACAATTTGCCCACACTGGGACTTTAGCACATGACCCCCATTCTCACCATGATCATGTTAATGAAAGGAAGTGCATACATACCAGATTCGGAAGACTCCCTACCACACAACCCTTCACTACAACAACTAGCTATTGCTCATCCTGTGTGTTTTCTTCCACCCTTGACCTTAACCCAAGATATGTGTATGTGTTTTGATCTATGTTGTACCCTGCTTTGAGCCTTGGGGAGAAGGCAGGTAAGAAATAAATATTATTATTATTATTATTATTATTATTATTATTATTATGCTTGTTTTGTTTTTTTAACACAATTCTGAAATTATGCTAATACAGTTTAACCAAAAACCAAAAATAAATACAATGGGCCCTTGATATCCACTGGGGTTTTGTTCTAGGACACACACACACCATGGACATAAAAAACTATGGATGTGCAAGTCCCATTAAATATAATGGCATAGTAATATAATTATAATAATATAATTTATTTATATCCCGCCTTTTCCAGAAGGAATCAGTAAAATGGTGTCCCTTCTATAAAATGGGAAAATCAAAAGTTGCTTTTTGGAATTTATATATGTTTTTAAATATTTTCAAGCTGTGGATGGTTGATATGGGGAGATGACTTTAAATAAATTTTTAAAAACCCAGATCTTTCTGGAATAATGAAGGGGAGGGGTGACAGGGGACAAGAGGATACACTGATATCATGTGACAGAGCAATCCCGGAACTGCCATAGGAGTAATTTACCACACTTGAAGACCAATACTAAACCAGCGGGATTGAGAGGTTATTGATGGGTTTTCCTAATCAATGGCAAGCTAAACTCTTGGAACAAGGCAGCAATGAGAGGGAGACTGCATAAAGGTGCTATTATCCAACTTTTATGGCAGTTTAAAAGCCACATGTGATAAAGTCCCAAATTAGAGGATTTTTATCATTGGAAAAAATGTGTGAATGGCTGCTTAATTATGTGCCAGTTCCAGGGGACTGACTCTATGTCCTTTGAGGACTTGTCTGATTTTGTGTGGATGTCATTGCAAAATAAATTCTGAAAGGACATCTACAGCTTGTTGAGCATATACCATAATATATTTAGGTTATTTCCTTAACTGATGGCATAGAGTGGATTCTTCTCCCTGCCCCTGCCACCACTGCCTTTTCCCTCCACATAATTGATTCTGTACAGTAAGCAAAGCTGCCTACTGACTAGCAAACATCTGATCCAAATATTTCACTACAAAGCATGGAAGATAGCTAACATTAACATAACATTTGCAACAAAAGCACATACAGAACCGAACCTTTTAACTCTGAAAACTCTGAAAAAAAAATACTGTATAGGAGTATTCCATCAGGAGGCAATAAACTCCCAGTCTCTAATAATTTAACATTTATTACCAAAGAGAATAATGTTTTATTTCTTACAAACACACTTCGAAGAATGAGGATATGGTGTAATCAGACAAATCTCCACCTGGGAAATTCCATGAACACTCTGTCATATCTTTTTGCACATCTTAGGATTTTAGTGATACCACAACCCAGACATTCATTTAATGACAGAAGCAACAGCAACAACAAAAGCTCAATTTTAATGTCCTTACTGGTGAAATTCTTTTCAAAAGCCAGAGGAGTATACAGTTTAATCATTAATTTCACTTCAACTGTTCTTTTGCAAGATTATTGCTTAAGGTTTTCCTGCTGAGACAGGGAGGAGACATTTTTAGTCTCTCAGCCATCCTTATCAGACCGTTGGCAAACCTGCCAAGTTTCGGTCACTGAAAGGAGTAGGGGCCCTATCATACTACACTGTTATAGTGCTTTGAGTGATGGTTTAAATTTTCCATTTAAATGCATTTAAAGCATTCTGTACTTGGTACAAGACAGATTCCTGCTGCAAGAAAGACAAGCCAAAAAATAATAATGGGTGAGACACACACTGAAACTTGGTGAGACTTGGCAATGGTGTGTCTGGGGAAGGAACAAAGGTTTTCCTAACAGCATATGCTATCCATTA
>NC_056523.1:289325210-289333158 GCF_019175285.1 Sceloporus undulatus
AACTTTGCTCTTTGTGAGAACAGACAGGGAAGAAGAACAACAAAGATAAATTTTTTAGCTCCCATCTCAGGATCATACAAAGCTCTGGGGTGTGTAATAGCTCCAGAAGATGATGAGAGTTAAAACATTTTGGAGAACCATTTCATAGGCTGACATTTGAAGTAGCTGGGATTTTATGTCTCCTGGTAAATGTATTCATTGTCCACAATCAGAAGAATTTCATGTAAGTAGAGAGCCTGGTGAGACAGAAAAGGATTCTCATTCGTTAGTGATAACATAATACTAGAGGAGCCATAAAAGTGTGGTCAAGTGAGGGTGCCAATGATAAGAAGGTTGAAAAGCATCTTTTAAGCATTCAGAAAAAATGAACTGCAAACATGGAATCTCGATCTAACTGAAATGGCAAAAGAATCTAGATGTCTATAGGTACATTTGTGCTATACAGTTATATTAGTTTCACATCACTTTGGCTATCACGGTTCAACTTTATATAATAATAATAATAATAATAATAATAATAATAATAATAAATAAATAAAGTTTTTATTTATATCCCGCTCCTTCCCAAGATCAGGGCGGCTCACAACATATATTAAAAACAGGGTGGTACAATACAATAAAAAACACAATCAAACAGCAATACAGTAAAATAACAAGCTAAAAGCCCCATTAGCCCCACCTCTTGGCCACAGAAGAGGAGGGAGGCCCACAGGATTTTACTCGGGGAATGCTTGTTGGAACAGAAAGGTTTTTAAGTCCTTTCTGAATTGGGCCAGGGAGGTTGATGAGCGGAGCTCAGTGGGCAGCGTGTTCCAAAGGGCCGGGGCAGCGATGGAAAATGTCCTCTTCATGGTGGAGGAAAGCCTGGCCCCAGGCACCTCCAGTAGTTGCTGCCCAGATGTTCTGAGGGTGCGGGACGGAATATACGGGGAGAGGCAGTCCTTCAGGAATCCTGGGCCCAAGCCATTTAGGGCTTTATAGGTAATAACCAACGCCTTATATTGAGCCCGGAAGCGGATGGGCAGCCAATGAAGATCTTTCAGCACAGGTGTTATATGGCTGGCCCTGGAAACGCCAGTGACCAGCCTAGCTGCCATGTTCTGCACCATTTGAAGCTTCCGGGTTTGGTATAAGGGTTGCCCCATGTAGAGTACGTTGCAGAAATCCAGTCTCGAGGTTACCAGAGCATGTATAACAGTTTCTAGGTCCCTCTGGGCCAGGTATGGACGCAGCTGGCGAATAAGCCGAAGCTGATGACAGGTGCTCTTGACCGTCGCATTCACCTGAGCAGTCAGGTGAAGTGACGAATCAAGAAGCACCCCCAGACTGCGTACGGAGTCCTTCACAGGGAGCGTGACCCCATTCAGGACAGGTGGAACCACCGCCATTCCTGGACCAAGGGAACCTATCACAAGTACCTCCGTTTTCTCTGGATTCAGCTTGAGTCGGTTTTTCCTCATCCAGCCCATTACTGACTCCAGACAGGCCTCGAGAGGAGAGACGCCATCCTCAGTCACTGCATCAGTCGGAGACATAGAGAAAATAATTTGGGTGTCATCAGCATACTGATAACCCCGCGCCCCATGTCTCCGGATGATCTCTCCCAGCGGTTTCATGTAAATGTTAAATAGCATGGGAGACAGAATGGCTCCTTGAGGGACCCCAGTTTTGAGGGGCCTCTCGTCGGAGCACACGTCTCCCAGCTGCACCATCTGGGACCTCCCAGAGAGGTAGGACCGGAACCACTGGAGCGCCGTGCCCCCGATTCCCACCTCTGCGAGACGCCCCAGAAGGATACCATGGTCTATGGTATCGAAAGCCGCTGAGATGTCCAAGAGCACCAACAGGGACACGCTTCCCCTGTCAATGCCCAGACGGAGATCATCGACCAAGGCGACCATGGCCGTCTCAACCCCGTGACCCGCCCGGAAGCCAGTTTGAAATGGGTCCAGATAATCAGTATCATCCAAGATCGTCTGAAGCTGGATCGCAACCACCCTCTCGATCACCTTACCCAAGAATGGTAGCAGCGAAACTGGCCGATAATTATTGTATACCAGGGGATCGAGGGAGGGCTTTTTTAGTATAGGTTTTACAATGGCCGATTTTAATTCTGATGGAAATTGCCCTTCCCTCAGGGATGTATTAATAATCCGGTGTAACAATAAAGTTACTGCCGGTCCCCCCTGGGTCGCTAGCCACGAGGGACAGGGATCGAGAGAGCAGGTTGTCTTCCGAACACTTCCGACGATCTTGTCCACGTCCTCGGTACTCACCGACTCAAACCGATCCAGTTTAATAGAGTCCACGGAGACTCTGGATACCTCTACTCTAGGTTCTGCTTGAATGTTGGCATTAAGACCTTCGCTTATGCGAGAGGTTTTATCCGCAAAAAAGTCATTAAATTGGTCACAGCAGGCCTTAGAAGGTTCAAGGATCTGGTTCAAGGCGGGAGGGAGCTGAGTTAGCTCCCTGACCACTCTGAACAACTCTGCTGGACGTGACTCTGCGGACGCAATACGAGCACCATAGAACGAATTCTTTGCTGCTCGTATTGCCTCTCCGTAGTCCTTTAACAGTTGGTCTAGGAGAGCCTTGTCATCTAAGCAAAGGTGTTTCCGCCAACGGTACTCTAGCCGTCGCAGTTCCCGCTTCCTTGCCCGGAGATCTTCCGTATACCAGGGCTTACACTTGGAAGCAGGCCTGAGAGGGCGTTTGGGAGCGATGCTGTGTATAGCCCTAGAAAGACCAGTATTCCAGATACCAGTGAGGGCATCAACAGAATCACCGTCACTTCCAACCATGTAACCCTCTAAGGCTTCTTGGAACCTTTTAGGTTCCATCAGCCTTCGAGGGTGGACCATCTTAATAGGTCCACCACCCCCGGGGGGGATCTGGGTAGAGACCTTGATTTTCCCCTCTACCAGGAAATGATCCGTCCATGACAAGGGGGAAACATTAACTATTTCCGCCCACAGATTTTCCGCATCCGAGCAGAAGACCAAATCGAGAGTATTACCCGCACAATGCGTAGGACCCTGTATCAGCTGGGACAGGCCCATGGCCGTCATGGTATCCATGAATTCCCGAGCCGCACCGGATGGAACATAGCTGGTCGTGAGGGAGATATTGAAGTCACCCAGGACAAGTAGCCTGGGCGTCTCCAATATCAGTTCAGCGACCAGCTGTGTCAGCTCGTTAAGGGAGTCCGCTAATGCACGGGGTGGCCGGTACACCAGCAGAATCCCTAGACTGTCCCTAGCCTTTAGGGTCAGGTAGATACACTCGATATAGGACGTCTGTCGGATGTGGTTCCTGGTGAGGGACACGGTGTTCCTATGTATCAAGGCCACCCCCCCCCCCCGCCCACCTAACCTGCGCTGGTCCTTCACCGAGAACCCGGCAGGCAGGGCCTGAGCCCACACAGCGTCCCCTTCAGGCCCAAGCCAGGTCTCGGTAATGCAAGCCAGATCACACTTTTGATCCTCCAACATGTCGTGGAGGATGTGGGTCTTGTTGTTTATTGATCTGGCGTTGCACAGGAGCAGCGACAGGGTTTGTGGCACAGTTGGAGCGACCCTCAGGTCCCTAAGGTTGGGAGGGGGACAGGAAGGAGAGATAGATATGATGCATCGATCTCTCCTTCCCCTGGAACGCAAGTCCCTTCTCCCACCGCCATGCCTCCCCCTGCCCCACACTACCTCGATAGGAGCTCCGCTCGTGATGATGTTATCCCTTTCCTCCCTGGCCCAAGCATCCCCCGCTTCTGAAATTTGTATTTTTCAGAAGGAAAATTCTGTTTACATAGGCACTGAACCTTTTTAGCAGGCATTCTGACTATACATTCTCGAATTACAAATTAAAAGCCCATAGAATGGAGCCATGACAGTTAAAGTGGAATGATGCAGATATATCTACATAGTGCGGTCAGATTTCACACCATCATCTAGTGAAATTAATGGCATACAACAGTTTGGGACATTATATATTGAGCTGAAACAGATGGCCCTTTAAAGCCTGCTTCCAAGCATCTTAGGAGTGTGGCTTTTACACACTGCATGATCTGAAGACAACTGGAAGCTGCCTGGTCAACCAGATGTGGGCGGCACTCTGGCGGCATGGGGTTTATGTGCCACACAGTGCCAGAGTATCTTCAAGCCACCCTGAAGAGAGCACCTTCCAGATGTGTTGAGTTCCCAGCCAGAGCAGTATAGTTCTAATATATCTGAAGGGATCCAGGTAGAAGAAGTCTGCTCTTGAACAAAATGTGTCTTTGTAGGATGCTTTCACATGGAAGCCTCACAGCAACTAGAACAATAATGCTATCACCAAAGCAGAAATGGAATAGAGTCAGGATTACCATGACAAAGTGTCAGGGAATTATTAAGCTTCCCTAAGGCCCTGTATGCATGGGCCAATTAAACATACTCCCCCCCATAACCCCCCATACCCCCCCCCCATTCTCTTGGTGGGAAATCCAAATAACATGTAGCTCAAATCCCAGTTCTAGTGCAAACAAACCAGATGCTCCAGCACCAGAACAGGGGCATCCCCCTCTTAACATTTTAAAAGCAACATGTTTGATCCAGATCTTTCCAGAAGATCCAGAGTCCTCTGCTCCTACACCAGGCAGCTGTTTGAAATGTGTCCTACACTGCCACCCAGTGCGTCCACCACCACCAACAACAACAAGGGTCACTCACTCTGAGGTCAAAACCTCATGAGATCAACACTCATTCTGATCTCAGACCAAAGCATCACAGCAGGGTTGACTCAACCTGGCATCCTTCTGATGTGGCTAAAATGAGTACCCAGCTTGTTGGGGACAGTTAGCTTATACATTGTAAACCACTTAGGGAGTGCTTAAGTGCACTGAAAAGCGGTATAGAAATGTACTTGCTGTTGCTGTTGCTATTGCTATGAAGCGTCACAGCAGTGGACACACAAGGGGGCATGGTGGAATGCACAGGCAAACAGCCGCCACCTCCATCATAACAGAGGGTCTGCAGTAAAGGGAGAAGGCTAGAGTATCCAGTGGCCAGTGAAGAGAGGACTTTTGTCTCCCTCCAGGCAGGTAGACCAGTGTCAAGGGAAATGGTGCTGGAGAAGGAGAACAATTGATTTTTGTGTGCTTTCCCAAGCCATTTCAAAGAAACCAGTCCTACTTTCCTTCCCACCTGCCTCCTAATATCCTGTTTTTTCTTTACTTTTCTTCAAGTTCTCATATCAACAGACTAATATGACACCAAAACAGCTCATTAGAAATAAAATTTATATAGCAAAGCAGACATGTGCTTCACATATTTCAGTCCTTACAGGCTAGGAACTAATATCCGTATATTACCATTTAAAGGTTGAATCTGTCTTACATAGAAGTATCCCATTAATGGCCGAGCTAAGATTTCAGACCCAACATTAGCTTTATATGTAGATCCTGGAACAGTTACTTTTTTTGTACAACAATCCCAGAATCCTCCAGCCAGACTAGCAAGTGGCCATGACACAATTATGGAAGTTGTAACTTTTCAAGCTGCACACAAATGTACATTTTAGTATTTGGAGAAGGCACATTATTATGTACCAATATTGAGAGAATATTACCTCCTGTGGGAAATTTGGAACAGACCCTGTATACTTGGCAGTATATTTACCTATGTATACACTACTTCTTTCAGACCTTGCCAAGTTAAATTGTTCATGTTTCTTCAGACATTTTGAAGGGAATTTTAAAAATTTAAAACACAAACTTAAGTTGATTTGTGGCTTCTTGTTTTTCTTTTACTGGTTTTGAAGTTTTTAATGCCTCTGTGAATGGTTACAGTGTATTATACTGTATTGGTTTTATAATTTTATGCACACTGCCATGGGAATGATACATATTTTCCCCCCCAGGAAGCAGGAGAATATATAAATAAAAATAAATTACTTTAGCTGCTTCACTAGCTTCATTTCCCTGGGGTTTTCATTTATGTACAAGATATATGACAAACAGAAGTAGGAAAATTTCCCCATGGGTAAACCAGCAGTATTTTGAGCATTCCTGTATTTTCAGCACAATAATCCTATAGATGGAACATACAGAATTATCTCTGAACTGCAGTAAAACTTATATGTAGACAAGCTCGTCATGTCGTGGGGTGGAGTATGGAGTCATAGTAGTACAGAGAAAGCTCTATTTTTTATAGAGATGCTGAATTTGAAATATGTTCCCTAATTCAATGAGTATTAATTAGGGTGACAGTAAACCTTCAGATGTATGAACCCCAGCAGTGAGAACCCTAATGAGAACTGGTTCGGAACTTGAAAAAATTATGTTTTTACACTACTGACCACTCTGGACAGGGGATTCTGGAAGCTGTAAGCCTAACCAGTATGTCTCCCCCAAGTTCTGGGTCTGGCTCGCTCACCCCAATGTAACCCTACCAGATGATTAATCCATCAGCATCTCACAGTCAAAGCACATACACACACAACAAATGTGGATAAAAAGCCTCTATGAAGTTTACTGCAGTGATGCTGACAAAAAGCTGGACATCAAAGAAAGGATGTCCCTTTTTATATTATTTCATAACCAGAAAGAATCACATATGTTTTCCAGCAGATTCCCAGTCAAGTTGAAAAGGTCACAAACCTAGTCATCAGTGATGTAATTCAATATATTTCTAGCAGTCCTTCTGAGCAGTACCCCTGCCTTCCAATGACAACCCCAGCAGAAAAACACAGCTGTAGAATAAATTTGTTGAAGCTGTTGAGGAGAAGGGAGTGAAAATATCACTGTCTCAGAAGCATCAGCCCTTTCCCCTTGGAGAGGTGAGCCAGTCTGAACACGTTATCAATTTAGTTTCATTCTAAAACCTCTGAATTTTTGGCTCTAGTTCAAAAACCTTACACAAATGGGTCAATGGGGCAAAGCAATGTTAGTTCCCTTGTGCACCCCATTATCATTTTCTTACAGCAGTACTATAAGGCTAGCATGTTTCAGGAGGTGCATGAAAGAGGTATGGCCACTATATCCCTCAAGAATTTCTCTTTATCACTTCAGATAGTAGCAAAACCATCCCAGCTGATCTGTTATTTAACCCAGTTTAAAGAGACAAAGTGGGCTTTCCTCAGATAAAGTACATTTTTCTGCCTGTAGCAAAGAACATACAAAGCATTGTTCTACATATAAAAAAAAAATTTGGACTGGCCACTGAATCTTTCTTCAACATTGGTGGTAGACACAGCATATGCTTCACCTGGAGCCCTTTCACACCACACAATTATAGCACTATTATTTCACTTGAACAGTCACAGTTCTTTCCTATGTAATCCTGGGATTTAGGGAAAGGCATTTAGAATTCTCAACAACCATGCTCTAGTCGCCCAACAGCCTACAAACTCCAGGATGCCATAGGATGGAACTGTCAGCAGAAATTATGGTGATGGCCTTGTTCTTGCAGACTGCATCTTGTCAGAACTTACTGTATATACTCAACTATAGGTCAAAAAATTTATGCCCCAAAATTAACCCTAAAATCCTGGGTCAATTTATATACAAGTCAATACACTAGTACTGCTTAGAAAGGTTGAAAAACAAGCAAGCCTGATGCCCCACTCCATGTAACACCAGTTCCTTCCCTCCCCAGTGTGTTTTGCAAGCCTTCTTTGCCTATGGGGAAAAAACCCATTTAACACCACTTGCTTCTCTCTTCAGTCCATTTTGCAAGCCTTCTTTGCCCATGGAAAAAACTCCCCATCAAACACCACTTGCTTCTCTCCCCAGTCTGTTTTGCAAGCCTTGGGAGAGGTCCGGAGAAGGAGAAGCAGGGATGTAAGTGGTATTTCCCCTTCTCCATCCTTCATTTAAAAAAAAAGTTGTATTTTAAGGGGTGGGTTGAGGCTTCGGATTTATATTTTAACCTTGTAAGCCGCCCTGATTGCATTTTGTAGAGAGGCAGGATATAAA
>NC_056523.1:289333168-289349287 GCF_019175285.1 Sceloporus undulatus
TATTATTATTATTATTATTATTATTATTATTATTATTATTATTATTATTATTGCCTCCTAAGTTTTACCCTTGACTTATCCACAGGTCATATCAAAATCCAAGATTTTGACCCTGAAACCTTCCCTCGACGTGTACATGTGGTCGACTTGTACACGAGTATATATGGTACCTCAGTTGCAGTGCCATGGAAAGCACCAAGTTGTTCCAATAAAAGATTCCAGTCCATCAGGATCAACCCTTGAGTTAAATGTACTTTTGTAGAGCTCCTCCTCATAATACCAAAAGTGTGTATGCTAAGTACACTAGTGAATGAGGTTATGCCATGTTTACTCATTTAAACCCACTGGGTGAGGATCCTCCAAACTCTGCTACAGCCCAGAACAAGTCCTTGCCAGACATTCGTGTGGTTCCAAGTGCAGAAGCTAATGTATGCTTGAGTCCTGACACAAACAGACCAGGGCTCTTTCATGCTACATAGTTATGTCACTGTAGATCCCCCTTAACTGCCATGGTTGCATCCTATGGAATCCTGGTGTTTGTAGTTTGGTGAGGCTAAGAATTCTAAATGCTCCTCTCTAAACTGCAAATCCCAGGATTCCATAATATGGGAAAGTGGTAGTTAAAATGAAAAGTAATATAATTGTGAAAGGACTCTGGGTTAGACTCAAAACCAGCAGTGTAATATTCTACTGTATAGGTGTTTTATTATCAACAAATCAGCAATATCAGTAGAATGATCACATGGTCAAGAGAGAAGACTTTCTTTCAAGAGATTTTTCTTTAAACATTGAGTATATTGTGAGTATATAAAGGGGGGGGGGACAAAAACACCTGACTGTCTCAGTAGTCTCTCTGTTATCATCCTCCCATGAGTTCATTTCCTGTTTGAAGAAAAGATGAAGAAGAAATTGGAGATGAGTCTCAAGGTGCATGGAGACCATTTTGGGCCATTTAAAAAAAAAAACGCATGTGGATGGGGTCACAGTGAGGCACAGTGGGTGGCATGGATCTCCAAGGTCCCGTGGAGGACCAATGTGGCCACCCAACCCCTAGTAGTTACCCAGTCCTTGCGCTTGAGGAACATAGTCATTTGTACAATAAATACAATTCATCTTAAGTGAACATTCCTGTATTCATTGCCAAGTTAAAGATATTAATCAATATAAAGAAACATCTAGGGAGGAATAATACACTACATATTTTAAAATATATCACAAATGATGTTACTCTCATATCTCCATACTTACAATAAAAAATAGTATGTACAGTGGGCTCTTGGTATCTGCTGGGGTTTGGTCATAGAACACACACACACACACACACACACACACACACACACACACGGATGCCAAAATCCATGGATGATCAAGTCCCATTAAATACAATGGCATAGTAAAATGGTTTCCCTTATATAAAATGCTTATGGGAACTGAGATTTTTAAAAAATATTTTCAACTATGGATGGTTGAATCTGTGGATAAAAGCTCTGTGGCTATGGAAGACCGATTGTATGTTGTTGTTTTTTAAAAAAAGACTTACATAAATACCCTAAAGGCACCAGATCCCATCTGGCCTTGAGCTAAGCAGGGTCAGGTCTGGTTAGTACTTGGATTGTAGACCACCAATGAAAACCGGGTGCAGAGGATGGAACTGGCAGAACTACCTCTGAATATTCCTTGCCTAAGAAAATCCTATGAAATTCATGGGGTCCACATAAGTTGACAAGCGACTCAAAGGAAATACATTCTCTCTCTCTCTCTCTCTCTCTCTCTCACACACACACACACACACACACTGCTGCCCTTCCATTTGGCAAATTTAGAGCACTACATAGAAAAACATCAAAATACAAGAAGAAATTAAACGAAATGCTACAATACACAGTTCTCTCCTTTCGATTAATTTAGATTCATACACTAAAATGAATTCTAGATTACATGAATCTGAGAGTAGATGTAATGTATTTGTCTGCATGGTGCTTTCCCCCACCCCCTTTGTTATTTTCAAGCATGCTGAAATAGATTTTTGTGTCTGCTTATCAGTAAAAACAAAAACAACATTCAAGCATTGGCATGTCATCAATATTTCTAATGAATATGGCAGCCATCCTGCACACAGTTGGGATTCTTACATTCAATTGATTTCACTGCCCAATTGGCAACAATTATATAACTCTACTGGAAAGCAGCTTTCATAAAAGAAGTTTGCAAACAGGGAAGAGAAACACTGCAAATAGGAAACGTGCTTGTAATCTAAAAGAGGTATTTCCTAATGTTCCTTTCTCTCCTTGAACCTACACAAGGTATATGTACTTTTCCTCTTGTCTCAGGTGTTTGATTAATAATCTTTTATTTAGAGTGCTTCTATCTTGGCACTCCCTCTTCCGTTCTCAGATTACAAAGGCCCTGCACAGAAGGAAAGGAGATGAAACTGTGCAGCTTATATGTATTTTTAAAAGGTTCTTACTTTCACTGTTCCTTCTCGGCTGTGTTTTAAAATTCTAACTGGGGGCCTGAAAGGGGCAAGAAAAGCAAGTCTGCCTTCTTTGTTTCCTTACATGGTGTGTGTGTGTGTGTGTGTGAAAAGTGGGCCTCCAAAGGCTTCTTTTCTTTCTTCTTTGGTTAGAAACTTTTTTTTTATCTCTACTGACATTTGCTCCAGTAACTAGTGAAAAGAAAACATCATAAAGAAGAACTGTTCCTTAGCCAATTTAAAAAACATAATCATTGCCATGAATTCTACACAGTAAACATCCTCTGCTATAAAACAGGACTAATGCAGTGTGAGGCCTGCAGGACATATCTGGCCAAGCAAGATAAGGCCATGGAAGCTGTGTATTACCTTTGCCTGAGAACATTTTACTCAAAAAAGAATCATTATATGGAGACAGTCCCACTGATGGAAAACCTTTGGTGGTCTGCATATGGCCCTCATGCCATCTATAATGCATAGCCTATGATATTACATATTTATTGAGGTGAGGTCTCTTCTTTTTTTAAAAAAAAAAGAACAGAAAAGAGGAGGATGTTTTAATTTCATTACTTTCCCACAGTTTATTCTGCACTGATGTGTGTTTCTTGGTGCTTGCCTATCCAGTTCTTTACTGGATCCAGAGCTAGCTGGCTTCTGTATGATGGCTGCATCACATGCCCTCCAACCAGGGTTGCCATCCCAGGGGAACTCAAAACTGGGGGAAAATGTAGGACAAGGCTTAAAATGTAGGACATTTTTAAAAAAATTCCTGGCCAGGAAATTAACCAAAAAAAAAGGTCCTACATTTTAAAACCTTCTCCAAGGCCTCGCTGGGCCTGGGAGACAGCCTCTCCCAAGCCCCTTGAGGACTCTAGGGCCCCGCTGGGGCCTGGGAGACTCTGTAGGCAAGAGGTGCACCATGTTAAGAACTGCATTAAGCAAACTTAGGCTGCTGCACACTGCTTTCACTCTCATCACTCCATCCTATGGAATCCTGGGATTTGTAGTTTGTTGTGGTGCCAGGGCTGGGCTTTGAAATCTCAGACATAAGAGAGGCAAAAGGCTTGGGCTGCATCTACACTGGAGAAATCATCTGGTTTGAGACCACTTTAACTGCCTCAGCTGAATGCTATGGAATTCTGGGAATGGTGGTCTGTTCCAGCACCACAGCAGAATGGCAGTTAAACCCCTGGAAAGCTATCTGACCAAGGTGACCAATGCCCTCACCCCAAAATGTAGGGCACCCAAGCAAAAAAATGTAGGACATGGCCAAAAATAAAAGCTAAAAACACCCATGTACTGTAATTATAAATCCATGCTTCTTAGCCATGATCCAAATGGAGGACATGTCCTGGAAAAGGAGGAGGATGCCTGGTCACCTTGTCTCTGGTCTAAAATACACTGTAGAAATAAAACAATGCTGGGCTGAAATGCCCAGAGTTCCTCACCAAAGCTGCATCCACACTGAGGAAATAATCCAGTTTGAGAGTGACTTAACTGTCCTGGGTTAGTGCTGGGAAATGCTGGGAATTGTAGTACACTGTGGCCCCAGAGCTATCTCTGACAGGGAGTCCCATAACTCTCTAAACTTAGTTGAACTGCAGTGCCCAGAATTCCTCCCCAGGTGCATCCACACTGAGGAAATGGTCCAGTTTGAGACTGCTCAGTGCTGGGGAATCCTGGGAATTGTAGTCTATTGTGGCACCAGAGCTCTCTGACAGAGAAGGCCAAATGCCTCAGACACCAGAATTCCAGAGCATTGAGCTTTGGCAGTTAAAGGGGTCTCAAAGTGCAGGGGGGGGGAGAGAGAGAAAAGCCTGGGAGTGTGAATGAGCTTGGCTGTGGGGCTGCTCCGAGAGGAGGAGGAGGAGGAGGAGGTGGAGGGAGGGAGGGAGCCAAGGGAAGTGCCAGGACCATCCGGAGCAGCCTCCTCTCTTCCACCGCAGCTCCCAGGCAACGCCTCCTCTGTGGATTATTCAGGCTCCTTTTGTCAAAAGAGCTCTGGTGCCACAAGAAACTACACTTCCCAGAATCCTATAGCACTGAGCCATGGATGTTTAAGGGGGGAGTCAAACTATTTCTGCAGCCTTTGCTACCCCAAAGCCCTTCCTATTTACAAGCAAGGCAAAAGCTCTTCCTTCACCAAGCCATTGAAAACCAACCCAAGCGGAGGGCTGATTGCTTCTTTCCCATTGGTCAGCTTCGGGATAAATTTGCATATTACAATTAAAGGTGTTTAGGGCCTCAAAAACGATACTGTGATAAAGAATTACAAGAATACTGACACGGTTTACATTTAAAAGATGAGGCAATTAAACTCCCAGTGAAACATGAACGATTTATGGCCTTTTTTTCTTTGCTCACTGTAACCTGGAAAGTAAGGCTTCCTGAGGGTATATATACCAAGTGGTATATAATAGCTCTGAGTGGCAGATGTTTTAAAGAGCTGCTGTCTAGGCTACGCCAGTGCGCCAGGTGGGGAGAGTGGCGCACAGCCGTGCGCGGAGGAGCATACCCCGAACCGGGAACAAGGTGTGGGGGCCCCCCAAACCGGGCCGTGACCATGAGGGGCCCCCCAAAAGCGTGATTGTCACGGGGGCCGCCGGGTTATGGCATCCCTACCTCCAACATCTCACAGATAAAACCAGCACACATGTGGCCATGTAACAGCAGAATGTGTTCAAGAGGGAAAAGTTATTAATGAAGGATTCACAAGCTAGGACAGGTTAAAGCAGTTTGTTTTTGTTTTAGCCTACTGGGAATGCAAGGTTGCTCCTCCTCTTCTCTTCTCACCCCTGCTGCGTTAATTTGAGTACAAACTACTTTTTTTTTTTTTACTTTGAGCAAGTAAGATGAGGAGAGAGAAACTGGGACATTTTAAAAGCAGCTGAAAAGGACAACATTGGATTAATTTGGGATGCCCTTAACAAACTGGGATAGTTGGAAAGTATGACATCAAATGATCTCAGAGCAGAATTTGGAAAAATACATATAAATCATGTGCTGAAGCCAACCATACCTGAGCGGTGTTAGGATGACGTTTCATCTCCCGGAGCATCACCTGACCTCTGCTCAGTTATTTGTTCTTAAAAGTAACATTCCAAACATTGCTTCAGACTAATTATTTCCTTAACCAAAAGATAAATAATATATTGTTTGAAAATACAAAATCCTCCCTTGTCTTGGTGCTTGTCCTGAACACTTCTTAGCAACTGAATGAATCCATTAGAAGGCCTAGAGTGAATTACCATCAGCATACTGATGACAACCACCTCTATAGCTCTGTCACATCTGAATCAAAGTAGACTGTGTAAACCTTATAATATACCAATGTCTGGATGCAATAGTGGTTTGCATGAGGAACAATAAAGTGGAGTCTGAATACTGGCAAGATGGCAGTTCTGCAGGTGAGTGGTCCCAGTGTCCAAGGTTTAGATCAATTTCCTATACTGGATGGGGATGCAGTCCCCTGAAGAAACAGGTATGTTGGTTGGGAGTGCACTGTCACTGGAAATAGTGGACAGAGATAGCTCAACCACTGTGGTCCATTCAGTGTATGCATGTTCACATCACCACCACTGAATAATATGGGGTGTGGCAATCTGTGGGTGGTCAGATTCATGGGTCAAAAGCCCACAAGTAGGGAGGGCCCACTGTACTATGATTAAGACCATAATAAAACAAATACTCAAATTCACCTTCTGGTCCTTACTGACATTTCTTAAAAGTTCTGCTATTATTCTGTATAACCGACAGCTCATTAAAAATTGAAAACTTGACAAAACAAGCGCACTTGTATCTACAGACACTTTCTTAGAATTCAAGAAAGAAAGCTGGACATCAAGCCTCTGAAAAAGTTTCATATTCTTTTAAGTGAATTGGCATCTCTATCTAAAACTTGAGTTTTTTTCTTGCCAGCTTCACTCTTTTCTCAGCTAAGTGTAGACTTTACAAGGTTTGCTTTTCCCACAGTTTGCCTTTGGCAGTGTTAATAAATCTCATTTAATGACTGATTAGGAGCTGCTTTGTATTCATTCAAGTGTTTATGAGTTAGAAGATAGGAACCTAATGAGAAACAAATTTTACTTGCAATTGTTCTGCCTTATTTGAATGTAATAAAATAGTAGGGAAAAATATTGTGCAAGTTCTTTTCTTTATTTTACACACATTCCTTATTGTTTATTCCAAAATTATAGGAAATAGTTCAGGTAAGAATGTAATTTTATTCCATTTGGAATCTGACCAGGAAACTGTTCCTTCTTCCAGCTTGGCAGTTCTCAAAATCAAATAACAGATGCCACTGGAAACCTCTGTTGGGCGTAAGTATTTCCTAATTAAGTAGAATGTAATCCTGGTGCTCACAAGTGACTGCTTTCAGCATAGCAGTTTAAATCTGCATAATATGTAGCAGGTTGATTGATTCTTTTGCTTACCATTTTGGAAAACAAATGAATAATAAGGAACAGAGGTATGCATGAGTGCAAAATGGCCATCAAAGACCACTGACAATAGTTAAATTGGCTAATGTCTTTTGTTACTATTTTAAAATACAGAGAAAAACTAACACTTTTGCATTGCTAAAAAAGAAATATTGCACAATCAATAAAGGGGAAGAAAAGAAGACAAAAATTTGCTACATAGTTCATGATAAAATGGCTACACAGAATGGTCATTTTAAATATTTTTTTCGCCAAAACAGGTCATAGATGTGTTGCCAATATGTAAAGACTGTTGCGAATTTGCCAGTAATTAGAGAATGTATTCTCACATCAGCTAATCTGATTTGCCAAGAATGTGAGATTATTTGTTATAAGGAGCAACAGAGTATAGTTTGTATTTCTGCAAAGTGTTACAGATTATGGCTGGCATCCTGTTGAGCAGTTTAAGATAGATTTATACATTCATAACTGTTTGGTATTAATGTTGGCTGTAATGGATTTAGTGGTGATCCCATGATGTGGCATTAATAAGGATAGCACTGTCCAGCAAAATGGTAACCCAAATGAGTGGAAGGATATTTTCCATTTTGTATGTTCTTACCCTGAACTGAAAGTAGTCTTTCTCTGATCAAAAGAGCCCCCAAGTGTTGTTTAGCAGGGAAGAGATCATATGAAAAACAATGGCATAAAAAAGAGAGATATGTATGAACCATACAGAAATAGATATATTGCCTTCCGCTGAACAGGTTCTCCAGCTCTGTGGCTTACTTATGTAAAGAAATCATGGTTTACACAAAGCATTAACTAAGAAGGTAACTGGGGAACAGAAGCAGTATATATGCACACTCACCTGTCCGATTGCCTAACTTCCTCCACCACCCTTGTTTACGGTGGCATGAATCTTCTACAATGAAGACAGGAAGACATTGATTTATTGCCTCTTCAAAGCTGCTAGGAAGACAAATATGCTGGCAACAACTTCATAGAAACTGGCTGACAGAGCATTGGCACTGTTTGCAGAAACTAGGCAGGCCATCCATTTGTGTGTGCAAATAAAGTATCATGAAAAATTGTTGTTTTAAAAAAACCGATGCAAAGTCTACCTTTGAGAAAAATGCAATGGCTACATTGAGATATAATAGTAAATCTTAGTTTACAGTAAACTCTAAATTAGTGTTACATAAAAAAGTGTCTTGGAGCCATTGACTTTCATTTCTTCTCTCATCTTTCACTTCTCCTTTTCAACTAATGGCAATTTGTTGTTTCCCCCAAACCAGAATGAAGTTATAGTTTGTTCAAACAAACTTAGATCAACCCATATTTTCTAATCCTGGCTTGTTTGGGTAATGCATTTTTAAAACAAAGCACAATTCCCAGTTGAAATGTAACATCAAATGGCTATCTTTCCAAAATCACACTCAAGGAGAAGAGGAAAGATCAAGCAGATTTATACCAGTAGCTTTAAATTAAGTTTTAAAATTATCTCTGATATCTCTCATGCTGGCTGCAGGATTCTGAGATTTGGAGTCCAAAATAACTTTCCCCACCTCTAGTCCAAATCAAACCACTGTTTGTTTAGGCCTTTCTTGAAAATCATCTGATCTGCACTATCTAAGCAGTGCAAATGCCTCAGGACTGCACTGTCTCAGATTGCTAGCCCTGTCAGTCAGGGAAGCGTCCTGTGCTACCATTTGGATCTAGGGGGAAAGGGTACATAGTCAGTTGTTCGAACAAGCCACAATGGGCCAACAGATATTCTCCAGTCCCCATACTAGCTTAAGAAACAGTTCTGAAAATATCCAGTTTCATATGTATGTCATGCAAAAAACATAATGATGCATAACTTATAACTACAATACTGTACATTATTTTAGGTAAGCAAACTCTTGTGGGAATAGAGTTGTGAAATAGACAGTGTGTGTGTGGAAGAGAGAGAGAGAGAGAGAGACAGAGAGAGAGAGAGAGAGAGAGAGAGAGAGAGACCCCGTACATACAGTGTATATGTGCTTGTGTTTTTCAGTCAATTTGCAATATGATTTTTCAATTTGACTTTTCTCTCTCTCTTGGGCTGGTTCATACATTATATGGTTTCAATTGTACTCTTGTGATCAAACATGCTGTGTGAACTAACAGATTGTGATTGTTGGCCAGCAGAGAAAGTACAGTGTAAGCATTGTCCTATCCTGTACAGTAAACATAAAATACTTAAACCTCAGACTTCTAAGCACTTATTTTCATTCTGTCCCATTAACTTTCAGCTGCACAACAAATGAGAAGCTACTTAAGGACTGTGTCCTCTATTAAACTTCTTTCATGATATTCCTTTTAAGAATAAACCCTTTGATTTACTACTAAGCTTCACATTTCTTTCATTCTTATACTTAAAATAATTCTATTTTCTTTCTCACAAGAGTTGTATACTTTGATCCCAAACACAGTTAACTGGTATGACCTGTGAACTTCAATAGATTTCCTCCACCCACCCAAATATGTTTAGAGTTCCAGATAGAGCCTTTGATCTCTGTGTTATATTGCTTTATGTTCTGCTTATCTAGCACAAAGGTCAATGGGCCACCTTCCCAACACAATTTTCACTTTCACAGGAATACTCCTGCAAGTCACTGAAATCATAGGAAAGGATTTTGCCATGTATCCAAAGACCATCCTGCACACATCATTAATTTATGTTTAGAAAAATGCAGAAATGTGTGAAGATGGCACTGACTTAAAAAGACCTAAATCCAATAGGTAGTCCCAATCAAAGTAGACCCATTGAATAAATGGCACCAAACACATCCAGATGGTTCTGTGTTACGGAAGACTGAAATAAACAGTAAAATCCAACCAGTGAGAATCATCTCAAAGATATATTCATATCAAGTTACACAATAAATGTGACAACAATTGCATTGGGCCAAAACACATCCTAACCAACCTAAACAGAGTTCATTTTTGGAACCATCCATCCACCCCTCACTTTATTTAAATCCCACCTTTCTCCCAGGCTGGGACTCAAGGTGGCTTACAAAAAGACAGAATACAATAAAACACATTTATTTAGAAACATACAAAACCCAAGATTAAAAGGGTATTAAATACCAACAAAATTAAAACAATTAAAATCTTACTTTAAAACAGATTAAAAACAGTACATCACCATAAAATCAGTTTCCAAAAGCTTGCTAAAAAAGAGGTCCTCCCTGTTGCCAAAATGAAAATAAAGAGGGAGTCATCTTAACTTAACTTCTAGGGAGGGAGCACCAAAGTGTGGGAGCAACCACAAAGAAGTCCTTCTCCCTTGTTCCCACTGACTGTGAAGAAAGTGAGATAGAGAGAAATGCCTTCCCTGTGGGTCTTAGAGCTCAGGCAGGCTGATATGGAAAAATTCAGTCCTTCAGATAGCTTGGTCTTGAGCCATATAGGGCTTTTATTGGTCATAGCCAGCACTTTGAATGGTGACAGAATTTCAGTGTTTTCAAACAGTATTTTATGCCCAGGATGGTTTGTGGCGTGTTCTGCTACTGCTGATTTTTCTGGCTGGCCCAGTCTGCAGTGTCTCTCGTGTTCCTTGGTTCTTGTTTGCACACTGTGTTTGATGGTCCCTATGTAGACTTGTCCTCAGCTGCATTGTATGCGGTAAACTCCTGTGGCTGTGAGAGGGTCTCTCTGGTCCTTGGCTGAGCAAAGTATTTGCTGGATTTTCTTCATCGGTTTGTAAACCATTTGAAGGTTGTGCTTCCTCACCACTTTGCCTATTCTGTCTATGACTCCTTTGATGTATGGTAAAAATACCTTCCCTTTAGGGACCACCATCACCATGTAGATTAGAGATTTTACTGCAAGTAACTAAGACAGAGGGAAGGCATTTCTACATTTTAGTGTGGAGAAAATCTACAAAGTCTGAAGAGGCACTAGAAGTTGGCATTATGGAATAGAGGCATGGGCCTTGCAAAAAACTCATGAGGACCAGTTGGAACCCTAATAGTATTAGATTGATCCCCCTCCCCCCCCAAGTTTGGGATTCCCACTATGGTTTCCATAAAGCTCCTTGTTCCCATGTATACAGTGCACTGGCCATTATTTGGCTCCTGCAATCTGTCCATCTATTTTTTTTCTCTCCACTTCTAGCATAATTGTGCTCTGAGAATGAGATGTCTGTGCATGCAGAATGAAACACTGAAGGTCACAATGGAAGCTGCTTTTTCCTCCTCCCTATGAGTGCTGCTTGATATAATACTATTTGTTGGATGATACACCCCTTCAACAACTGCATGAAGGGACTGTGTTTAATTCTTAGTAATCATCAGCTATCCAGAAATACCTTAAAACACTCTTAATATAGTTTGCAGATTTGTGAGATCAGCTCTTAAACCAATGACCACTCACTCTACAAGATTTTATTTTTGAGTAATTTCTGTTTGTTGTGACATTACCTAGTGGCAACAACTCATGGTCCAGAAACACAGTGCATAGGGCACTGTGCAAAAAGATAAGAAAAGTCCAGGCTTTGCTTACAAGAGATTACTGGCGAAGACTGTATAATTGACAGTGCCATTCCTTAGAACAATTATGTTGGAACAAAGAGACAGAAAGAAATTGAACTGTATAAACAAGAAAGTTTTCCAGGCATTTAATCAAGGTATTGCTGCTAAACATTTACAGTACAGTGGACCGTGTTATACACTGGGGTTTGGTTCCAAGATCCCCCATGTATAACAAAATCTGTGTACGCTCAAGTCCCATTAAATATAATAATAGCAAAATGGTGTCCCTTATAAAAAAAATGGAAAATCAAGGTTTGATATTTGCAATTTATACTTTTTTGGAACATGTATGCTTGAATCTGTGTATAAAAAATCTGTGTATAAGAAGGGCCGAATGCACTATCTGAAGTATTTTGAGGTCAAAAATAATGAATCAAGCTCCTTAAGCCCTGAAATATTTGATGTTCAGATAATGGTAATCATGAGATATGGGATTAACTTTATAATTGTTTTATTTTTTCCTTTTCTTTCAATTACCCTTGGAGACTTCAGCTTCAGTACCAGCATTTAACCACTGTGCCACCATCCCTTCAACAAAGATATTTATCTACTTACTTCTTGCCTTTCTGCTATTACAAGGACCCATGGCAGCTCACACATTTAAATTTATCATTTTTCTTCAAAATTGGCTGCCATAGCATGGATGGGGAAAGGCTTGGGGGCCCCCAGCGGCATCGGCAGCATTCCCCTGTGCGGTAACACCTATTCTCACCTGTTCTGTGCCGATCCCATCCCATCCCCAGATCGGCCTGGAAATGGCATGCAATAAACTTAATAAAAACAGATACAGTGGACCCTCCCCATAAATGTAACTTCAGGTCTCAACTCTCCTAAGGTTGAAAAAAACCACACAGATGCTTTCTCTCCATATTATTTAATAGCAGGGGCTAACAATGATTTAATCTAGAAATGTAACATCTCTGATTCTGCTTTAACACCTTATCTTACAAGCAGCCTTTTTAAAACTTACCATCTCTGTCTCCCCCTCTCCTTCTCTCTCTACTGTTTTCCCACTAAATTACTTTCTCCCTGACTAAACCCATCCATCATTCCATTCTGATCTCTGCTGTCAATGATTCCTCCACTTATTCTTCCATTACACTCCCTTTGTAATCAGTCCATTTTCAACCCATCATTCTCTGTGGGTCAATCACTTTCATCAGATCAATAGTAAGGATCTTCATAGACCACATACAATAATGCAGTTTGGTTCAAACTGAACTTGCAGTATGGAGATAACTGACAATATAGTGGAACAGAAATCAATAAAAGTATGAGCAGCAAGATCTAGACACACCTGTGATTATGTCAAACCAAATCCAATAGATATCTACAGGATTGCATTGTAATAGTTTGATTTGCACTGTTTTAATAAGCTAATACATTGCTAATGAATAAGTGGCTGCTCTAAATTTGGGGGTAAGCAACACACATGAATGTATCTTTCAAAACTTAGAAATGTTACCTTTAGTAGTACTGCTTCCAAAATCCCTATGTCATGCTGGATGGTGATTCTGAGAATTTTATCCTAAAACTAGCTATTCCAAGCTGTTGTACCATTATGTAAATTATTATAACATAAGAGTTTTTTGTATATTTTGGAAAAGTGTTGTAGGTACAATGGTTTGGCGGCACAGATTTCTTGAACCAATAACTAGCTATAGAATTTGCACAAAAATAATTACTTGCCTATATTGTTAACTGATTGAATCAGCTTACATTCAAAGTCATGTCCCACTGAAACAGGTCTAATGTCTATCCACTCAACTCAGCTATGCAGTGACATAACCTATAAAAGATGTAAGCATGTATAGAATATGTGTGATATTATGCAGTATGTCAGACATCACACCAAGGCCCTTCTCCATCCACTTCCCATCATAAGTCCAAAACACACTAGACCCAGGTTATCTGAAGGAGTACATTATCACATATGAGGCTGTTCAGGCTTAAAAATCTTCAGGGAGACCATTCTCTACGTTCCACCATCTTAACAGATGAATCTGTTGGAAACTTAGGTAAGAGCTGTCTTGGTGGCTGTTCCCAGGCTCTTGAATTCAAAGACACATAGGGCTTGTCCACACTTGCTCTTCAACGCTATGGATTTTCTTTTGTGGATTTTCCTCTGCAAAGGTGGTGTGCTAGCTAGGATATGTTGCACAACACTCTGCAAGAACCCCAAGAATACGAAGTCTGCTATATTAGATCAGAATTACTGCATTCACAAATGACATTGTACAGTGACAAAATAAATTACTGTACTGTGTCCCAGCATGATGTAGTGGTTTGAGTATGGTACTGTGACTCTGGGGACCAGGGTTCAAATCTCAGCTTGGCTATGTAAATTGAGTAGGTAACTTTGAGCAAGTCCTACTCTCAGCCTGAAAAGATGACAATGGCAAACCCCCTCAATAAATCCTGTCAAGAAAACCCTGTGATAGGGTCATTTTAGGATTGTCATAAGTTGGAAATGACTTAAAGGCACACAACACCAAACTGACACAGTATGACTTCTGTTGTCATAGGATAGGTTAGTCTGAATTCAGTCATCTGTGTTATGGTATGAAATCAATTGAACCATGTAATCAGTTAAAATATTTAATTGTTTGCAAGTCCTAAAGTGCATGAGCATGTATATGTTTGTGCGTGTCCATGTGTATGTGAGTGTGTGCATGTGTGTGTTTGGAGAGAGAGAAAAAATATTTTGAATTCTTTGAATAAGCAGATTATATGACACTGAATCCTTAACCAAGCTAAACCAATTAAGTTGCTTTTTAGTCTCCACATTATTCTGTGGTTTATGCAGCTGAAAGAGTTTATGCAATGACTTTTTTACATCTTTAATTAAAAAGTTTTATTCCTCCTTATCTAATAAAATGTATTAAATGCAAAGCAGAATGTATATTCAAATTCCCAGAGACTTTAATAACAAAAGTGGTTTGTTTCATTTGTTCTTTGATTTGAAACAAAAATATGAGGGTGAAACCAATGTACTGACAATCTCCACATTTTCCTGATGCTTTCGAAATATGTTCTACACAAGGACTATGTTGTATTCAGGCACAATGAATATAGACAAGCCTTAAAGAGCAAACCTAACTTCACACTTCCCTTAGGCTGCAAAAGGAGTGGGGAGCCACTGTAGGCCTATGTTTGGAACCCTGTCAGGGAGAGGTACATATCCTTGTAATTAAATCAATTACATTTGGAGCCTATGTTCAATTTGTTAAGGCTTAGACGTCAACACAAATGTTCAAGAATATATCTTTACACAGAAAAGAAATATCTAGATGCAAAATTCACTTTAAGTCTCTTAAAAATTGTCACGTATATGCCATTTCTGTTACATAAATTTAAATTTTAAACTTTTGACTATTGATCATCAGCTGCCTCTGTCCTTGACAGATGACAAACTTCCTGATACAGAATAGTGGGATGGTGACAAGATGAGGGAATGATACCATTTATCTTGATTCTATAGCAGAGGTCAACATGTATAATTTTCATCTTTCTATCCACATTTGATATCTGTAAATATTTGCTTACACTTAAGCATATTACCATGAAGATGAACAACACCTTGAGTGTTTTTCTTTGTCTTACGAATGGCTTCCATAACACAGAAGTGAACCAGAGGAGCTTCTTCTCTCCATGTTTCCTCTGTGACCTATTTATTGCGGATCATAAAATTCCAGACATATTTGGAGTGTAGGTGCTTATGTTACATTTGAAAGTGTCTTTTCCTCCAAAGAGCTCTGAGCAATATGCATTGCATCCCTTCTTCTTCTTTTTTTTTAGCACAGCAAGTCTATGAGGTAGGTTATGTTGAGGGATGCTGAGTACTCCAAAGTAACCAATGGGCTGGATGACTGATTTGAGCCCATGCCTCTCTGATAAAATGTTCATGCAGAAGGGCTGTCCCAGGCAGAAAATCTGGAGACTGGCACAGATCCCACTACCATAAAAGCTGGGGACTGCTGAATTGGGATCTCCAGAATTTGCACCTTTAGAATTAGCAACTCTCTGTCCCCATAGGCATGCTTTTTTACAACAGAGACGCCCCCCCCCCCATGCCTTGTATCAGAGCAACAGCACAGGCAGTGAATCTGAAAGTAACCACCTGAGAGGAGGAGGTGAAGTACTAGAAATTCACACTAGAGGCCTAGAAGTCTTCCTGTTGTCAAGGAAATGGGGTCACTTGAGAGGGATGACCTGGCCTGAAACACTGAAAAGTTTCCCACCATTCTGGAGCTCCAGTTGGAGCAAATTGATCACTGGGAGCTCTCCATGGTACTGTTTGGTAGGCTTCTTGTCATGCTTTTGGCAAGACACTGGCGGGTTACAGACGGGCAAAAAGGGATGTACTCATGACGTCATGAAGGTAGAGCCTTCAGACGGGCTTTACCTGAATGCTGCCATGAACACGCCCCCCCGCACGCCCCAAGCGGGAAGAAGCGGCATTAAAAAGGTGCTGCTTTTTTCCGCTTCTTTTCTGTTTGATATGTACCTGCGCATGTCCGTCTGTAAGCTGCTGCACCGATACGTCAGAATTGCTACGCCGCAAATATAAGTTGCCGGTTTAAAAGCTCCGTGTCAGCTGCGTCGCATAATGGGTCGGGTTCCCAGGACATGCGTGGTTTGCAGTCAAGCTTTAATTGCAACA
>NC_056523.1:289349297-289359727 GCF_019175285.1 Sceloporus undulatus
TCCGCTGCCATGCAGCTGTGGAAGCTGAGGCACAGCTGCGGCGCATTTTAAGCCTCGTAACCCTAACCCTAGAGCCACTTGTGCGCATGCGTTGCTAGAATCGCGGGAAGTTGTAAGTTTTGCCGGCGGATGTTTTGGTTGTAGAAAGTGAAAAGGGAAAGTTTGGGATTTAAAGTGACCCCCTACACACATTCCTGCGCCATTTTCACCTGGGAATGGGCACAGTTCGGCTGATCCTGGCACAGCTGTGTGGCGGCTCCCCTTTGCCACCAGGCAGGATGGCTCAGCCATCCACCAGCACCCCGAAAAAAGGCAGGGGGACGTCTTGGTCTCATACTGAGACGGCTGACATTATAGCTATATGGTCCCAGAAACTGGAGTAACTGCAGAAACTGGAGCAGTCCTACCTGAATGCTGACACATATCGAGAAGTGGAAGAAGCCATGAGAGCTGCTGCACCAGTACACCAGAATTGCTATGCCGCTACTTTAAGTTGCCCATTTAAAAGCTCCGTGTCTGCTGCGTCGCATAGTGAGTTGGGGTCTTGGAACATGCGCAGTTTGCAGTCAGGCTTTAATTGCAACGTCCGCTGCCATGCAGCTGTGGAAGCTGAGGCACAGCTGCGGCGCATTTTAAGCCTCGTAACCCTAACCCTAACCCTAACCCTAACCCTAGAGCAACATGTACGCATGCGCTGCTTGGAAAGTTTGGACTTTAAAGTGAACCCCTACACACATTCCTCTGCCATTTTCACCTAACAATAAAAATGCTAAAACTGTAAATATTGACATATGTACAAAGGAGGTGAGGGGAGATGGCAGGGGGACAGCGGTGGCAGCGGAGACAGCTGTGGCTGCGCATTGCAGATTCAGCAGGAGCGCGGGGACCAAAGGAGAGGAGGCATCCATGATGCTGGTGACATTGGCAACGTGCAAGTGGACAAGGATGCCAACACCAGCTGATGACCAGCTGGCAGGAGACCACCATTGTTTTTGGGCAGAGCGGGGGGGAAAGTTTTAAAGGGGCTTGGGCACTTTAAATGCGCACATAGGCTTTCTGCCGCCGCTGCTCTAGCGCTGCGCAGCTGCGCATCCGCCAGCCAGCAAAGGAAAAAAAAAAGTACTACGAAGGGCACCCCCCCGCCCTTTTACAAGGAGCTGTATGCTTTCATTAAAAGTGATGGAAGCATCAGGCCCAACAGACTAGCCACCAGTGGGGAGCGTGTCAGGGTCCCGGCGGGCCAGCCAGCCAAAGCAGAGCCTGTGCTGGTGGAGGAGGAGGAGGAGGAGGAGGAGACCCCGGAGCTTGAATGTGCCCAAGACCTTTTGATGCCCTCTAAACTTGCCCCCAAAGGCAAAGGGCAACTAGAGGGGGCCTGGGATCAAGGGGCAGGGAGCACTGACAAGGCACTAGGTACCATGATGTCCCATAAAGACATCATTTCGCCTCCCAGGGCATGTGTTCCCTCCCAGCCCTATCTACTCTATTCTACCCTTCCTGTTCTCTCCTCCCACCATGCCTGGCTCACTGGTCCCTAAACCAGCAATGTCCAAACTCTGTCCTCCCAGGCGTTTGGACTTCATCTCCCAGAATCCCCAGCCACCTTGCCCTGTGGTCTGGGATTCTGGGACATGAAGTCCAAATGCCTGGGAGGACAGAGTTTGGACATTGCTACCTCACACCACTCCTGCCTAGCTTTAGAGTGCACAGGGAAAAAGTTTAAAGGGGCTTGGGTGCTTTAAATGCACAGACAGGCTTTCTGCCGCTGCTGCGCAGCTGCGCACCTCTCATGTGGCAAAAGAAAAAAAAGCCGCGGTTTGGGCCGCCCATGCGGAAGCTGCCTCTCTTTTTGCAGCGTCCTCCGAGGCGGCAGTTTGGAAACTCCGGGTCCGAAACAGACCCAGGTGAGGCGTCTTCACTGCCCCCCGTGTGGAAGCTCCAACACCTGAAGCACGCCCCCGGGGCGGGCCGTCTGGAGGCTCCGCATTCAGCTAAATACACCTCCAAGACGTCCTCCCCTGCCCGTCTGTAACCCGCCACTGACTCTCAAAATGAAATATATAAGGCCCTCTACAGACCAGTATAAAGAGCCGGCGTGGGGGCAGAGTGGGGGCATGGCAATGCATGCCAGCCACCCTAACTCCATCCCATGCTGCCCCCATGCCACCTGCCTGAACAGATGGTGGGCAGTGTCATGCTGCATCTTCGGTACAGCATTTACACGTACTGTGCCAAAGAAGCGGTGAAAAGCTACCGCCACCATGGCTAGGGCGCTTTTTCTGTGGTGAATCTGACAGTAACAAATTGGCCATGGAAAGCTACTGATGGACCTTGGGCAAGTCACATTCTCTTAGTCCCTCTAAACAAATCTTGCAAAGAAAATCCTGTAACAGGGTTGCTTTAGTGTTGCCATAAGTCTGGTATGATTTGAAGGTGCAAAACAACAAGAACAACAACAGGGAAGTTTCCGCAGCAGCACTTTGTTATGATTTAGGTTTCTAGTTAAATGTTCTGTTTCTTGCTGGCATTTTAATGAATGAATTATAAACAATGAGAAAGTGGTTTTCTAAACACTAACTGAAAAGGAGTTTGTTCTGTTTCATTGTGCTGTTGGTTTCTTGATCAAATTACTTAAATTGATGGCTGAATGTATGCTCACTTTATTGATTTAATGTTACTTACAGTAGTTTTTTATATACCTGTTGCTGTTTTAATTTGTTTTCCAAACTGTTCTGAGTTCCTTTTTATAAAGAGATATTAGACATTTGGTAAACAAATAAAATAATTCCTGTTCTACTTAGGGGCTAATATAGACCTTCAAAACACATACACACACAAAATATTCACACTGAACACTCTGAGTAGGGGTAAGGAATACACAATCTGCCTTAAAATGAATCAGACTCAATAGTCTAGCACAGTATTGTCAACACTGACTGGCAGCAATGGGCCTGTAGGGGTTTAGCCAGGATTTGTGCCCTATCTTTTTTGGAGATCCTACCAATTTCTCATCAAAGCAATCACTAGACTCATCACTGTCTAGCTTCTGAAATCATTCTAGACTGCTGTGTTTGAGATGATGTTATGATCAAAAATGGAGTTAGGAAGCTGCCTTATAAGGAGATAAACCAATGTTCAATCTAACTTAGTGATATCAACTCTGACTGGCAGTTGCTTTTCAGGTTTTTCCTAGCCCTACCTAGGCATCCCTAGCATTACCTGGTGGTCTTCTATCTAAATACTAATCTAGTCTGGCCGTTCTTGGCTTCTGAAATCAGATATGAATAAGTATGTCTCATGCCATATCAGTGGATGGAGCCATGTGACAGTAGTAATGACTAACCAGTCAAACCTCCACAATAAGCACTGCTCCATGTTGAAAATTCAGAAGGGAGCACTGTGTAAAAATCAAAATTAAATACAACCGTATCTATCCACTCTTTTTTGCTCAATTGGAGGCTTCTATAAATAGCAGGAGATAACATTTTTATGAACCTCTTCCTCCTTTCCCTAAGAGCCACCCCCCCCCCACAACCTCCCATGCTGTTCCAAAGGATCTTCAACCTGCTGAAGCTTAAGGGGAAGAAGTGTTCCAGGGACTGGAGAAGGAAAGGGGGGGGGGGGGGGAGAATCAAACCTTCCTTTTTGTTCATGAAAATCTCTGCTGGAACATAGAGTCTTCCGTGAACAGATATACCAGTAACTGGCTGTAGTCCCAGGTCTCCATGTTGAAGCAAAGACGTATTATGAAGCAAAATGATGGCTTGAGCTGCCTGAAAAAATGTTAGCTCAGGAAGTGAATCCAAATCCCTACTTCACACAGTCATGTGAATAAGATACCAAGATGAAAAGGTGAGCGGGGCAATGCATTTAATCCTACCCACAAGTTCCATCAGTCCTTCCAGCACCTCCACCACATTCACTTTATGTTCTACAGCAAGCAGTCACCTGTCCTTGTTGAAGCTTCTTGTATGATAGGAGCAGAGCTAGGGATAGTATACCTCCCAGAATCCCCCACTCAACATAACCAGCTGTAGTCGAGAAAATAATTTGTCCAAGCTCTGGAGTGGAGACCATACTATACAAGTGCATTTTTTGTATATGAATACAGGATATATTCTGCTTCATAAATTAGAAACATCACAATGTTGGAACTTGGGAAAAGTGGTACTGATTTAGGACAAGTGCAGGGGAGTAATAGACCAATGGGTCTGGTATGAATATATACTCAAGTGCATATGTACATCTGCATTACTGACTCTGACCATTTTGAAGACAGAAGCCCGGAATAGATGGGCCAAATGAAGTGGCTTCTGGCCACTTTGAGGCATGGCATTCAAATGACACACACCTACAAAGTGTCCTGAAGCTGTCTTTGGACTGGAGCAAAAAGGTGCTGGCATAATCCAGCTCCTGGCAGTGTGGGTTGGGTTCGGTGGCTGTGGCTGCAGCCCACTTTAGGAGTGGGTTATGCAGTCAACACAGACCCAATCCATTTGTGGCCGGAGCAGACGTGGGTTGCTCTTTCACAACTGTGTGCTCTGGCCCAGAGTTACAAATTCTAACAATCTAGATTTTTGTTATTGTTGCCTTTGTTTGCTTGCTTTTAAAAAGTATGAGGATTCATAATTCACTGCTGCTACAAACCATCGATTGAGATCCTAATCTGTGTTCTAACTATCACTGATTTAAAACATATTGATTAGCCACCACATTTTTCTGTTGCCTGTTGCATGCATTTATTTTTCACAGTGTTTACTTGTGAAAGAGCAAGCTAGATTGTTTCAGCTCCATTTAAATGTATCCCATAAACACAGAGAGAAGTTACTTTTGGAAATATTACTTTTGGGGGGCAGAACATTCAGAATTACCTAGTCAGCATAGGAACTGCCATAGGAAAAAAACCTATGGACACATATACTATGGGGCTTATGCGACACTGAAAGTTCAGATCACTGAATAAAGCCTTCTCTAAACAGGGTACCATTAATCATAATGAGATGAGGGATGATGTAACCTAGTGTATATGGGGCACAACACAGTGCAGAGCAGGCCTGTGAGATTGTACACTGGAAGCAGTGAAATTTTACATTGGAAAAAGAGCTTGGAAATGTTGCTTAAAAAAAAAAGTCAGCTCTCAGAGTCCCTTATAAAGCATGACCAATGTGACTTAGGGATTCTGGGAACTGTCATCCAGAAAAGGTAATTTTTCCAAACTGTCAGTGGAAGCTATTTCTTCACAGGCAAAATTACTTCAAAGCTAGAGAACAGAACTTTGACAAAGGCCAGAAGATTGTAGGATAGGAACAGCAGGGGTTGGGACTTAGGGACATTGATGTCCTTGGAGTCAAATAATTCTCTCAAGGCATTTTGGGCATCATTGCCAGTGATGGTATCTTTCTGTTTGGCTGGTTACTATGAATCTTTCAGCTAGTTTCTTGTCTATGTTTCTTGTTTGTAAATAGTATGTTATTCTCTACTTATTAAAATTATTACTTTCAGTAATTGTAATTCCAGCTGGTCATGCAAAACAGATTTGAATAGCTCAGCAGCTGCTTACTCCAAAGTGCTGACTGCCATTTGAACCACAAGAAGTATGTTTTTAATAACCATGATTTTACTAACAGATCAGCACTATCTTATTAAATCTAAATTGGATGCATGTTAGAGGAAGTTTAATTCAAATAATTCATATTGCAGAAATGAAGTAGCTGTAAAGTAATGCTTTCCTTGTATGAGTACTTTGGGGGTCATTTCCAAAAACACTTTTTCCAACTTTTCACATTGTCCCATTTCTTTCATAAAGGAAAAAAAATCATGTGGCAAAAGATGTTCCATTTAATGAATGGACATGGCCCTATGAAGTTTGCTACCTGCAAATGCATACCTTCTTTTGTATTTAAGAGCTTTGATGCAGGCAGCTTATCCATTTTAAGAGCTTAACACCCAATGGCTTGCAAGTGTGGTGCCTAAGTCTTCTTAAGTTCCCATCCACTTTTTCAATCAATACACTGAGAGAAATGCAGTTCTGGTTCTTCATGAGCAAGCATACTTAAGAGTTTTATTTTGTTCCTTTGTTGTTCTTTGTTAGCAGCAAGAATGTTTATTAAAGTTTTGTTGGAGTTTGGTGACAGTTATATATTTCTGCAGCTTGTGTTTTCTCCTCCCTACCAGTAACCAATTTTCAATGTTATTTTCCCACTTGTTTGCCTCTCTGATCTCATCCTTCTTCACACTTTATATTTGTTTTGTTTTTTATTTGTGTGAGTCCAGGTATTGGTCTCAGTGTGTTTTATCAGTAGGCGACATATCCTTTATCGCTTTACTAAGACCACTCCAATTCTGGCCCTAGGTTTTTAGGTGAGGTATGGTTTTTATTATGAAAGAACTAGACAAGATCCTAAAGAATAAAGATATACAACTGAGCATCAAAGTTATGATTGCCCAAGCCATTATATTCCCCATCACCATGTACAGCTGCAAGAGCTGGACAGTGATGATAGTGGATAGGAAGAAAATCAACTCATTTGAGATGTGGTGCTGGAGAAGAGTGCTGAGGATACAATGGACAGTCAAAAAGATAAACAAATGGGTCTTAGACCAGATCAAGCCTGAAATCTCCCTGGAAGCCAAAATGGCGAAACTGAGGGTTCTCATACTTTGGCCACTTCATGGGAAGGCATTATTCATTAGAAAATATCAATCAATCAATCAATCAATCTTTATTAATGCTTAAGCCAAAGGCCATTCGCATGATAAAATATAAAACCAATGACATTAGAAAATATGATAATGCTGGGAAAGATAGAGGGTAATAGAAGGAGAGGAAGACTACATGCTGGATGGATGGACTCAATCAGGGAGGCCACAGGCCTGAAGTTGCAGTACTTAAGCAGAGTGGTGGAGGTCAGAAGGACTTAGGAATGTCTCATCCACAGGGTTGAGGACAGTTCACAACAGCGGTATGGTTTTTATTTAGTCAGTATTGTTAATTTAGGGCTCACTCCCACTTACATTGAAACCGGAGTGTGATTCGCATTCACTCCATGTTGGTAAATTTATTCCAAACGGTCCCTTGTTTCCACTATGAAAGCAGATCTTTTCATTACCCCCCCCCCGCTTCTTTTTTGCCATGATTGTCATCCCCACTAGTTTGCACTGCACGTCAATCATCTATGCATCATCAGTGACGTAAGCGGGTCTCTTTAGAACCCCTGTCAGGGCCGTAACCGGGGGGGGGGGGGGTAAATGGGGTCTGGCCCCCCCCCTTCCGTTAGATACAATGAATGGTGCACGCCGCTGCTTCATTATAATGGTGGCACTTAGTCTGGAACTTCCCCTTCCCAAAATCCTGGGTATGTCCCTACCCCTGTCGTGCCTGGATCACCCAATCCAAAGGTGGCAGGGGGGAGGGAGACCCTAGGGGTCCCTCCCAGGCCCCTGCCACACTTGGATCGGGTGATCTACTAAATTCAGTGGGACTTGTACTTGAAGGTTGCAGTCCTAAATACTCATTTGTTAAGTGTATTTAAGGGGTAGTTGTTTTTCAATAACCATTCCACAGAGGGTGCTGTTATTGTAAGAAGGTTTTGGGGTTTGTTGGTTTTTTGTTTTTTGTACTGGATGTATCTGATGAAGTGGGTTCTGGCCCATGAAAGTCCTTGCCACAATAAAGCTGTTTGTCTTTATGGTGTCATATGAGTCTTTTTTGTATGTGTCTGCTGTACAGAATAACTCATCTGGTTTTAATTACTGTATGGTGCTCTGGATTTCAGTTACCTCTCCTGGTACACATTTGTTTATGCTGTGCAATAGCATGAGCAACAGGGAAAATAGTAAGGAGTACTCTTTTCTCAAACAGTACTCTTTTCTCAGGTTTGCACCTGGAAACAGAAGGGAGAGTGTCCTATTTTAATGAGGGGTTTATTTTCTTGATCATAGTAGGGTTTTTATCACTTGGCCCCTTTCTTGTTTTTCTTTTAGGCATGTTCTAATTACATTTTCTTTTCAATCTGCTCTCCATTAGGCAGTGGGATTGGTTTAATTATTACTACTCTATTTTTATTTAATTTTATTTTTTTTGGAATACTTTGTTACCATGTGATGTTATGTTGGTTCTTATGAGGTGGCTGAAGCTGCTCTTTGTTTGACTTTAGATTTTTACAGATTTTCAAAAATTATTTGTAGTTTTAGTGACTGGAATATATTATATTTGACTGTATCACAGTGTCTTAATTTAGTATGCTTCTATTGTATGCTGCTTCAGGGAGATTTTGGAAAGTGGCGGGAAAGTTCTTATTGTTAGAGAGCCAGTGTGGTGTAGTGGTTTGAGCATTGGATGATGACTGTGGAGACCAGGGTTCAAATCCTAGCTCAGCCATGGAAATCCACTGGGTGACCTTAGCCAAGTCACATTTTCTCAGTCTCAGAGGAAGGCAAGGCAAACCATCACCACCCCAACAAGAAAACCTTGTGAGAGGTTCCCCTTAGGGTCACCCCAAGTCAGAAATTACTTGAAGGCAACCAACAACAACAACAGTTCTTATTGTTACGTGCCTTCACATTGGCTCCAAATTACAGTGACTCTGTCTTTCTTGAAAGGTTTAGTGAGAAGAGGTTTGCCATTGTCTTACTTTTAGGGTGAGAGATGTGACTTGCCCATGGTCACCCAGTAGGTTTTCATGGCTGAGTGGAGATTTCGACCAAGTACTGGTCCAACATCATTATTGCTACTGAGAAATAAGCTCCACTGAGTGAAATGAGATTTACGTTTTTGATAAATGTATGCAGACCAGCAGTCTAAACAAACAAACAAATAAATGATAGATATAATATTCATAGGAATGCATGTCACTGGTTTCTGGCCTCTTTTCTTTTTGAACCTGCAGGTGTCAATATATGGGTCCCAGCTGATGCTGTTACTATGGGATCTCGAACAAACACTCTTGTAATGGCAGGTGTTCCAAAGGGCCAGCTGAAGTTTGACAGAGAGCTTTGTCCTGCCTTGCTGCTGATACAAAGCTAAAATATTATTAAAGGTTATTAACTGATATTCAGTTACAGGATCATGTCCTGAATAAAGAATAAGACCCATTGCAGCAGCAAAGCATGAGGTCCATGAACCTGCACACCTGCACAGTTACATGGAGTTTTAAGTTGATCCAATTTGGGAACAGTTAGCTATCTGTGGAATGCTCTGTGGTTTGGACTTGGTTCATGGCACTTTCTAATTGCCTTATTTTCTCCACTTTCCTATAAAGGAGAGCATCTGGCTGAGACAGTTCATCCATTATGAAGTGGGTGTTCTGTAAACTGAGCCTGGGCAGCTCCTGCTGAAACGTCTCAAATATTTTATAAGCTGCATGTAAGGAAATCATGTATAAAACAGGAACACAGGACCATGTATTGTTGCAAATAATATGCACTGAATTGTGAATATGACTATGTATGTATTTATTTGCAACATTTATATAGCATCATTTCATCAATCATTTTGTCATAAGACTGGTTTATGACAATTAAAAAGTGCATATAAGGTCATCCCATAACAAATAAAACCACAGTACAATTAATGTAAACACAGTTGTAGTTGGTAGACCATAAAAACAAATTCCAACATTCACATTGTGATAATACTCTTTGTGTCTGTGTAAATATGTATCTTCAGGTCATCTGCTGTCTGTTGACTTGTGGTGAAATCATGAATTGCATAGAGTTTTCTCAGGCAAGGAATACTCAGAGGAGGTTTTGTCAGTTCCTTCCTTTGAAATATTCACTGGTGGTCTCTTACCCAAATACTAGTCAGGGCTGACCCTGCTTAGCTTCCATGATCTGACAGATCTTGGTGCCTTTAGGGTATTACTTGTATTAGGCCAATCCAAAAGGCGTAAACATCTTGGTACATCCCTATATTCTGTATCTTTATTGTTGTGTGCCTTCAATTGTTTTCGCCTTATGGAAAATCAAGGTTTGATATTTGAAATTTATACTTTTTTTTGAATATTTTCAAACCATGGATGCTTGAATCCATGTATAAAAAATCCGTGTATAAGAAGGGCCAACTGCACCCAATAAACTTACATATTTATTAGTTATACATATACCTAACCTTTCATCTAATGAGCTCACAGCAGCCTACACAAGTCTCCTCCAGGCTGAAAGAGCTGATGGCACCCTAGTGAATAAGATAAGTGTGGTTCAGGCATAAGAAGCTTTACACACATCACAGAGTGAGACAAAATTTGTGTGCTGTTTGGTAGAGCTGTAAATATTCACAATTTCCTCATCCTCAGTGAGCAAGTATGCCTTAACACAATATTTTTTGCACAAACCAACTTGATGATTTCTATACAAAATCCTGGAACGCAAAAAGAAAGATGCACAAAAACTCTCACAATTGCACCTAGCAGGGAGGTTTTAAGAACATATCC